>NC_053435.1:22960165-23315356 GCF_007990345.1 Gossypium hirsutum | reverse complement strand
AAAACATGTTTCATGCACATGTTGCCATCACCTTGTATGCGCATACTCATAGGGGAATTTACATAATCCCCTTGTCCATGCACTAAGGTCTACACATTCTACACATTTTGAATTTCTCACATAAGTCTATTGACTAATTCACATGCAATCAACCAAATGAACTTGAAATTTTCACCATTCATAATTACATATTCTACACAATAAGTATCACATTCAACATTCGGTGACTCGGTTTAGCGGTCCCGAAACCACTCCCGACTAGGGTCAACTTTGGGCTGTCACAACTCCCCCACTTAAGAAATTTCGTCCCCGAAAATCTTACCGGTAAATAGGTTTGGGTATCGTTCTTTCATCGAGCTCTCGGTCTCCCAAGAGTTCCTCATCCCGTTTGAGCATAACACTTACTAGCGGATCTTTTGTTTCGCAACCTTCATTCACGACTAGGATACGCATCGTTCTTCTTCATAGCTCATTCGACTTGAATTTCAACCTCTGATGGCTAATTATATGCGATGGATCAGATCGTAGGTCGAAGCATCGAAACATGAAAGACGTCATGAATCTTTCAAGCTCCGGGGGCAAAATCAATCTATACGCAATCGGACCAACTCGTTCGGAGATTTGTACGGCCAATGAATCTTGGGCTCAACTTGCCCTTACGGCCGAACCTGAGTATCTTTTTCCAAGGTGAACCTTAAGGAACACTTTGTCTCCCACCTGATACTCGATGTATTTTCGTTTCAAATCTGCGTACAATTTCTGACGATCCGTGGCTACCTTCAGACTTTCACGGATTACCTTTACCTTCTGTTCAGCATCTCTAATCAAATCAACTCCGAAAATTTTACTTTCACCGAGCTCGGTCCAAAACAATGGTGTACGGCATTTACGACCGTACAAAGCCTTGTAAGGTGCCATCTTAATACTTGATTGAAAACTATTGTTGTAAGCGAATTCAATCAAAGGTAAATACCGTTCCCATGAACTATTGAACTCGAGGATGCAACATCTCAACATATCCTCAAGTATCTGAATTATCCGCTCGGATTGACCATCGGTTTGGGGTGAAAAGCAGTGCTAAATTGCAGCTTGGTACCCAGAGCTTCTTGCAATTTCTTCCAAAATCGTGAGGTGAATCTCGGATCTCTATCCGACACGATAGAAACAGGTACCCCGTGTAATCTCACAATTTGATAAACGTACAATTCAGCTAGTTTCTCCAATGAAAAATCCGTACGTACGGGGATGAAATGAGCCGACTTAGTCAGTCTATCAACAATAACCCATATCGCATCCTTCTTACTTGCTGACAAGGGCAGTCCGGACACAAAGTCCATTGTGACTCGATCCCATTTCCACTCGGGTATCATGATCGGCTGGAGTAATCCTGAAGGCACTTGATGTTCCTCTTTCACTTGTTGACATATTAAACATCTCGAAACAAAGTCGGAGATGTCTCGTTTCATACCATGCCACCAAATCGACGTTTCAAATCGTTGTACATTTTCGTACTCCCCGGGTGAATTGACATTTGGCTACAATGGGCTTCGTTCAGAATCATCGAAATGAGTTCCGAATTCCTTGGAACACACAACGATTTCTAACCTCAAACAATCATCATCATCAATTTGAACTCCAATTCCTCGTTCGGAACACACTTAGCCCGTTTTGCAACCAATTCATCATCGACTTTCTGGGCTTCACGAATTTGGTGAGTCAATAATGGTTTAGCTTTTAATTCAGCTACCAACACATTGTCTGGTAGAACAGACAAATGCACATTCATCGCTCGTAAAGCAAACAATGACTTCCGGCTTAAGGCGTCCGCAACCACGTTAGCCCTTCCCGGGTGGTAATCAATGACAAGCTCGTAATCTTTCAACAACTCAAGCCAACGTCTTTGTCGCAGATTCAAGTCTCGTTGAGTCATCAAATATTTGAGACTTTTGTGATCCGAAAATACATGGCACTTCTCACCAAACAGATAATGTCGCCATATTTTTAAAGCAAACACGATGGCAGCTAGCTCGAGATCATGGGTCGGATAATTCCTCTCGTGTGGCTTCAATTGTCTCGACGCATAGGCCACGACTCGACCTTCTTGCATCAATACGCAACCCAACCCAAGTAGGGATGCGTCACTATAGATGACAAACTCTTTACCCGATTCGGGTTGCACTAAAATTGGAGCTTCAGTCAAGTGAGTTTTCAGTTGATCAAAACTTTTCTGACACTTCTCCGTCCATTCGAACTTAACGTCCTTTTGAAGTAGCTTCGTCATTGGTGTGGCTATTATCGAGAAACCTTGACAAATCGTCGGTAATAACCGGCGAGCCCCAAAAAGCTCCGAACTTCAGTAACATTTCTCGGAGGTTTCCAGTCAAGTATGGCTGAAATTTTGTTCGGGTCAACTCGAATACCCGACGCGGATACCACATGACCCAAGAAGCTAACCTCTCTTAACCAGAACTCACACTTACTAAACTTAGCATATAACTGCTTATCCCGCAAAATTTGCAGCACTAGCCTCAGATGCTTAGCATGTTCGGTCTCGTCTCTTGAATAGACCAAAATGTCATCAATGAACACAACTACGAACTGATCCAAATACGGTCTGAAGATCCGATTCATCAAATCCATAATACCGCAGGGGCATTAGTGAGCCCAAACGGCATCACTAAGAATTCGTAGTGACCATATCTCGTTCTGAAGGCAGTTTTGGGAATATCTGGATCTCGAATTCGCAACTGATAATAGCCCGATCTCAATCTATTTTTGAGAACACTGAGGCTCCCTTCAGTTGGTCGAACAAATCATCGATGCGCGGCAACGGATATTTGTTCTTTATCGTCACTTTATTCAGCTGACGATAGTCAATGCACAACCTCATGGTTCCGTCCTTCTTTTCACGAACAATACTGGTGCACCCCAAGGTGAGAAACTTGGTCGAGCGAAACCTCTATCCGTCAGTTCTTGCAACTGAGCTTTCAACTCCTTTAACTCAGTTGGTGCCATACGATACGGAGCTATCGAAATCGGCGTAGTCCCAGGTACAAGCTCAATACCAAACTCTACCTCCCGAACAGGTGGTAAACCCGGTAATTCTTCCGGAAAAACATCCGGGTATTCACAAACCACCGCACAGATTCGGGTTTCTTTTCTAATTCTTTGTCATCAAGCACATATGCAAGGTATGCTTCGCACCCTTTTCTTACATATTTCTGTGCCAACATTGCTGATATTACAGCTGGCATCCCCTCCAAGTCCGCAGACTCAATTCGGACTACTTCGTTATTTGCGCACCTCAAATCAATAGTCTTGCTCTTGCAATTCACAATCGCATCATGCGCGGTCAACCAATCCAACCCAAGGATAACATCAAATTCATCAAACGGCAAAAGCATCAAGTCCGCTGGAAAACAGGAACCTCGAATTTCCAGGGACATTTCTTACACACTTTGTCGACAAGCACGTAACGACCCAAGGGATTTGACACCTGAATTACGAACTCAGTAGACTCAATAGGTAAAGTCTTACTGGAGGCTAAGGTTTCACATATGTAAGAATGAGTAGAACCGGGGTCAATCAAAGCAATTACATCAGTATCAAAGAGGGTGAATGTACCGGTAATAACATCAGGCGAAGAAGCATCCTCGCGGCACGTATAGCATAAGCTCTAGCAGGCGCACAGGCTTCGGATCTGGTTATACCATCTCTAGATCCTCTCTGAACACCACCAGCATTGCCCATATTTCCAGATGGTCTACCTCGAGCAGTGGTAGCACCCGGTCTCCCACTCTGATTTGCATTCTGTCCCGACAACCTCGGGCAATCTTTAATGAAGTGGTCCACTGATCCGCATTTGTAACAGGAGCGGTCAGGAAATCTACAACTCCCCGAATGCCATTTACCGCAATATCGGCATTTCGTCCTGTCTCGACGTTCATTCCCAACACTGGCGACCAAAGTGCCTCGTGTACCCACAGGGGGTCGATCACGATCTCGTCCAAAAAGGCCCGAAGTGCCTCTAAACTGGCCGCATCATCTCGAAATCTCTTCGATGTCTGTTGAAGAGACCTTCCCGAGGACCTTTTACGAAACTCTCCAGTTCCCTCATCAACTCTTTGCTTTCTTTTCTAAGCTCTTCGGCTTTACAAGCTCGTTCAACAAGTACCACGAACTCTCGTATTTCAAGAACGCCAACGAACATCTTTATATCTTCATTCAGCCCATCCTCGAAGCGTTTACACATAATAGCTTCGGACGAAACACATTCCCGAGCGTATTTGCTAAGTCTAACAAATTTTCGCTCGTAATCAGTAACCGACATGGAGCCTTGCTTAAGCTCAAGAAATTCCTTCCGTTTTTGATCAACAAATCTCTGACTGATATACTTTTTCCGAAACTCAGTTTGGAAAAACTCCCAAGTTACTTGCTCTCGGGGCACAATAGAAGTCAGAGTGCTCCACCAATAGTAGGCAGAATCACGTAGCAAGGAGATAGCACACTTTAGGCATTCATCGGGTGTACAAGATAGCTCATCGAGTACCCGGATAGTGTTGTCCAGCCAAAATTCAGCTTGCTCGGCATCATCGCTATCCATAGCCTTAAATTCAGTAGCCCCATGTTTTCGGATTCTGTCAACTGGGGGCTTATTTGACCTTATTTGGTCCGTTACCGGTGGTATTGTAGGTGCGGGGGTAGTATTTGTCGGGAATGGAGGTTGTGGAACAGCCATATTAGTTCGAATGTATTGGTTAAACCAATCATTCATCACGCTATAGAATGCTTGTCTAGCTTCATCATTCGAATTACTAGCATTAGGTTGAGAGTCTGCCGGCACTGTCCCTTGTGCGGGAGCAGGCGCTACACTCTCAAGATCATCAGCTACCTCTCAGTCACGATCGGGATCCATTACTATAAACACATTTACAATTTTCAGAAGTCACCACACTATCAAGTAATCACATAAAATGGCATGTATAGCTAGACCCAACACATTACGGTAGTCCTAGAATCGACTAAACCGTAGCTCTGATACCAATAAAAATGTAACACCCCGAACCCGAGACCGACACCGGAGTCGGACACGAGATGTTAACAAACTTTGAAAATTTTTTTTCAGACACTGCCCAGTCTGAGTACTAGTCGCTTCAAAAATCATATCTTGAGTTTCACAACTCGAAAATCAGTTTTGTGATTTTTCCCTGAAACTAGACTCATGTCCCCACCTATGTATTTTTTCTAGAATTTTTGGTCGAGCCAATTAGTACAGTTTATTAGTTAAAGTATCCCATGTTACAGGAGTCGACTACACTGACCTTTTCCCATTACGACTTGGATATCTCTCTGCACAGAGCTTCAATACTGATGCCGTTTGTTTCTATGGAAACTAGACTCAGTGAGGAATCCATACATATATGGTATGACCCCTAATTATCTCTGGTCAATTTATAGTGAATTTCCAAAGTCGGAACAGGGAATCCAGAAACTGTTCTGGCCCTGTTCCACAAGAACCCGAATATCTCTTACTGTACTGTTCCTATGATTGTTTCGTTACTTCCATATGAAAGTAGATTCATCAAGGTTCGATTACATAATTTATTCACTATTTAATTCCACTCCTACGAATTCTTGTGATTTTTCCAATCCACACCACTGCTGCTATCAGCTTCTGTTTTCAAAGTAAACCTTACCTAATTTGGGGTTTCATGGACCAACTAGGGCCTTGTCATACATAAGCCCACATATGATCATACTTAGCCATTCTAGTGGCTGATCATTTGCTCAACACTTCCATTCCAACTATAGTTACATCATGAAACCATCTATACATTCATAAATACGAATGGTCTAATGCCATACTCCACTTCTACAAGCCATTTTCGCATGGCTGTACACTTATACATTTCATAAAGTACTCGAAAGACAACAATGGGTAGTCCTATACATGCCATATCAAAATTCAACCAAAATAGTACCCAAAAGAGCCTTTGATAGTGTGGGCGACTTCGACTTCAAGATCCCGAGTCCGATAGCTGGAGAACCAAAAGTCTATAAAACAGAGGAGCAATGTAACGAGTAAGCAATTTATGCTTAGTAAGTTTGAGCAAGGAATTCCAGCATGCACAAATAATAGCACACATTTAGCTAAACGGAATATTTCATAATACGCAATTTACCGATATCAAACTTGCTTCACAACATTAACAACCCTTATGTACATACACAATAAACTAACTTGGCCGAAGGCCGGTAGCTCGTTTATCAACTGAGCGAACATTTATTTGTAAGGGCTCGATTAAATTTAACACATACGTAACATATCCCCATATTGGGATGTTCTTCGAGTATTCGCTGGAATTTTACAGCAAGCTTATTCATTTCCAAATCACGTACCTTCGGGATTTAACCGGATATAGCTCCTCGTTCAAATGCCTTCGGGACATAGCCCGGATTTAGTAACTCACACAATGCCTTCGGGACATAACCCGGATTTAACAATTCGCACGAATGCCTTCGGGACTTAACCCGGATTTAACAACTCGCACGAATGCCTTCGGGACTTAACCCGGATTTAGTATCTCGCACAAAGGCCTTCGGATCTTAATCCGGATATATTCACTTAGCACAAAGCCTTCGGGACTTAGCCCGGACAGCATTCAATTAATCATGCACATCTAACAATAATTCATGGCACATTCATATTTCATTTTCGTTTACGAAACTCAAACACAAGGCACATATTGTCCTTGCACATTCGGCTCAATAGCCACACATAGAGCATGATTTAATCACATTGTAATTTAAGCTCTCTTACTCAAGAACTTACCTCGGGTGTTGTCGAACGATTCCGCTAGCTATTCAACCACTTTTTCCTTCCCTTTATCGGTTTTATTTCCCCTTTGCTCTTGAGCTTAATCAAACAAATAAATTGATTTCATCATTTAGGCATCAAAAGATGAACACAAGGCACTTAGCCCATATTTATACATTAGACATTAAAGTCTCATACATGCAAAAATCATGCATCAACACAACATATTAGCTAATTTCTTTCCCCTTGGCCGAATATGCATGTCCATTTTTGGGGTCGATTTCAACACTTAATACACACATATACACACTAGTAAAGCATCCTCCCCCTTTTCATCAATTTAACACATGCATTGCTCATTAACATGCAAAGTTACATTCGGCCTTAGCACACATCTTGCTAGCCGATTCTTCTCCATTTAGCAACCAATGCACATATGTGCTCACACAAAAATGCTAAAAAGGAGGTTCAAGAATCATCAAGCCATCATCACATGCATCATTAACAAGCTTCATATTTTGCATGCAATGGCATTAACACAACCTCCACCTAGGCCGAATCTTAACTCATCCTCATGCCTCATCACCACAACATCAAACATCAACCAAGAATGATGCATCCATGGTCAAGTGCCATTTCCATCACATAGCAAGATTTAGACCATGGGTTAGGTAGAACTCAAGCTAACAACTAAAACATGCATGCCTCTCATGGAACATCATCAAACATACCTTAGCCTAGCTACATGCATGGCCGAATCTCTTCACCTTTCTTCTTCTTTCCTCCTTAAAATTTTTGGCCAAGGATGAACCAAAGGATGAGAAAATTTTTCTTTGTTTTTCTTTCTAGTTTTGGCAAGCATGAAGATGAGAAAAGGATGAACAAAATTCCCCCTTTCTCTTCTTTAGCTCACGGCAATGGGGGGGACAAACACTACACACACATTTTTTTTCTTTTGTTTTCCATTTCTTTATTACCCATACTCCTTATTTTATTCTTCCATTAACAAAACATGTTTCATGACATGTTTTGCCCATCATTCCTTGTCATGGCCGGCCACTACTCATTAGGGGGGGAAATTTGACATGCAAGTCCCCCTTTTGTCCACATGCACTAATAGGTCCTCACACATTGACCTATCACATTTTTGAATTTTCTCACATAAGTCCTATTGACTAAATTCACATGCAATCAACCAAATCGAAGCTTGAAATTTTCACACATTCATAATTACATATTCTACACAATAAGTATCACATTCAAACATTTCGGTGACTCGGTTTAGCGGTCCCGAAACCACTTCCCGACTAGGGTCAACTTTGGGCTGTCATACAAACGAGGGTAAAATTTGGTACAGCAATTCACAATACGAAAGGAATTCTGGACTACATTCACAGTGATGTGTGGGGACCTACCAAGTGGCTTCTTTGGGAGGTATGCACTATTTTGTTACTTTTGTTGATGATTATTTAAGGAAAGTATGAGTGTATCTAATGAAAAGAAAAAGTGAAGTTTTGGATGCATTTCTGAAATGAAAGAAGATGGTAGAGACTCAGACTGGTCGAAAGGTAAAATGACTTCGATCAGATAATTGTACGGAGTATAATAATAATCCATTTCTACATGTATGTCAAGATGAGGGCATTGTGTTACACTTCATTGTTTGGGATACATCACAACAGAATGGGGTGGCAGAATGTATGAACCGGACTATACTGAAGAAAGTTCGATGTATGTTGTCCAATGCTGGATTGGGCAATGAATTTTAGGCAGTTATATATAGGTGTCATCTAATTAACCGTTTGTCATCAGCTGCAGTAAATGGAAAAACTCCTATGAAGATGTGGACTAGTAAATCTGCTACTGATTATGATTCTTTACATGTTTTTGGTTCCATTGCATATTATCATGTAAAAGAATCTAAGTTAGACCCAGGAGCAAAGAAAGCATTATTCTTGGGTATAACTAGTGGAGTAAAAGGATATCGTCTCTGATGTCCTGATACAAGGAAGATTGTTTTCAGTAGAGATGTGACTTTTGATAAATCAACCATGATGAAGGACAAGGATTCACAAAAGGATGACAAAACCAGTAGTACTTTGCAGCAGGTGGAGCTTGAAAAGGTTAATGATGATCAAACTAATATTAAAGGAACAAATGATGAAGAAGTTTCGACCCAAGAACTTCTACAGCAACAAAATTCAATTGCATATAGAAGGCCAAGAAGAGAGATTCGTATGCTTGCTCGCTTTGATGATATGGTGGCCTATGCACTTCCAATTGCAGATGATGATGTTCCTTCTACTTACTTAGAAGCAAGAAGTAACCCTGATGGTGTAAAGTAGAAGCAAGCTATGAATGAAGAAATGCAGTCTCTTCATAAAAATAGGACTTGAGAGTTGGTGATACTACCCAAAGGAAAGAAGGCAATTAGATGCAAATGGGTTTATGCAAAGAAGGTAGGATTTCCTGGTAAAAATGAAATTCGATACAAGGCTAGATTGGTAGCAAAGGGTTATGCTCAGAAAGAAGGAATAGACTACAATGAAGTGTTTTCTCTAGTTGTGAAGCATTCGTCTATTCAAATTTTGCTAGCCTTGGTTGCGCAATATGATCATAAACTAGTTCAGCTCGATGTGAAGATAGTGTTTTTACACGGTGATTTGGAAGAGGAAATCTATATGACTCAGCCAGATGGATTTAAGGTTGCTGATAAAGAAAATTGGGTTTTCAAACTGACAAAGTCACTTTATGGATTGAAACAATCTTCAAGGCAGTGGTACAAGTGATTTGATCAGTTCATGAAAGGGCAAAGGTACACAAGAAGTAAATTTGATCATTGCGTGTATTTTCAGAAGCTACAAGAATGAATTTTCATATACTTGCTCTTATATGTTGACGATATGTTGATAGCATCTAAGAGTAAAGTTGAAATTGAGAGATTGAAGACTCAACTCAACCTTAAGTTTGAGATGAAAGATCTAGGTGAAGCTAAGAAGATTCTTGGCATGGAAATATGTAGAGATATAGCTCATGGCAGAGTTAGCTTGTTTTAAAAGCAATATTTGAAGAAAGTACTATAGCGGTTTGCATGAACGAGCAGACAAAACCTGTAAGTACCCCATTGGCTTCTCATTTCAAGCTTTCTGCACAACTATCTCCTTCAACGAATACAGAACAAGAATACATGCTACAAGTTCTATATTCTAATGTAGTAGGTAGCTTGATGTATGCAATGGTGTGTACAAGACCCGACATTTCACAGGCAGTTAGTATAGTGAGCAGGTATATGCATAATCCTGGAAAAAGGACATTGGTAAGCTGTGAAATGGATTCTACGGTATATTTAGAAGACCATGGATGTTCGATTACTGTTCAAGTAGGATACTGTACTTGGTAAAGGTGTTATTGGGTACGTTGATTTTGACTATACTAGTGATTTGGATAAATGAAGATCAACCACCGGTTATCTATTTACACTTGCTGGAGGACTAATAAGTTGGAAGTCTATATTGCAGTCTACAGTTGCGTTGTCAACCACAGAAGCTGAATACATGGCTGTAACAAAGGCTGTAAAGGAACCTATTTGGTTACAAGGTATGGTTAAAACCTTGGGATTGGTTCAGGAGCATATTAATGTGTATTGTGATAGTCAAAATGCTATTCATTTAGCAAAGAATCAAGTCTATCATGCACGTACAAAGCATATCGACGTACGATTCCATTTTGTGCAAGAAATTATTGATGAGGGGAAAATTCATCTTCAAAAGATTAAGATTGCAGATAATCCCGCAGATATGATGATCAAGGCGGTAACAACAACCAAGTTCGAACATTGTTTGAACTTGATCAATATCCTACAAGTTTAGCAGTTGAAGAAGGCACTATCAAGTATTGTTGACAAAGGCAGAAATAATTGGGTGAAGATAAGATGATCCTAATCAAATCTTCAAGGTGGAGATTATTGGCAATCATCCATATTTTGGAAAGACAAAGATATGGGTATCAAAATGTTGGCACTAGAAATCTGAGATTTAAGGCACCAAGAGTGGGATTGAGATTTGGCATGAGATAATTGAAAATTTTGGTCCCTAATTGTATAGTGACTTTTGCTAGTTAATCCCTGAACCTCCACTATAAATAGGCCTAACCACTTCTCATTTTTCATCAACCCACATTTGCCATTCTCTACTTAAGGCATTTTTCTCTCTCTTTGTAAATCTTCATTTATATTTTGAAGTGAAATATATTTGGTAGTGCTCGAGGACGTGGGCAAAATTTGCTGAACCTCGTTAAAATTCTAGTGTTCTTTATTGTATTATTTTGCATATTTTGTGAGTGTGATTGTAGTGATTTATTGTGTTATTAAATTACGATAGAGGGATATTCTGGCTAGGAAAGACCTGATACTTAAGCGATCCTTGTGATCCACCTCTCTTTCCTGGGAATTGAACTTAGTGTGATTTTTAGTACAATAATTTTATTCTTTTACACGCTTCCGCACAACAACATAGAACTAAGGCAACTTTCGTTACATATATCATAACTAAATCCATCCTTGATAACATATATGGATGTGTAGCATGGAAATTACATGCAATATGATCTAAACATGTTTATTTCCAATTGGTCATTCTTAAACCTTAGTGAGATCAAACCTTACCAAAACCAAAGAGTGAATAAACCAAATAAACTTTATTTCTGCAAAAAATAAACTTAATATCTGTAAAATGATATAATTGAAAATGTGTCTATAACATAAAAGCATTTAAAAATACAAACTCTCACTAAAATCAAATATCCTTAAATGATATTACACCCATATGAGCAATGTGCTCATGAAAAACCTTGGGTGTAGTCCCTTAGTAAGCGGATCCACAGTTATGGAGTTTGTCCCAATATGCTTTATAGACACCTAACACTTTGAACTTTTACTTTAACAACCAAGAACTTTAAGTCTATGCACTTTGACTTTGATGTGCTCCTGTTGTTATTGGAATAAATGACTACCAATTATTGTCACAATTTGCACCCTAGTGACAATTTTGCATCAATATTCCATCAAAATTAGAGTTTGTATACTTGATGATCTCTAACTTATCAGACCTCTGATATGTGAGCATTTAATCTTTTGTTCTCTGAAGATACCTCATAACCCTCTTGCCTGTTAACCAATGGTTCATACCAGGGTTGCTTAAATATCTGCCTGACATCCCAATAATGTATGCAATGTTCGGATGCATACATACTTGAGCATACATTAGACTCCCACTTTTGAGATGTAGGGAATCTTATGCATTTACTTAATCTCAAAATCATTCTTGGGGTACTGGTTGAGACTTAACTTATTATTGACAAGCAATATGCCATTAACATATAAAATCAAATATAGAACCTTACTCCCACTAAACTTGTGGTATATACAATTATCGACCAAATTCATCTTTAAATTGAATGAGATAATCATTTGGTAAAAGTTGTAATACTATTGACGAGTAGTCTACTTAAGCCTATAGATGAAGTTCTTTAATTTGCAAATCATTAACTTTGCTTCATTAGACACAAAGTTTTCTAGTTGCACCATATAAATGTATGATCAATGTTATCGTTGAGAAACCATTAACTTAATATTCATCAGATGAAGCTTAAGGTCAAAATATTCCACTAAAGTCATTATAATCCTTTCTCTAGTAGATCTTTTTTAATGACATTTGTTCTTGAGGTTATTGAGTTTGTTTTTCTAGAAAAATTACCTCATCTTGAATTGAAAGTTGCTTAACATTGTCTTATTGAGGTTCTGGATTCACCTTCTTGATCAATGATAGGTATGAGAACCTAAACATCATCAAAAGTGATAGTAAGAACTGAGTTAGAAGTTAATTCCTCCTCAAAAGCAATGCCTTTAACTTTATTTCTCCCTCCAAACTCAACATCCTCAAAAAATGTTGCAGTTCATGTCTAAAAAATATTCCTTATTGTGTGATCATAAAACTCATAGCCCCTAGATCGCTCAAAATAACTAATAAAGTAGTTGTTCACTATTTTGGAGTCCAATTTCTTTTCATGTGGCTTATAAGGCCTTGCCTCAAGTGGACATCCCCAAACGTGAAAGTGCTTTAGACTAGGTTTTCGCCTTGTCCAAAGCACATAAGGTGTTTTTCCAACTACTTTAATGGGTATTCTATTTAGAATGTAAATTGTTGTCTTTAGAGGCACTAGCCAAATGAGCACTTTCACACTTATCATATTTCAACCTTTCTTCCTTTTACACACAATAAGAAATGAGCTCATTTAAAGTCCATTTCTCCTATTGATAGATGTAACCAAATTTAAATTGGTTAAATTGTGCAGGAAGCGATACCAAAACCATAAGAGCAAGCAATTCCTCAAAAAGCTCCATTTTAAGGCAACATGAAACATCTCTATAATGTACTCCCCCATGTTTCCTTGACCTTTATACTTCATAGACATCAAAGAATTCAAAAATGATGTCATCTTAACCTTATTGTTTTTAGTAAAACGTTTCTCAATTTCGTCAGGGAAACACTTGGCCTGAGTAATCTTTTTAGATTTTGTGCCTCTAAAGGCTTCTGGAATGCTATGTTTCATGATCATTAGACTAATGCGATTTGAATGATCCCACCTCTCAAAATCCCTCTTAATATCAAAGGTGCTTTCCGCAGTGAGAGGTGCAGGTTGTTCTTCCCTTAGTGTAAGGTCTATGTCCATACAACCAAGCACTATAACTAAGTGTATTTTCCATTCCTTAAAATTAGTCCCATCAAGCATGGGTATTGAATTTATATTAGCAGATATTGTGGCAGCAGAAGATGAACTAGCTGAATATAGAACAAAAACAAATAAAAAACAAACTCACATCAATATTCATAAGTAAACAATAAATTCAAGATAATGACTAATCCCATTTCAAGATACCAAACACAATATTAATATCAAGTCTTTGGAGAGTAATATTAACAGTAAACGATACTCTTGTTGCAGCAATCAAACATTGACAATAAATTATGTCAAACAATGAATTAATCTTTTGGACTAACTTATTGCCCACATAAATTACCTTATAATTGTCACACATTTATCACCATAGATGCCGTTGAAATTCTACCAAATACTAAATTACCTTTGGGTCAATTAATAAACGCATGAATTATAAAAAAAATATAATCATCTTAATATTTTAAATAAACTAATCTACACAAAAGAGGTCACTTTGGCTGCATTTGTTTCAATTAATCTATTTAAAATATTAAACATCCTTAATTAAAACCTAAAGGCAAAATATGAATTTATTTGTTTCAAAATATTTCTCTTAATTTCATCTTTCAATCAAATTAAAAAATTATATTATATATGTATATATATTTATCCCAAAATAACATACAATGATGTTGGCAAATATAGTAATAGTTGAATAAATCATAAAACTTCACATAAGAGTTCAAATTTAAACCAAAATAGTTTGAATAAATGTAAACCTCATCTCAAGATATTGGACAATCCATTAATATTTTATCTTTGGAGAAAATATTAACTTGTAAGTGACATATTGGTGTAATAATCAAACATTGACAATAAGAACATGTTTAACCATAAATATTCCTTTAGGCCAATTTATTGCTCACATGTAAAATCGAATAATTGTCACATATTTATTACCATAGTTGCACATGTAATATTATTAACTTTCATTTAGGCCGATCAATATTAACATAACTTAAGTTACATGCACGCAACCTTTTATATTTTAAAACAAAATAATTTATACAAAAAAAATTACTTTGGTGACTTATTGCTCTAATTAAGTTATTTTAAAAAACATATAAACATACCAATATTCAAATTTAAAATTTCTCCAATAGTCAAATGTCAACTATTTTTTATTACTCTATAGACTCCGAAATAACCCAAAATAAAGTTGTCTTAATAATGCAATAAAAAACTGAAAACCTTAATCTTTGACTTTTTTTTTTGTTCTCAAACCATATATATCAAAATCAATCAGAAATAATGTAGTGGTTCAAAGCCAAATAATTAACAAGCATATGTATTTATAATTTTGGCATAGAAAAAAACACCAAAGCAATTCACACATATAAATGTATTCATAATCAAATAGAAAAACTTACCCTGAATATATATACCATATAAATCCAAAAGTTGTATTTGTGATTAAAAAGAAATTAACATGAATACTTAAAAATTATTTTCAAGTAAATAAATCTCAAAAATAAAATCATAATAATTGATATATCCCACAATTCAAACTATAGATCATATCATCATAATCCAACTAAATATTGTAGAACCAAACTTAAAACCAAATTCTTTAAACATATATCACGATTAACATCAATTTGCATCAAAACCTAATTTCATCATAATTAAACCATAAAAATATAACCCTGATTGACTTGCCTTGCATATCTCAAGTAAATCCAAATCCAAAATATATGCTTAAACTAAATATGATGAAAAAAATAAGTATATAAACTCAATAATAAATATCAATGGACTAATATTATTCCCACAACCAAGCCAAAAACAAATAAAACCTTAAACATGCCATTAACAGAACTTTTAAAATAAAATTAAATATTCTATTTATCCTAAAGCCACAATAACTAAAACATTTATTATATATATGATGTCCATATTTTGCAATATGATGATCAAATATAAGAATTAAATGGAGATATTACCTTAAGCTAGAGCTTTTTTACCATTTATTTTTCTAAAATTTTTAATTATTATTTTTTTCGTTTTAATATTTAATTAGAATATAATTTTTTGATTTTACAAAAAAAAAAACCGTCATTTTTTTTACTTTCTTTTCTCAAAAAATAAAATTATTATTGATGTATGTGGATACGACTGTCCTTATTGCTTTCTACTAATCTCATAGAAGTTTTTTTCTTTTTTTCTTTTATCTCGACAGCCTAACACAAGTTTTCTTCAAACCACAATTCTAAATGTGAGGGGCAGCATACTCAAAGGAGACCATGCATAATTTTTCTTTTTAAATCGATTGTAGAAAGTTGGTGATGAAATATTATGGCAGCACTAAGCGTTTTAATATCGATTAAGGTCACTTCCATAGTTTTGAAACGTCATTGCTTCAAGTCATCATTTAAGTCGATTGCCAAAATCCCAACAAGAGAACATACGACGATCTCACATTAATAGTTAATCCCATGGTTTTAATTCATGGTTGATTGTTTGGATTAAGGGGAGTATAAAGATGATATTGGTTAAATTTCTTTGCTTGATGTGCTGGATTGTTTTTGTTCAAAAAAATGTCAAAGGGAAATTGTCAATGCTAGTTACAAAAGCTAAATGTAACACTGATTGCTGTTGGAAAATATGGACATCACATATATAATAAAGGTAATTACATGTTATTATTTACTATTATAATAGGTTAGCCCAAATTAATAGTGATCTAATTTGGTTAAAATTTTATTCGGCTTTAATTATTAAATAAAATATGAGTCAAATATATGTAGATACTTTAGCAATTGAGTTCTAATCAAATTCTAATTAATGATGCTAATTAGAATTTGATTAGAACTAATATGCCAAGATTATAAATATTAGGATTATGGTTCCCAAATTATACACAATATATCTTTTCTAATATCCCATAATTAGGAAAGAGAGAGCAGATATTCTTTGAATTTCTTGTATGCTAATTTGGAAGATCATATCCCTATATCCGGTAAAACTTCAATGAATTCATGGATTCAAATACGCTTCTGCATCTAGTTTTATTCTTGATTTATTCTTGATGATTTGACATAATAGATATTGGTTTATTCAATTTTATTTTTAGATTTATTTTACAAATCTAACTAGTGGCATCCAAGCTTTCTCATGTTGAATCATTGAGAATGAATTGATTCTTTATTATTTTTGGATTGATTCGTTTTTCATTTTTAATCTTATAGATTTGATATTTTAATTATATATTATGTTGAATCTTTGATATTACTAATAAATTTTTGGGTTTTGACTCTTTAAATAAAGTTTTAGGGTTTTATAAATATAATCTACTTTAATATTTGCATATGTTATTCGAAAGATAAATGTTTGTTTATTTATTTATTTATAATCAATTGATAAAAATTGATTTGTGAGATTTCTTTCTCTTCTTTTCACACAATTATTTTATAAATTTTGGTTAAAATCATTATTAAATTAAAGTTAAAACTTACAACTTTTTGCAATTGAAGAATTCCAATTGGGTTGTATAATTGGTTTTGAAAGTTAATTCATTTGATAATCAAATAAATGAATGTTGGTAAGATTTTTTTTTCGCACTATTTTTTTTAAATTTTCTGTTTGTGGTTGAATATATATGGAATTATCATCTTTTGTCTTTATTCATGATGAAGTATATTCACCGTTGAATTTAATTCATATATACGAATGATTACTTTTGGTTTCTGTTATAATTATTTTAATAAGTTTTAGACCTTATGGAACCCGACAAAAATTAAAATATTTGGGATTTTTTTCAAAAAATATGGTGGCTATGAATTTTCATAAGTAGCTGCTCATATAAAGGCTTTTATATAATTTGGGATTCTTTTTATATTTAGTGGTTATGGATTTTTTTTTAGTATGTGTGCATATAAAAAAGTTTTATGATAATGTCTTTAGTCATGAATATAAATTTGAGTTTACATGAAATATGTAAGGCAAGCCAGTATTATTTTTATATTATTATAATTGTGAGTATATATTATGTGTGTATATATATTATATGCATATTAATGATTTTGAGGATTAATGCATGATTATAGTTTGTGTGAATAGGTGTTTATAACCATTATTCAATAAGATATCTTTTATAGTTTAATTGGTGAAATTAAGTTTTGATGGATATCGTTGAAGTTGTTAATTTTTTTTTGTTATGGTTATATATTCAATTTTATGGGTGTTTTGGTGCAAATTCATGTCAACTATATACATATTTAAATATTTTGGTTTTAAGTTTGGTTCTATAATATTAGGTTTTGGCATTTATGGTTCTAAATATTTGGTTAAATTATGATGACATGGTTTATTGTATGAATTGTGGGATATGCCAACTATTATGATTTTGTTTTTTTGAGATTTATTGGCTTAAAAATATTTTTCAAGTACTCATGTGAATATCTGTTTAATTATAAATACAACTTTGGATTTACATAGTAAATTCAGGGTAAGTTTTTCTATTTAATTATGAATACATGTATATGCGTGAATTGTTTTGGTGTTTTTATCCATGCCAAAATTATGAATACATGTGCTTGTTAATTATTTGACTTTGAACCACTACATTATTTATGTTTGGTTTTGATATATATGGTTTTGAAACAAAAAAAGAGTCAAAAATTAAGGTTTTCGATTTTTTATTGCATTATTAAGACAATATTATTTTGGGTTATTTCGTAGTCTATAAAGCAATAAAAAGAAATAGTTTTGACATTTGACTATTGGGAAAATTTTAAATTTGAATATTGATATGTTTATATATATTTTAAAATAACTTAATTGAAGCAATAAGTCACCAAAGTGATTTTTTTGTATAAATTATCTTGTTTTAAAATATAAAAGTTTGTGTGCATGTAACTTAAGTTATGTTGATATTAATCTGCCCAAATAAAGGTTAATAATATAACATGTGCAACTATGGTAATAAACATGTGACAATTATTCGGTTTTACATGTAAGCAATAAATTTGTCCAAAGAAAGATTTATGGTTTGACATGTTCTTATTATTAATATTTGATTATTACACCAATATATCACTTACAAGTTAATATTTTGTCTAAAGATAAAATATTAATGGAATGTCCAATATCTTGAGATGAGGTTTACCTTTATTCAAATTATTTTGGTTTAAATTTGAAGTCTTATATGAAGTTGTTTATGGTTTATGATTTATGATTTATTCAATTATTCCAACATCATTGTATGTTGTTTTGGGATAAATATATACATATATATATATATACACACACACTATTATCTTTTAATTTGATTGAAAGATGAAATTAGGAGAAATATTTTGAAACAATAAATTCAGATTTTGGCTTTAGGTTTTAATTAAGGATGTCTAATATTTTAAATAGATTAGTTGAAACAAAATGCTGCCAAAGTGACCTCTTTTGTGTAGATTAGTTTATTTGAAATATCAAGATGATTATATGTTTTTGTGATTCATGCGTTTATTAATTGACCCAAAGGTAAGTTAATATTTGGCAGAATTTCAACGACTCTGTGATGATAAATGTGTGACAATTCTAAGGTACTTTATGTGAGCAATATGTTAATCCAAAGATTAATTCATTATTTGACATAATTTATTGTCAATGTTTGATTACTACAACAAGAGTACTGCTTACTGTTAATATTACTATCCAAAGACTTGATATTGATTTTGTGTTTGGTATCTTGAGATGGGATTAGCCATTATCCTAAATTTATTGTTTACTTATAAATATTGATGTGAGCTTATTTTTATTTATTTTTTGTTCTATATTCAGCTAATTCATCTTCTACTGCTACAATATTTGCTAATATAAATTCTATACCCATGCTTAATGGGACTAATTTCAATGAATGGAAAAGACACTTACTTATAGTGTTTGGTTGTATGAACATAGATACTGCACTAAGCGGAGAACAACCTCCACCTCTCACTGTGGAAAACACTCTTATGTTAAGAGGGATTTTGAGAGGTAGGATCGTTCAAATTGCATAAGTCTAATGATCATGAAGTACAACATTTCAGAAGCCTTTAGGGGCAAGGGATATAAAAAGATTACTCAGGCCAAAGTTTCCTTGACGAAATTGAGAAACGTTTTGCTAAAATCGATAATGTTGAAATGACATCACTTTTGACTTATTTGATGTCTATAAAGCATAAGGGTCAAGGAAATTCTAAGCGATCTAAGGGCTATAAATTTTATGATCCCATAATAAGGAATATTTTTGATACGGGAACTGCAACATTTTTTGTGGATGTTGAGTTTGGAGGGGGGAGAAATAAGGTTAGAGACATTACTTTTGAGGAGGAATTAGATTCTAACTCAGTTCCTACTATCACTTTTGATGATGTTTAGATTCTTATACCTACTATTGATTAAGAAGTGAATCTAGAACCTCAATAAGACAATGTTGAACAACTCCTTATTCAAGATGAGGTAATTGTTCCAGAAGAACAAACTCAACAACCTCAAGAATGAATGTCATTAAAAAGGTCCACTAGAGAAATGGTTATAATGGCTTTAGTGGAATATTTTGACATTAAGCTACATCAGATGAATATTAAGTAAATGGTTTCTCAATGGTAACATTGATCATACATTTATATGGTACAATTAGAAAGCTTTATGTCTAAGGATGCAAAGTTAATGATTTGAAAAGAACTTCTCGTCAATAATATTACAAATTTTACCAAATGATTATCTCATTAGGTTTAGAGATGAATTTTATTGATAATCGTATATACCATAAGTTTAGTGGAGTAAGGTTTTATATTTGGTTTTATATGTTAATGACATACTGCTTGTAAATAATAAGTATAGCCTCAATCAATTCCCTAAGAATGATTTTGAGATTACAAAAAAATGCATTAGATTTTTTACATTTTAGCAGTAGAAAGTCTAATGTATGTTGATGCGATCCCAACCGCATCATGTTACGACACAACTCGACGTCACCGAGATTGGCCTAAACATGAGAGGCCCAAGTGCAAAATGAAATTTAATTTCAGTTTGTTAACTTGTGTGCAGGTTTTAATTGTTCGAGATTGGAGTGGAAACCATTGCTAAAATAATTGAACAATCACAGATGTCCAGCTCAAGTGTTCCATGCAACTTGAAATAAGCTCATTTAGCTCATTTATAGTTCATCCTAGCTCATTGAACTCCACATTATTTGTTTTTAGCTTGTGCATCAATTTGCTGGAATATCTAATTCGGTTTAGCTCAATTATAGCTTTCTTTAGTTTATGCATTTAGTTGCTGGAATAAACTTAAATAATATTTAGTGTAAGTATTAAATGAGTCTTAGTAATGTGTTTAGTTATTTTAGTTTAATTAATTAAGTTGTTATAATTGTCTTTAGTTGCTTAAATAATTAGTTTAATTATTTAAGTTGTTTTTGAATTTTCTTTAATTATTTAAATAATTTTGGCATTTAATATGTTCCAGTCTAATTAATTTGCTATAGTCATTTAAGTTGCTTAATTGTGTTTATAGGTGAATTATTCATTTGAACCAGCTGTTACATGGATCGACATTAAAGAAAGAAATAACTTTAGCTGTTATGAAGATGAAGTGAAGGCCAGTAGCTGAGTTTAATGGACAAAGAGTTACAAGGAGTTATTTAAACAAGCCAATCAAGTTCCAAACGTTTTTCTGATAACGGTGGATGTTCATCTACACCTTTGGTTGGTTATATTAAGTATTTACACAAAGAGGGTCGTTTGTATGCCAAATGATACTCAATTTTTGAATGGTGTACATTCGGCTGCCCGAAGGGGAATTAAAGGGCTGTTATGATATCAAGCATTGAATTAAATTTATTCAGCTCATTAGAGTTCATAATTAGTTGATTTGGAAGATTAAACAATCTGACCATTGCTGTTACATATTTAGAGTTCATCAAACGTCACTTAGTTTTAATTGGCTTAATTAAGTTCATCAATAGCTCAATTAAATTGAATGTGTGTGTCTATTCGGCTGGGGTTTGTCTCATGCCTATAAATACTTTGTTTTCAGTTTGTTGTGGGACTTTTTTTTGGATCAATTTTATGAACTATTTTGTTCTTGTGAGAATTCAATTCTCCTTATTCTTTTTGAGACTGATCTGACTTATCAAGGTAGGCTTGTGGCGTATTATCCTTCCTTTGTTTTTCGAACTTATCACTTCAAGTGTGGTGTTCGTTATACCTTTGGTTCCTATCTCATTAGATAGTGAGTCAAGGTTTATTTGCTGTTTTCATCGATCATTATCCATCTAAGTGCTTGTAAGACTTGGGTCAACAATCTTTCATATTGTTGGTTCGGCCTTTGCCTTAGTTAAACCTATCTATTCCTTCCCTAAACATTCTTTGAACCTTTGTTTGAACCTATCTTCTATCCATTTTTAGCCTTTTCTTGTAACGAATCAAACTTACTCAATTTCTCGATTGGGTACATACATACGACTCGAAACCACATCAATCGAGTTCGTATCATTTGGTATCAGAGCTAGTGAAATTAGAGTAAGTATCAACGTTTTAAGCATTACGGAATTGTGATTTTATTAAAAAATTTTGAAAAAATCGAAAAAATTAGTCAAAAAAAAATTCAGCATCAATTGAAGTTCAAAGGGTGAAGAACAATTTTTTGGGTGTACCAATTCGTTAGATTCATTTAAAAAAAAGAAGTTAGCCTGGAAGTTTTTTTTCTTACTACCCGAATCAGTTCAATCACTACTAGCTATTTGGCCACACTTAAATCTTTCCATTTTGTTTTATAGCCTACCCTTTTGTCCTAATATCATTTCTTACCCAAAATCAAACAACAATTTTGTGAGCCGATTCCACAACAATTGCTGATTTGTCTAAGTAGTCTATTGAGAACTTCATGAGGCAAATCGAATGGTAAAAGGCACGAGGGTTGTGAGGGCATTAGAGAGAAGAAAAAGCCAAGTGAAGAGTGCAAACATGAGTGGAGTACCATATTATCTTTCTTTGTGAGTGGATTCGTGAGGTTTGTATTGGTGAGGTATTCATTTTCTATTTTTTTTAGTCACTTATCTTTTCATCAATAAATCATGTATCAAGAAGAGCTTTCAGAATCATATTTTCAATATGCGATGAAAGAAATGCGTAAAATTGTGAGATTTAAATGATTGGACTGATTGGAGGAAAGAGACCAACGGGAATGACTGCCTCCAAGTTAAAAAATGGAGTCAAGATCATCACGAAGACAAACATCCAATGACTATTCGAGAAGAGATCCATACTGTGATTCCTACTCTTCGAAGCATTCGAATAGAAAGAAAGAAAGCTTCGAGTCTGAGGTCTTTCAAGATGACAAATGAAAAGGTAGATATATCTTTTCAACAGCATCAAAGTACTCATCCAAGGAGATTCAATCACAAAGAGGTGATCGTGTTTCGTATGTAAATAAATCTATTTATACCCAATGAAAGTCTTCGTGTTTAGATTCTTTCATGTCATCTCCATATTGTAATGAAAGAATGGGAGAAAAAGAAATTAGAAGAAAAGAGAGGCAAGAAATGTTAATGCGAGAAAATGAGCAGATCTTAAACGAAATTGAGAGAAGAAAAAGAGGGATGAAAGAAAAAGAAATTGAAAAGGAAAAAGAGAATGAGAGAGAGAAAAACAAGATTGAGATTGAAAAAGAGTGTGAGCAAGAAACGCAAGTGGAAAAAGAAAGTGAGATGAAGAAAGAAAAGAAATTGTTAAAGAAACGAGTGTCGTCGAGTTCCCAAGAAAAGAGACCGAGGTAAAAGAGAGAGAATTTGACAATGAGTTATAAAAAGAAACAAGTGAAAAAGACAAGAGACAACAAGAAAAAGTAAGGAATGTCTTTACTAACCAACATGTGAGTTTTCCTCGTATTGTTTCTTCTTTTCAGGATTCTAGAGATTCAAATGACAAGTTTCAACTTCATTACCTTCCCGTTGAGAGACGATTCCTATTGATTGAAAAATTTAAGGTTGAAGATGAAATCAAACCACAAGTGTTCAAAGGTAAGCATGGTAAGGATTCTTTAGCTATTGAATCATGGGAACCAAATTTGAACGATAATGAGGTAATTGCTAATGACTTAGTGATTGAAAGATCTCCGCACTTTGATTTGATTAATTGTCATCCTATGATTAATGTTGATGAAGTCATTCCAACTAGTGGCATTAAGAGTTTTTCTCATGATTTTATTGTGTTGGTAAGCCTGTTGGTAAAGTGAGATTAACACGACGTCCACAAAATTTGATTAAGTTTGATAAAGAATGATCTTTCTATCACTAAGTCACCAGCAACCACCTCGTCATCATTCAAATTTGGTTGCCATGATTCAATAGCTAAAGAATACTTACCTTGCTTACCTTTGAGCACTTGTGGTTTAATTTAATCTTCAACCTTACCTTTTTCGATCAATCGGAATCATCTCTCATCGGGAAGGTAATGAAGTTGAGACTTGTCATTTGAATCTCTAGAATCCTAAAAAGAAGAAACAATACGAGGATGTAACAGCCCGATTTAGAAAAATATTTTAAAATTATTTTATGTGTTTACTATGTGTGAATTTATATCTGTGAAAATTTTCGTGATTTAATTTTATCGTTTGAGTGCCCAATTAAATAACAAGACTTAATCGCGTAAATTGAAAACTTGATAGTTTAAAGCATAAGGGCCGAATTGCTAATGGCTTTTTAAATTGAAGTATTTATGTTGTAAATAAACCATAATCATGTGTAATGGACAGTAGTGCCCTTGTTTATAATTCTTTGATATTTTATTATAAAGGATAAATAAGTAATTAAGTTATATGTTAACATATATTATAATAAAACATAAACTAAAGTCATAGTCATTATATTTTCCTCTTGACCGAAACTTAACAAGAAAGAAAAAGAAAATAAGTTAGGGTTCGACTACTTCTCAAGCATGATTAAGGTATGTGTTTAGCTCGATTTTTGATAATTTCTACGTTTTTGAGATCGTTGCTTCGAGTACTATCAAACCCATGCTTGAATTTTTGAGTAATTAGGACTAAATTGCAAAAATAATAATTTGAGGGACTAAAATGTGAAATAAATGAAATATATGGACTTGTATGAATATTGGTAAGATTCAGCGTAACATGGGTGTGTTGAAATTTTGCATATTTTGTGTTTTGTGCAATAACGACTAAATTGTAAAAAGTGTAAATGGTTGGGGTAAAATGGTAATTTTCAAATTTATATGTTTTTAGACTAAATTGAATGAAAATATGTTTGAATGAGTTTAATTTGAATATGTTTAGATCAAGAACCAAAGAAATCAGATTTGGATGGGGGAAAACGAAAGTTGTCGACTAGTCGTCCCGTTCCGTTTTACATCGTCCGAGGGAAGTTTATAAGTAAACAGAGGTACTTAATTTTAATAAAATGAAAAAAATATATGCTGAATCGAAATATGAGAATATTTATATGCTATAGCCGAATGTGTATAAGCTTAGCTACCATGTTCGTGTATTCGTTTCGACCAAGTTACGACGTCCAAAAGCCCCGTATGAACCTTAAGAATAGTTAGGATACATATGTCATGACATATGATTCCGGTATGTGACGTGCGAGTAAGACCATGGCATCGATATGTGATCCCGATATTGTGTGCTAGTAAGACCCTGTCTAGGACAGTGGCGTCGATATGTAATTACATGTAAGACCACGTCTGGGACGTTGGCATTGTACGATATATGTGTGATTATCCGAGTGTCCTACCCAATTCCGAATGGTTCATCGGGCAAAGGTAAGTCATGATTGGACATGTAAAACGAGCTAAATGGCCAAGTATGAATTAGCGTGATGGCTACTAGTAATAAGGTCAGTATGTACTTGATAGTTGTTACAAATTATGTGTGATGCAAAAGAAGGATATTTATGAATTTGGTAAGTGTATTTGGTTTTTGAATAAATGGTATGAAAATTATGGAATTGACTCATTGTTATGTGTATATATGTGACCATAGATATATATTCGACCATTTAAGTAATATGTGTACATGATGTCATATTATGATACTTGAGCTTGTGTTTATAAGTGTATTAATATTTGGTTATCTAAAAGCATATTGGCTTTGAAAGTTGAATGATAATTACTTAAGTTGACTATGTAAGCATTCAGCCAAGGTGGGAAAATGTTTATGAGAATGTTTTATTTATGAAATTAGTAAGTTTGATATTAAGCACGGCAATGTTAATGTAATTCGATTATTTTAAAATGAGTTATTTATATCATTGGGTTGCTTATTTGCTTATGACTTACCAAGCTATGATAGCTTACTCTGTGTGCTCATGTTTACTCTGTTTTATAGATTTTGGATTCAAGCTACGAGCTCGTGGATCGTCAACAAAGTCAATTACACTATCGACTATTTTCGGTACCTTTATAAGTGAACTATCAAATCTATGGCATGTATAGGCTAGCTTTGGAGTTGGTTTATTTTGAGAAGTGTATGTATAAAGGCCATGCGAAAATGGCTTAACTTACATGCTTAAATTTGGTTTTGTTAGGCTATGACTTAAGTTCTTTTTGGTTATTATGCAATGTGTCATGGTGGAGTGGTACTTGTGATATATATTTTGAACGTTGAAGTTGCTTGGTGATTTTGAACGTGTGCATTAGGTTGATTCGGTTATGGTATGCATAGATAAAGGATTATTTGAATTTCGATTATTGTATTGGTCAATGTGTTATATGTGATATGGCATTAAGGGTTGTTTGGTTATGTCCGAACATGATATAAGTTTGTCTTGATATGTTCATTGTATGGGATGGGAGATCCATGTTTTGAATATATATATATACATATATATATCTATTTGTAATTAATGACATACTCTTGTGAAGTATGAATTGTAATATGAGTTGGTTTGAAAATTATATAATAATGTACCGGAAATTTGGATATAAGATAAATGTATATGAGATGGATATGACTATCTTATGATTCGGCATTTGCTTATAGAAATATTTATGTATATGATGAAATGACTTGATATGTATCTTATCTTAAGGTATATATATATGATGGTGTTTGATCATGTGCTTCAGTTATGTATTAATAGGGGAAGTGTATTGTGATAACATGTTATGCATTAATAAATAAAAATGCATGTTATTTATATGAGGTATATTTGGTGTGTGCTTATTGTGCACAATAGAAATAGGTATTGACTTATAAAGTGATTGAATACGGTTGGAAAAGAACAACTGTTAAGGCATGTTTGTTAAACACATTTGTATTTGGCTAAATGTATTGAAAGAAAAATGACTAAATCATTAGTGATTTGTACAATAGTAATGAAAGCCGAGTAGTGTGTGAGTTAGTTCTTTAATTATAGTATAAGTTGATTGTACAGGTACTAGTGCAAAAGAGCCGATTATGATATAGTGAAATTGAAATGATTAAGTGCACTCAATTTTGTGAGTTCTATTTATATATGAATTTTAGTTTGTAATTGATGTATAATGTAGTATGTATGTTTTAATACATTCTATTAGTTGTATCCAAGTTACAATCGGGTATGTGATGTTAATAATTAAATCGACTATTCATATTAATAATTGACTGGTTTAAAAGTTAGAGCAAGTATATGCATGTGATTGTTTGAATTTGTGTCTTACTAGTAATACCTCGTAACCTTAATCTGGCGACGGATACAGGTTAGGGGTGTTATATTTTATTGGTATCAGAGCTATAATTTAGTCAGTTCTAGGACAACGTAGCACGTGTGAGTCTACCTATACATGCCATATTATACACTGCGATAGTGTGATGACTTCTGACATTTGAAAATGTGTTTTCATATAGTAAATGGATCCTGATAGAGCTGTAGCTGATGATGTCGAGAGTGTAGCACCTACTCGCATGCAAGGGACAGCGCTGGTTGATTCTCGACCGATTTCGAGTAATCAGGAGGGAGAGGCTAGACAAACCTTTTACCTAATGATGAATGTCTGGTTTACTCAATATATCCGGACTAACCCAGCTGTACAATGACTGGATTACTCAATATATCCGGGCTAACCCAGCTGCACAACAACCTCCACCCCCAACTAATCCATCTTCGGTGCCTGCTATGCCTTAAGTAAGTGACCCGTTGAGATTACATAAGCCACCTATTGATAAAATCAGAAAACATGGGGCTGAATAGTTTAAAGCTACTAATGATGATGATGCTGAGCGGGCAGAGTTCTGGCTTGATAATACTATCCGTGTGTTTGATGAGCTATCCTGTACCGGAGATGAATGTTTGAAATGTGCCATATCATTGTTTCGAGAAACCGCATATCATTGGTGGAAGACTTTAGTATTGGTGGTTTTGAGAGAGCAGGTGACCTAGAAATTCTTTCAGACTGAGTTCCGTAAGAAATATATCAGCTAGAGATTTATCGACCAGAAGTGCTAAGAACTTCTAGAGCTGAAACAGGGTCGGATGACTATGACAGCGTATGAGTAGAAATTTGTGAGACTCAGTCGATGTACCCGAGAGTGTGTATCAACCGAAGCTATAATGTGTATAAGATTTGAAGATGGACTGAACGAAGACATTAAACTTCTAGTTGGCATACATGAGGTAAAAGAGTTCGTAGTATGGTTGAGCGAGCTTGCAAAGCCGAAGAGCTCGGGAAAGAGAAAAGAAATGTTGACTTTGAAGCTAAAGATGCATGTAAGAGACAATTCGATAAGTCATTTCAGTTGACATCAAAGAAGTTCTGAATGATTTTAGCTGTTCTAAGGCTACTCTGGGTTATACTCGATGGGATTAGAATAGACCACCTGTGAGCTCGAGAGCTACCTCAGTAGCTAGTGTGGGTAGTGTCAGATCAAATCAACCCGAGTGTAAACATTGTGGTAAACGTCACCCCGATAGTTGCAAATTGCATGATCGGGCCTGTTTTAAATGTGGATCGATGGATCATTATATTCGTGAATGCCTAGAGTTAGCTGAAGAAAATTCAGTACAGAATACGAGATCGGGTAACACTGCAGCTCGAGGTAGACAACCTAGAAACAAGGGTAATGTGAGTAGCAGTCAGAGAAGGACTAAAGATACGACAGTTAGATCTGAGGCTCGTGCACCTACCAGAGCCTATGCTATTCGAGCACGTGAGGAAGCTTCATCCCCAGATGTTATTACTGGTACATTTACTCTTTATGATACTAATGCAATTGCATTGATTGATCCTGGTTTGACTCATTCTTATGTGTGTGAGACTTTAGTATTCAGTAAGACTCTACCTGTTGAGTCCACTGAGTTTGTGATTAAATTGTCAAACCCCTTGGGCCAGTGTGTTATGGTTGATAAAGTGTGTAAGAATTGTCCTTTGATGATTCGAGATCTGTGTTGTAACATCCCGATTTTGGGCCTAATAGAATAGTGGTTTCAACTTCTGAGGCCATAGAAATTATTTTTAATATTATTTTATGTGTTATAGCATGATTATATGAGTGCATGAAAATTTTGGCGAATTAGTTTTAGCGTTTATGAGCTTAATTTTGAAAAAGGACTAAATCGCATAAAGGGAAAAAGTTTTGTTTTACTAGCCAAAGATGTTAAATTTCTAGAGAACCAAAATTGGAGGTGTTTAAAGTGCAAATAGGCCCTTAAAAGAAGCTTGGCCGGCCATAGGGACAAGATTTGACCAAGTTGTCAATGTTAGGTGGGTTGGTGACTTAAAATTGAATAAAATAGAAATAAAAGAGAGAGGAAAAGATATCATCTTTTTCCTCATCTTCTCCCCACCGAAATTACCAGCAAGGAAGAGGTTTTGAAGACTCAAAAATATCAACCATTATTATCCCTTGCAAGTAAGTGATTTAGATGCTTATTTTTGATAATTTTTGTATTTTTGGAACCCTTGTAGCTTAATTTAGCTAATGGGGGGATTATTTTACAAAATGGTTGAAAGTCTAGGGTTTTAACATGAGAATTTTCATGTTGTTTGCAACATTTTTATGGAATAAAATGAATCTTAGTTGTGAAATAAACAACTTTTGTGAAATGTATTAGCATGAAAACACCTAAAAGTACCATTTTATAAAGGTTGTAAAATAGAGAGTAAATGTGTGTAATAATTGAAATTATGAGTTTCTATAGTTATAAAAAGAATTCAATTAGTCTTGGTAAAGGAGGAAATTCGATGAAAATTGATTTATGAGCCTAAGGGCAAAATCATAATTTTTATAAAGACTAGGGGCAAAACGGTCATTTTGTCAAATTTTGAATTTTAGAATGTTTTAATTAATGTAATGATTAAATGAGTGAATTTCATCATGATAGATCAAAAAAGTCAAGATTTGGGCTTAAATCGGAAAGTACAAGGTTATGGACTAAAATGGCGTAATTAGCTGAAATTGCATTCAAGGTAAGTCTGTGTGACAAATTTAAGCGTGTTATCCATATTATTGCTAATATATTTGAAACTTATCTTTCTAATATTGAATTGAGTTATATGTTGGTGATATTGTGTATGAGAAAGTGATGTCGAACGTTAATGTTTTGATAATATGAGTATTGAGATGTTTTGTTGTTATCAAGAGTATACATATATGCTTATTTGATTATTATGAAAGTATGAAATGTATGTTGGTAGTGTAAATGACATTATGAGTAAGTGCGATGACAATGTGTTAAGCAAGAAATCTCGTTTGAACCTTAGGTATAGTCTAGGATACACGTGATATGTCATGTGAAACAATGTGATCTGAACTTATGAGTTGTGGTCTGACTTCATGAGATAAGTGATATATGTAATGTGTGTTCAGGTACTGATTTTGCGATTAGACTCGTGAGTAGCTCAATGAGCGAGAATTGCATAATAATGCTTTGGGGTCTAGGTGCTATCTCTGTGTACAGACCCGTGAGTAGCTCAAATGCAGGTATTACATAATATGTGGTAGCTTTGGCTACATACTTGGCGCGCTATGAGTTGATTCTAGCTACGTATATGACACTTATGTATAATGTTTCCATGTATCTAATAGTATTCCAAGTGTTCAATGGGTAATTCGAGGTATGATTTGATGACGGTCCCATTGAGGTAAGTCAAGGGTGAGAATAGTTGTAAGTTACGTTTCATGTCGTATAGGTATGTACACTAAACTCATGTGTAATGGCCTTGATACATGTTTTTGGCAAGAATGAGAATATGTGAAGAGTAAGTTAAGGAGGTTTGAATGATATGTAAATTCATGTTTATTATGTCATGTTACGATGACCTTGAGATTATGGATTCATGCTTATGTATAAATATGTATTTTTACTATGATGGTAGAAATGATTTGTAAAGGTGTTATTAACTTAGTGATCATTATATTGCATTAAAATAGTTTTAGATAGCAACAATAGTCCAACTTTGAAAATCCACTAAAAATAGTAAAAAGTGAGTTAGAGATTGAATTAAATATGGAATTGAAGCTTATCGAGTCTAGTTTCTTATAAAGAAAACGATGTGAGCAAAAGAATTTCATATTACGAGATATTTAAATTGTTGTGAGATGGAGTCAAAATGAATTTCGAAATCCCCTGTTCTGATTTGAGAAAATCATTGAAAATTATAAAAAAAATAGTTATGGGTTATAATTTATATGCTTAGAATTCTTAATGATTTTATTTTCAAGATAAATAGACAGAAACATCATCTGGGTTCCGTATCATGAGAAAATTAATTTATAGTGAGGAAGGGTCGGAATTGTCAAACAACAAAAAATGGGTGACTTTGAAGAGTAAACTGTACTATTTGGCTAAACCAAAAAATTCTGAAAACTTTATGATAAGAAGTTATTTGAGTCTAGTTTTTGGGAAAATTAGCGGATCTTAATTTGGAGTTCTATAACTCTAGATATAAATAATCTAGTAACTGTGACACGAGAAAATAACTTGACTTGAACATAGGTAAAATGGGTAATTATGATGGTATTACCTTAAGAACATGTTGTAAGAATTTGTGAAAGCATATTGATAAATTGGTTATTATTTTTCATATGGACTTACTAAGCGTGAATCTTACTCCCTTCCTTTCCTTTTTTTATGTTGTCAGGTGAGCTCGGGGTTGGAGATCGTCGGGGGTAGCATCACACTATGAAGTCCCTACCTTTGGAATAATGAAGCATATATTAGAAATTTCAAGTGAGTGGCATGTATAGGGATCTAATTTATTGACGTATGTTATTATGCTTTAGTCATATGTATTGGTTTATAATGAGTTATATGTATATGGCCATGGGATGTGGCTCAGATTGATTACGGCTTGTAAACCTAGCTATTCATGTCATGTCTAATGTTTATGATGTGATTATGTTTGTTTGTCATGCTTGGTGGTTAATATGACATGTGTGTTGGATGTATGCTATATGACCAATTGAGGTGGTCATAGCCATGTAGAAATTGCACGATAAGTCGGTAACCATAGCATAATGGTAAAAGTGATCTTCAAAATGACAAGTCTTATGAATGTGAATTAATGAATCTAGACTTGGTATTGCATGAGTAGATGCATTACATATAAGAGGACATGTTAATGTGGTGAATATGTATTAATAAAGAGTGTTTAATCATTAAAACGATGCTATGATATGTGTCTTTAAAGTGGTTAAGTTTGTGAAAGATTAAGGCAACAAAAATGCTTGAAAAATAGCCTAAGTGCTAGCCACATGGGCAGAGACACAGCTATGTGTCTCAGCCGTGTGGAGGACACTGTAACACCTCTAACCCATATCCGTCGCCGGATGAGGGTTATGAGACATCACCAATCATAATACAGTTCATACAAGTATGCATAACCTATTACAATTCAAAATTTTCAATTTCATCAATGCTCATAACTAAATCAGAGATTCAATCTTAAAATCATATTATTCACAACCCGACATAATTTAAAACATAATCTACGTTTATCAAACAATTTAGCCATATACTGAACATGCAACAAATTAATAACTTCATTAATTGAATGTCAAACCTACTTATATAAGTCACGTGCATGTATAAAATTAAACATCATTTAAAACAAATTTCAATACCTTCCTTTTTATTTAATTATGTGGCATTACCATATTAATTTATATGTAGTTCATAATTCATACATTAATGTTATCCAATACACCCATTTAATATATATAACATATTAATAGAGGTAACTAAACATAATCGAATAAAGCTTTAAGGTAAGTCATAGTTATGGTTTGATAAATAACCATCACATAAGGGATGCAACATGTTTTATCGAGCTAAAACATATTTCACCATTTTATCTTAAATCTTCAACCACAAATAACAACTCAATATTAAAAACATGCGTAACTTGTTATATCCTCAGTCTATGATTTAATCACGAGTACCAATTTCTGCATAAGCTTTTAATATAACCGATTAAAAACTTTTTACATAATTTAATAAGCAATCACGTAAGCGTCTTTAGTACAATACAACATGGCCGAACATGCTTCTAACACATATATACATTGTGCGTATTTACCCTAAATTTGAAAACCACACTTAACATTTAATTGCATACAAAATAATTGACTAAAACATTCATGGGACATTTTTGTTACATATTACCTTTCATAACCGAATTTCATTACTAAAAACCACGGACACATCCAAAAGATTTCATCACCGAATTACCAAAACTAAGTTCTTTAAACATTACAACTAACTAAAAAAAACATATAAGACTAAGACTAAACATAGTAATCAAATTCACATATATAAATATATTAGTATGAAGCACATCCAAAGCAACCAAACATACTTACGACCAATTTCTTCTTACCACATCCAAAATCATTAACCAACTTCAATATTCAAACTCATAACACAAATTATAATCATTCATGGCACATAGCATATTAATCAAAATGGATTTAAACAATAATTATACCAAAACCGAATTCAGGCATAGAAAATAAGCCATTTTCGCATGGCTTTTATACAAAACAAAGTTCTACTTTTCAAAACACATTCTAGCCTATACATACCATAATTCAAATTTAACTTATAAAGGTACCAAAATAGCTGATAGTGTGATGAACTTTGCTGACAGTCCCCGAGTTCGTAGCTTGACTCCAAGATCTATAAACAGAGACAAAAATATACACAAAGTAAGTTTTTTATAGCTTAGTAAGTCATAAGCAAATGAGTAACTTAAAATGTCATCAACTTAATTAAATTAGGCCAAAGTATATCATTTTAACACAATTAAATCCCAACATATAAAGTTCACATTATAAATATAAATATTCATTCTTAAAAGTCATCTTGATCGAAAGCTCATATCTCCAAATTAACATATTACCATTTAATTTCCAAAGCCAAATAATTCATTATCAACCTAGTTCACATACACACAAACACACAAACTCATGATTCGCAATATAATTTCATATACATATGTAAATTATGTAACCGAATACGCATAATCATGCATGCATAATTTTAAGGCTCATTCCAATAATAATCTCAAGCCGAATACACTTACCTTATTTTACGTAATAACAAGCTAATTCATACTTGGCCATTTAGCTCGTTTTACACATTTGAACACAACTTATCTATGCCCAATGAACCATTCGGAATTGGATAAGACACTCGGATAATCACACATATCATACAATGCCAACGTCCTAGACGCGGTCTTACATGTAGCCACATATAGATGCCACTGTCCCAGACAGGGTCTTACTCGCACACATATATTAGAGTCACATATCGATGCCATGGTCTTACTCGCACACATATATCAGAATCCTATGTCATGACATATGTATCCTAACTATTCCTAAGGTTCATACAGGACTTTTGGACGTCATAACTTGGTCAAAACGAATGCATGAACATGGTTACCAAGCTTATACACTTTCGAAAATAGCATATATATTCATATATTTCATTTCAGCATATATACTTAGCATTTAATTAAAATTAAGTACATCTATTTGCTTATAAACTTACCTCAGACGATACAGAACGGAATAGGGCAACTAGTCAACAACTTTCATTTTCCCCCGATCCAAATCTGATCTCTTTGGTTCTTGATCTAAACATATTCAAATTAAGATCATTCAAACATATTTTCATTCAATTTAGTCCAAAAGCACATAAATGGGTAAATTACCATTTTACCCCTAACATTTACACTTTTTACAATTTAGTCCCTATTACACAAAACACAAAATATACAAAATTTCAACATACCTATGTTGGGCTTTATCCATACTCATACAAATCCATATATACCATTTATTTCACATTTTACTCCCTAAAATGATTATTTTTGCAATTTAGTCCTAATTACTCAAAATCATCAAAAACTCCAATACAAAACATGTTAATCTAAAACATATCTTCCATATTCCATCATCAAAAAACAAAAATCACAAGCTTTCAACAATGACATAACTCAAAATATTCACCAAAATAAAAAATTTAAGCATGGGTTTTGTAGTACTCGAAGCAACGATCTCAAAAACGTAGAAATTATAAAAAACCGAGCTAAACACATACCTTAATTGAGCTTGAAAGCAACCGAACCCTAGTTTCTTTTTCTTTTATTTGGTTTCAGGAAGAACAATAATAATAACACATATGTTAACTTTATTTTATGTTTTATGATATATATTATAACATATTATAACTTAAAGTTTAATTTACAAATATAACCTTAATGAATTATTATAAAAACTTTATATTATAAGCCTAATACCATCCAAATAATATGTAAGTGGACTATTTACAACATAAAGATTCCCATTAAAGAAGCCAATAGCAATTAGGTCCCTTTTAGAAATAACCACCAAATTTCCCTTTTATGCGATTAAGTCCTTTTATTTAATCGAATACCTAAACGACAAAATTAAATCACGAAATTTTCGCAGATATAAATTCACACATAATAACATAAAAAATAATTTTTAAATATTTTTTGACTCAGATTCGTGGTCCCGAAACCACTGTTCCGATGAGGGTCTAAATTGGGCTGCTACAAACACGGCCTAGCACACGGGCATGTGGCCTGGCCGTGTGGTTTAATTTGTCTTGTTGACGTCATAAACAGAGAGTTACACGACCTGAGGACATGGGCGTGTTGAAGACACACGGGCCTGTCCCTGTGTCCACATGGGCATGTGACCCTGATTCTTGAAAATTTTTCTAAGTTTTTCCAAAACTTTACAAAGTTCTCGGTTTAGTCCCAAACCACCTTTAATACATGTTTAGAGCCTCGGTAGCTCGTGTAAGGGACATTATGCATGTTTATGAAAAGTTTTGATACGAATAAAATTTTATGGCCTGATTTTATGAAATGGTGTACGTTTAAGTCCGGTAACGCCTCGAACTTTGTCCCGACATCAGATACGGGTAAGGGGTGTTACATGTGTTTTTCGACTGATTTGATGTTGTTTCCATTTGATGAGTTTGACATAATTCTGGGTATGGACTGGTTGACTTTGCATGATGCTGTTGTAAACTGCAAGAGAAAGACTATTGATTTACGGTGCCAGAATGATGAGATTACTCGAATTGAATCTAATGATCTAAATGGTTTACCAGCAGCAATTTCTTTGATGTTAGCTCAGAAATATGTAAGAAAAGGCTGCAAAGCTTACTTTGCATATGTGCTTGACAGTAAAGTAACTGATAGAAATATTGAATCATTATCTGTTGTGTGCGAGTATTCGGATGTGTTTCTTGAAGAATTGCTAGGTTTGCCACCTATTCGGGAGGTAGAGTTTGGAATTGAGTTAATGTCAGGGACGACACCGATATCAATAGCTCTACATAGAATGACACCTACTGAATTAAAAGAATTGAAAGCTCAGTTGCAAGAGTTGACAGATAGAGGTTTCGTGGAATTGAGTTTCTCCTATTGTGGTGCACCTGTGTTATGTGTGAAAAAGAAAGACGAAACTATGAGAATGTACATTGATTATAGACAGCTCAATAAGGTGACTATAAAGAATAAGTATCTGCTACTATGGATTGATGATTTGTTTGATCAGTTGAAAGGGGCCACAGTGTTTTCGAAGATAGATTTGAGACTAGGCTACTATCAGTTGTGAGTTAAAGACTCCGATGTGCCAAAGACTGCTTTTTGAATGAGGTACGAACACTATGAGTTTTTGGTTATGCCCTTCGGACTTACTAATGCACCTGCTGTTTTCATGGATTTAATGAATCGGATCTTCAAACAGTATCTGGATAGATTCGTGGTTGTGTCCATAGATGACATTTTGATCTACTCCTGTGATTAAATAGAACATGCCGAACATTTGAGACTTGTGTTACAGACTTTACGAGATAAATAGTTGTATGCAAAGTTCAGTAAATGTGAGTTCTGGTTGAGTGAAGTCAGTTTTCTTGGCCATGTTGTATCAGCATCGGGTATTCAGGTTGATTCGAGTAAAATTTCAACTATACTTGATTGGAAACCTCCGAAAAATGTTTCTGAAGTTCACAGTCTTCTGGGACTTGCTGGTTATTATAGACGGTTTGTGAAAGGTTTCTCTATGATTGTAGCCCTGATGATGAAGCTATTACAGAAAGATGCTAAGTTCGAGTGGTCAGAAAAGTGCTAGAAAAGTTTTGATCAGTTGAAAGCCTTTTTGACTGAAGCTCCAGTGCTGGCTCAACTAGAATCGGGTAAAGAATTTGTTATTTATAGTGATGCATCTTTAAATGGTTTAGGCTGTGTTCTGATGCAGGAAGGAAAAGTTATAGCTTATGCTTCGAGACAGTTAACACATGAAAGGAACTATCCGACACACAACTTAGAATTGGTAGTTATTGTGTTTGCATTGAAGATATGACGTCACTATCTGTTCGGTGAGAAATGTCATATTTATTCTGATTAGAAAAGCTTGAAATATGATGACTCAGAAAGATCTAAATTTGAGACAACGCCGATGGTTAGAATTACTAAAATACTACGAGCGTGTGATTGACTATCACCCGGGAATGGCTAATGTTGTTGCTGATGCTTTAAGCCAAAAATCGCTGTTTGCTTTGCATGCAATGAATGCCCATATGACTATGTCTGATGATTGTTTGATAATAGCTGAGTTCAAAGTAAGACTGTTATTTGATTAGCAAATTTATGATGCCCAAAAGGTTGATAATGATTTGTTAGCAAAACAAGCTCAATGTGATTCAAATGCTGATTCAGAGTTTTGAGTTGATACTGAAGGTTATTGGAGATTCAAAAACTGAATATGTGTCCCGAGAAAGAGTTGATTCAGATGAATTTTAATGAAGCTCACAGCAGTCGGTTATCTGTTCACCCAGGTAGTACAAAGATGTACAATGATCTGAAATAGCTTTACTGGTGGCATGGTATGAAACGAGATATTTATGATTTTGTTTTGAAATGCTTAATTTGTCAGCAAGTAAAAGCTAAGCATCAGGTACCTTCTAGATTGCTTCAGCTGATTATGATACCCAAGTGGAAATATGATAGAGTCATGATAGATTTCCAATCCGGTTTGCCGTTGGCGCCGAGCAAGAAAGATACAATCTGGGTTATTGCGATTAGATTGACTAAATCAGCTCATTTTCTTCTGATTCGTATAGATTGTTCACTTGATAAGCTTTTTGAGTTATATGTTTCTCAGATTGTGAGATTACATGGTGTGCCTATTTCTATTGTTTCAGATAGAGATCCAAGGTTTATATCACGGTTTTGGAAGAAAATGCAAGATGCAATAGGTACGAAGTTACATTTCAGCACAACTTTCCATCTGTAAATAGATGGCCAGTCCGAATGAATCATCCAGATACTTGAGGATTGAGATTGTAACATCCTGATTTTCAGGTTTTTCGCGATTCCTGATATTTTAAGTAATTTTCTAAAATTTGGTATGTAATTATGGAATTCATAATTTGGGTGTGTAAATGGGCTTATGGAAGGCTTATGAGTTAGCCAAAACCCGGTTGAATTTTTAAATTTTGGACTTAGGAGTTAGGGGTTCTGGCTAGGTGCCCTTATATTAAGTTGTGGGTAAAGTGTATCACAAAAAGGGCTTTGGTAGAGTGGCAAGGGTGACGCCACTAAGCTCCTAAAAAGGTGGCGTGTGGAGCATAAGGGAAGACCTGGGATCGATTCCCTGTGTTGGCAAATAAGAGTATTTATTTTTATGTGCAGGAAGGGTAAGTGTTGGAACCTAAGTGAATTCTGTAAGAGGAGAGTTGGATCAAGTCAAACGCATGGATTAAGGAGGGATAAGGGGAGAGATTTTAGGGATTTGAGAGAAGGATAGATCTTAGCCGTTTGGAAGGGGTTAGAGAGGGGAATTCGGCAGAAGGGTATTAGGTTAGTAATTTCGGCATTAGGGTCTTAGCTGTGCCGTTTTCTCCTTTGTTTTAGTTTTTTTCTCCTTTTTCTTCCCTAGCCAAATCTACCATCCTTCCTCTCATCTTTTCTCCCTTTTCTTTTTCAAAATCCAGCCTATTACTTTCCTCTACTCATTTATTATTTCTTTCTTTAATCTCTACTTCTGCCGAAATACCGCAAAAAGCCGAAATCAGTGAAGATAGGTGGGTGTCGATTCTTTGTGACCAGCAACCTTTTCTTTCCTTTTCAATATTTGGCATTCAATTCCTTTACCTTTTAGGCATCCGGATTCAAGAGGAGGAAGACTGTGGTAAGTGTTCAAACTCTAAACAATTCCTAGTGTAATTATGGCCAAAAGCCGAAACCCCTCTAGTTTAGGGAGGTGGCCGAATGTGGGTGTAGGCCTTATGGGGTCTTCTTTTAATATTTTTGGTTTATTTATTGAAGGAGCAGCAAGGTGTAGTGTCGACTTGGAGTAGCTTGGATCACCGGAGTGGCTAGACCTAGTCATCAATCGCGACAAAGGTAAAATTCCAAAGGCCATTTTGGATGGTGGCCGAATGTGTAAGTATTAGTATTAGATGATTTGAGGTTTGGTTCAATTATGGGAAGCTGATTATTAACGATGGATTATAGGAGAAATCGTGTAGGATATCTCGTCGAGGAATATCGCCAAACAGGTGTGTAACGAACCCTTTTCATAGCTTAAAGCGATAAATGCCGAAAAGCCGAAATGCCGAAATTCTGGCATTTCGAGGACTTGTAAGCAAGCGAACGCTCACTAGTTAGTTAGAATCGATGAGATGATGATCGGGAATAATGGAAACGATAAGGACGTGTTTTTGGCGTTCACGGAAAGTTGGGCCTCGAGGGGCTGAATTAGGGCCCAATAGGCTTTCGGGCCCATTTGGGTAAATTTGGTAGGAAATGGAAATCTGTTAAATTGCATGTTAAAACTGTTAATACTGTTATGGATATAGGCTAAATGGGCCTAGATGATAGAATCGGCTAAGTAGGGCCTATTAGGGGTTTTTGGCCCAATAACTCGATTTCGCTAAAAATGGGCCAGAATCACTGTTTGCACCCATGAATTGTTTGTAACCGTTAATGAACATGGAAACTCTAATTTTTGGTAAAATTACAAGATTACCCTTATAATATGAAAATGACCGTTTTGCCCCTAGGTAAAAATGACCATTATACCCCTAGGGTTTATATATGAACTTAATGCATGGGATTTTGATAAACATGATATGTATGATATGCACATGACATGTATGATATGCACATGATATGTATGATATGCACACGAGATGTTCATAAATGCATTGGGTTGAGTTTTTATATGGATGGAGGAAGCGCAAAAGGGCTTATGCCCCAGTTATTAAAAGGGCTTATGCCCCAGTTATTAAAGGGCTTATGCCCCAGTTATTAAAAAAGGGCTTTGCCCCAGTTATTAAAAGAGGCTAGGCCTCCAGTTATATGATAAAGCAGCTATGCTGCCAGTGGAGAGTTATGGCGGGGTGGGTCGAGTTAATCCCCACATGGTGTGTTGGTTGGTACGGGTGGAGAGTAGCGGATGGTGGGTTGAGTAGCCTCCCCAAATGGGTTGCATTCTTTCATTGACTTTACATGTGACATAAAAATGGGCCTTTGGGCCATACCGTTTACAGTAAAGGCTTCGGCCCAGTAATATGAAATATGAAAAGGCTTCGGCCCAGTGTTATGAATTATGAAATATGAAAAGGGCTATGGCCAAGTACATGTTTGAGATTGGTTTTGGGCTTAGACCCAACAGGCTGTTATTGTTTTGGGCTCTAAAAGGGGCTTGTTGCACACTGAGTTTCCAAACTCACCCCCTTTCCTTAACCTTGCAGGTGAGCCTTGATGTGGGGACTTGGGTCGGAGGGGATTCAGAGTAGCCACGGTGATTGTCTTTGGACTTTTAAATAAGTGTTGGTTTTCATTAGATTCCCTTTAACTATTATTTATTTTTGGGTTGTAATAAGGCCATTTTAACTTTCCTTTTATTTCTTTTCGGGATTATTTTAATTTTAATAACTTCAAACCTAGTTGATAATTATTCAAATGGGCTAGACTTAGGATGTGTTTTCAAAACGATACTTGTTTTCAAAAGAGTTCAACACCACGATTAATCGATTTATCAAAGTCGTTCACTTAAACAAATTTAAACTCGATATAACAAAGTGTGGCTATGGTTGTGGGCATGTCTAGGATTGGATCCAATCAAAGAGCTTGGTACTTAAGCAGCCTTCATGGCTCACCTCCTCTATCTCGGATACCTACCTGGTGCCCAACTTCCATACACCTTGTTAACTCAACAAAATATATGGTTTTTAAAACACTAAAACGGAACGTGGGTTTTCAACTCCAATGTGGCACGTCAGATTCGGCCATAACGTCTGGGCTGGGTTTGGGGTGTTACAGAGATGTTCCATTCTCGAGTTCGAAGGTACGTGGGAACAATACCTATCTCTGATTGAATTTGCGTACAATAATAGCTTTCAATCGAGTATCAAAATGGCACCTTGTGAGGCTTTGTACAGTCATAAATGTCGTACACCATTGTATTGGACTGAGCTCAGTGAAAATAAGATACACAGGGTCGAGTTGACCAGAGAGATTGAGCATTCATGAAAGTCTAAAAATAGCGTCAGATCGTCAGAAATCATATGTGGGCTTGAAACGAAAAGATATAGAGTTTCAGATCAGAGACAAAGTCTTTTTGAAAGTCTCACCGTGGAAGAAAATACTCAGATTCGGTCATAAAGGTAAATTGAGTCCAAGATTTATTGGGCCGTATAAGATTATAGAGTGTATCGGGCTGGTTGCTTATAGACTATTGTTGCCACCTGAGCTAGAAAATATTCACAATGTATTCCATGTTTCAATGCTTCAAATATATCGATTGGATCCCTCACATGTGATTAGTCCATCTGAAATTGAGATTAGGTTCGATATGACATATGAGGAAGAACTGATTCACATTCTGGCTCGTGAGGTTAAAGAGTTGTGAAATAAGAAAATTTTGTTAGTTAAAGAGCTATGGCATAAACGCGGAGTTGAGGAAGCAACATGGGAGTCAGAGGATGCTATGAGAGAGAGTTATCTGAATCTATTCGGTAAAATTTTTGGGGACAAAAATCCCTAAGGGGGGAGAGTTGTAACAGCTCGATTTAGACCTTAGTCTGAACGGTGGTTTCAGAACCATGAATCTGAGTCAAAAAATATTTTAAAATTCTTTTTCTGTGTTTATTATGTGTGAATTTTAATCTGTGAAATTTTCATGATTTAATTTTATTGTTTGAGTGCCCAATTAAATAACAGGACTTAATCGCGTAAATTGAAAACTTGATAGTTTAAAGCATAAGGGCCGAATTACTAGTGGCTTTTTAAATTGAAGGATTTATGTTGTAAATAAACCATAATCATGTGTGATGGACTGCAGTGCCCTTGTTTATAATTGTTTGATATTTTATTGTAAAGGATAAATAAGTAATTAAGTTATGTGTTAACATATATTATAATAAAACATAAACTAAAGTCATATTCATTATATTTTCCTCTTAACCGAAACTTAAACAAAAAGGAAAAAGAAAAGAAGTTAGGGTTCGGCTGCTTCTCAAGCTTGATTAAGGTATGTGTTTAGCTATATTTTTGATAATTTCTATGTTTTTGATATCGTTGCTTCGAGTACTAGCAAACCCATGCTTGAATTTTTGATTTTGGTGAATATTTTGAGTTATGCCATTGTTGAAAGCTTTTGATTTTTGTTGCTTGATGATGAAATATGAAAGATATGTTTTGGATTAACATGTTTTGTATTAGAGTTTTTGGTGATTTTGAGTAATTAGGACTAAATTGCAAAAATAATAATTTGAGGGACTAAAATGTGAAGTAAATGAAACATATGGACTTGTATGAATATGGGTAAGATTCGGCCTAACATGGGTGTGTTGAAATTTTGCATATTTTGTGTTTTGTGCAATAGCGACTAAATTGTAAAAAGTGTAAATGTTAGGGGTAAAATGATAATTTGCCCATTTATGTGTTTTTGGACTAAATTGAATGAAAATATGTTTGAATGAGTTTAATTTGAATATGTTTAGATCAAGAACCAAAGAAATCGGGTTTGGATCGGGGGAAAATGAAAGTTGTCGACAAGTCGTCCCGTTCTGTTTTACATCGTCCGAGGTAAGTTTATAAGCAAATAAACGTACTTAATTTTAATTAAATGCAAATAATATATGCTGAATCGAAATACGTGAATATTTATGTGCTATAGTCGAATGTGTATAAGCTTAGTTATCATTTTCGTGTATTCGTTTCGACCGAGTTACGACATCCGAAAGCCTCATATGAACCTTAGGAATAGTTAGGATACATATGTCATGACATATGATTCTGACATGTGACATGCAAGTAAGAACATGGCATCGATATGTGATCCCGATATTGTGTGCGAGTAAGACCCTATCTGGGACAGTGGCATCGATATGTGATTACATGTAGGACCACGTCTGGGACGTTGGCATTGTATGATATTTGTGTGATTATCCAAGTGTCCTACCCAATTCCAAATGGTTCATCGGGCAAAGGTAAGTCATGATTGGATGTGTAAAACGAGCTAAATGGCCAGGTATGAATTAGCTTGATGGCTACTAGTAATAAGGTAAGTATGTACTTGATAGTTGTTACAAATTATGTGTGATGCAAAAGAAGGATATATATGAATTTGGTAAGTGTATTCGGTTTTTGAATAAATGGTATCAAAATTATGGAATTGACTCATGGTTATGTGTATATATGTGACCATATATATATTCGACCATTTAAGTAATATGTGTACATGATGTCATATTATGATACTTGAGCTTGTGTTTATAAGTGTATTAATATTTGGTTATCTAAAAGCATACTGGCTTTGAAAGTTGAATGATAATTACTTAAGTTGACTATGTAAGCATTCGGCCAAGGTGGGAAAATATCTATGAGAATGTTTTATTTATGAAATTAGTAAGTTTGATATTAAGCACAGTAATGTTAATGTAATTCGGTTATTTTAAATGAGTTATTTGTATCATTGGGTTGTTTATTTGCTTATGATTTACTCAGCTATGATAGCTTACTCTGTGTGCTCATGTTTACTCTGTTTTATAGATTTTGGATTCAAGTTACGAGCTCAGGAATCGTCAGCAAAGTCAATCACACTATTTACTGTTTTCGGTACCTTTCTAAGTGAACTATCAAATCTATGGCATGTATAGGCTAGCTTTGGAGTTGGTTTATTTTGAAAAGTGTATGTATAAAGGCCATGCGAAAATGGCTTAACTTACATGCTTAAATTCGGTTTTGTTGGACTATGACTTAAGTTCTTTTTGGTTATTATGCAATGTGTCATGGTGGAGTGGTACTTGTGACATCTATTTTGAACGTCGAAGTTGCTTGGTGATTTTGAATGTGTGCATTGGGTTGATTCTGTTATGGTATGCATAGATAAAGGATTATTTAAATTTCGATTGTTGTATTAGTCAATGTGTTATATGTGATATGGCATTAAGGGTTGTTTTGTTACGTCCGAACATGATATAAGTTTGTCTTGATATGCTCATTGTATGGTATGTGAGATTCATGTTTTGAATATATATATCTATTTGTATTTAATGACATACTCTTGTGAAGTATGAATTGTAATGTGAGTTGGTTTGAAAATTATATAATAATGTACTGTACATTCGGATATAAGATAAAGGTATATGAGATGGATATGACTAACTTATGATTCGGCATTTGCTTATATAAATATTTATGTATATGATGAAATGACTTGATATGTATCTTATCTTAAGGTATATATATATGATGATGTTTGATCATTTGCTTCGGTTATGTATTAATAGGGGATGTGTATTGTGATATAACATGTTATGCATTAATAAATAAAAATGCATGTTATTTATATGAGGTATATTCGGTGTGTGCTTATTGTGCACTATAAAAATAGGTATTGACTTATAAAGTGATTGAATAAAGTTGGAAAAGAACAACTGGTAAGGCATGTTTGTTAAACACATTTGTATTCGGCTAAATGCATTGAAAGAAAAATGACCAATTAATTAGTGATTTGTACAATAGTAATGAAAGCCGAGTAGTGTGTGAGTTAGTTCTTTAATTATAGTATAAGTTGATTGAACAGGTACTAGTGCAAAAGAGCCGATTATGATATAGTGAAATTGAAATGATTAAGTGTACTCAATTTTGTGAGTTCTATTTATATATGAATTTTAGTTTGCAATTGATGTATAATGCAGTATGTATGCTTTAATACATTCTATTAGTTGTATCCAAGTTACAATCGGCTATGTAATGTTAATAATTAAATCGACTATTCATATTAATAATTAATTGGTTTAAAAGTTAGTGCAAGTATATGCATGTGATTGGTTGAATTTGTGTCTTGACTAGTAATACCTCGTAACCCCAATTTGGCGACGGATACGGGTTAGGGGTGTTACAGAGGAAAAATCACATGTTTCTTAGTAAAGACATTCCTCAATTTTTCTTGTTCTCTCTTGTCTTTTTCACTCGTTTCTTTTTCTAACTCATTTTCAAATTCTCTCTCTTTTACCTAGGTCTCTTTTTTTGAGAACTTGACGACACTTTTTCTTTCACAATTTCTTCTCTAAACATTCTTTGAACCTTTGTTTGAACCTATCTTCTATCCATTTTTAGCCTTTTCTTGTAACGAATCAAACTTACTCAATTTCTCGATTGGGCACATACATACGACTCGAAACCACATCAACCGAGTTCGTATCATATGTTCAGGTTTGTATACATTGTAATATTGTGTACACTGTTGGGATGTTAGGCAGATATTTTAAGTAACCCTTGTTTGGACTATTAGATAGCATCCAAGAGGGTTATAAGTTGTTTTCAGAGAACAAAAGATCATATTCTCATATATCAGAGGTCTAATCAGTTGGAGATCATCAGGTATATAGACTCCAATTTTGATGGAATATGGATACAAGGTTTTCTCACTAAGGTGCAAATTGTGAAAACAAATTGCAGTCTTTTATTCCAATAGCAACAGGAACACATCAAAGTAAAAACACATAGACTTTAAGTTCCTGGTTGTTAAAGTAAAAGTTTAGAGTGGTTAGGTGCTTATAAAGCATATTAGGATAAACTCCATGATTGCGGATCCGCTTACTAAGGAACTACACCTAAGGTTTTATAGGAGCACACTATTCATATAGGTGTAATGTCATTTAAAAGATATTTGGTTTTAGTGGGAGTTTGTATTTTTAAATGCTTTTATGTTATAGACACATTTTCAGTTATTTCAGTTTAAAGATATTAAGTTTATTTTCTGCAGAAATTAAGTTTATTTAGATTATTCACACTCTGATTTTAGTAAGGTTTGATCTCACCAAGAAGGACCAGATGGAAATAGACATGTTTAGATCATATTGCATGTAATTTTCATGCTACACATCCATTGATCTATGTCAGTTGGTTGTGTTAATATACGTGATCATGGATGGATTTAGTTACGATATATGTAACGAAAGTTGCCTTGGTTCTATGTTAACATAATTAATGGACAAGATTGTTCAGAATACCTTTTGGATATGATAGTAAAATTTTGAGCTCATAAGGTTATATAATGACATGTAATTATACAGTAATTAGTATATATATGTGGTCCAAGTGGGAGATTGCTAGAAAATATGGACATCACATATATAATAAGGGTAATTACATGTTATTATTTACTATCATGATAGGTTAGCCCAAATTAAAAGTGATCTAATTTGGTTAAAATTTTATTGGACTTTAGTTATTAAATAAAGTATGGGGTCAAATATGTGTAGATACTCTAGTAATTGAGTTCTAATCAAATTCTAATTAATGATGGGCTAATTAGAATTTGATTAGAACTAATATGCCAAGGTTATAAATATTAGGATTATGGTCCCCAAATTATACACAAGATATCTTTTCTAATATCCTATCATTAGGAAAGAGAGAGTAGATATTCTCTGAATTTCTTGTGTACTAATTTGGAAGATCATATCCCCAATATCTAGTAAAACTTCAAGGAATTCATGGATTTAGGTACGCTTCCGCATCTAGTTTTGTTCTTGATTTATTCTTGATGATTTGACATGATAGATCCTGGTTTATTCAATTTTATTTTTAGATTTATTTTACAAATCTAACAATTGCAACTTAAGTAACATCTATTTTACCATTATAACTTGTCTTATTTAGTTGATATGCTTTCACAAAAATTTGTTTGGAACTTTTAAATGTTTATCTTTGAAGACTTTTAGTAGCCTATTATTGAAAACATATTGTATAATAATCAAGCAAAGCAAGGATTATGTCAAGACTTTCAATGTGATCGAAGTTCTCATAAATAATAGATTTGATCTTCAAGGAATTTGATGTTCAAGAATATTTGTGTCAATATACTCTTTATTGAAGACATACTTGAAAGTTACTTTCGAAGAATTAGATATTCACATTGATTGTATCTTAACGGGCCACGTTATGCTTATATATAAGATGGCTTATTTAGGTCTAATGCATGAAAAGGAGAGCACTTAACTTGTTCAATGATGAATTGATTTTCAGTGCATATTTTTGTAAGTAAACTATTTTTTATCAGTTTATAATAACGTTTTTAGGGAGAAAGGCTGAATGAGAAAGTGATTTAAATTGAAGTATAAGATTGATATTGCAACTCAGAGAGTGAGTTAAATTTAAATCATATTTTATTTTCATCAATTTACAATAAATTAATTTTTAAGTAAGAATCTACAATTTTAAAAAATTTTCGAAGTAAGCAATCAAAATCTCTTATTTTATAAATATTAATCAGTTGGTCTAATAGCAATTAAATGAAATCTGAAAGGTAAATTAAACTAATTGGTATTTGACCAATGTCCTTAAAGTACTCAACTCAACTTGCGACAGTGAATGGTTCATCGAATCAGCATCAAATACACAATAATAATCCGACAGGAACAATATAATGTGTTTTCCCATAGGAAACATTGAAATGAAACATAGATCGACGGATTCATGTACAGATTATATAAATATATATTTAAGATGTACTTTTTGGGTCCCATTTCCTAGAGTTTTTGTCCATGAAAATGATTTTGTAGTCAAATTATTCACTAAATTTATACAACATTAGATGATTTTTAGCTACCGCGATCTTGAATTTCTTCATCTTTAAATGTCATCGGTTTAAATATTTTCTATATCTTTTGTGTGCGTAGAGAGGATTTAATGTTACCCAAAGCTGTTGCACCTTAGACAGTACGTCAGTAATAGTTGCAGAGTTTGAATTTTAAAATTTATATTAGATTGGGGTAAAATGGGTTATTCAAGTTTTAAAATTTTAAGGTTATTTTTGTTTGGACTGGTTTATTTTGAATTTGAACTATTTTTGGTTTGATTTGTTTTAGATCGAGTAAGTTTGGGATCAGGTTGTTTGAATTTGTTAGGTTTTAAATCAGGTTTGTGTAATTTTAATTTATTTGTTTGAATAATTTGAGTTCGGATCATTTCAAATTTAGATTGTTTAGGTTTAAATAATTTTGAATTTGGTTCAATTCAAGTTCTTGTTAAACAAATTATAGTTGTTGGGTTATGATTAAATCGAATTAAATTGAATTGGATTATAATATCAATTAATAATTAATTTTTTTTAAAATGGCATTGCTTATTTTGATTCATCAATTTAATTTTCTTTTTTTTTTTCACATTTATTATGGATTAGTTGGGAAAATTATTAAGTGAGTTTTGTAAATTATTTTAAAAGAAATAAGTGTAATGCATAAGAAATAAAATGAAAAGAAAGGTTAAGAAAAATAAATGATATATGTGAATTTTGTTGGGATAATTAGTAAAATAAAGAAATTTTTACGAATTTTGTTCGATTAAACCGTGGAAAAGAAATGAAATAATTAATTATAATGTTCTTTTAGTTATATCATATTTTGTAGAATAATTTAGGTAAAATATTAACAGGTTAAAAATGATTTTTCATATATTGAAAGAAAAATTACTTTCACTTCCCATGGCTTTCACTCAAATTATAGTAAATAAAAATTTGAAAAAAAATAAGGCATATTCGATTCCATTTACTGTCCCTTAATTAAATACAAAACAAAATGTGTTTCTTTCGTTGCTTTGTCTTCCTTTATTTTAGTCCAAAATAAATATAGGCTTAGGCAAAACTCAAATATTCTCTACCATTTTAATATATATATATATATTCGAAGTATACCTCGTCAAATTTTACTCAAACTAAAAAGATTCATAATAACCCAATTTGGTCGTAAAAAATTATTTTCAATTCATCAAATTTGAACTCAAAATAATTTAAATTTGAAATAATTCATGTAATGGCACAAACTTTTTGTCTGTATAAAAAAATTGGTTTAACCGAATTTCTTAATTTGAGCCATTTTGGGAAGTCAAGTCGAGAGGTTTCTAGGAATGAGCATGGTAATAGTTTAGAGATTTGGTAAATAGTAAATGATTGGTAATTAGAATTATTAGTTGTCTAATACTGAGAATTTAGAGAGTAAGGCATATGGACTAGATTGTAACGCTAGAAAAATTGAAGGGGTCAATGTGAAAAAATTAGAAACTATGATTTAAGGTAGGAGAGATCCTTAATTGGTAATAAGCCCATGTCCTTCATAGGAAAATTCCCCTTATGAAAATTTATTAGGAGGGAACTATTATCTTCATTCATTTTGGCAATAAGAGTTTTCCAAAAACCATAAATATTCTTTGAAAATCTCTCAAGTTTTTTTTTTACATTCTCAATTTTAACATTTGATTTCTATTGAATCAAATCTTAAGGTGAGTTTACTTTCCATTAAGATCTTTCATTAAATAATAATTTTCAATCAAGATTTTGAACATCCTATTTATTTTTTCTTGGCAATTCACGTTAGCTTTGGAAAAGATGAGTTGTTGATCTTTTGATTTGTTGATTTAATCCTTATTTTTATAGCAATGTAAAGTTTTTCTTTAATCCTAATCTATTATTTTTCTCCATTGATAACTGCTTTTTGATTTTATCTCTATTATTTTCTCATTTTTTGCAATTTTACGAGTAGAGAGAGAGGGGGGAGAGAGGGAGAGTGTGTGTGTCTGTGTGGTGGATTTTGAGTGTTCAAGAGTCCTTCATTTTGATTCTAAAGTTAGGTTTTCAGTTTAGATAGGTTAGATTAAAGTTCTCTTGAGTTTCAAATAGAAACAATCAACTTTTCATCTTATCAAATTGTATTTCATCAATAGTTTTAGGCGGATTTATGGTTTAGTTATGTTTCTATAGTCATATTTTATTGTTTTCATGAAAGAAGTGGTTGAATCCTTCAAGGCAAAAAGGAAGGAGAAAGTTATTGAAATTTGACTGTTTTCGATTTATGCTAGCTCAATTTAATTTTGTAGTATAATTTTAATTAAGTAACTTAATTTAGGTTTGAATATTAATGATGGTTGTTGACATAATGTGCTAGTATGTATGCATTCATGGTGTAATGAGGATCTTATAGAAATGCTTATAAATTTATTTATTTTTAGGTTTACTTAACGTACATGTGGTAGGTTTTTTATGATGTAGGTGTTATTAAGAAACTTTTTAATAATAAATGTCCTATTAAAAATGTTGGAAATAGTTTGGGTATAGTTAATATGTATTAAGATTTGTGTTTTGTGTAGGAAGAAGTATTTGACGTTTGTGTGTATCTCATTGGACACTTGTGCGCATTTACATTAACACATGTATGCATTATTCATGAGTGTCAAGGAAAAACGTGATTTTACATGCATTAAAGCATTTATGTCCATTTGGCACTTGTGTACAATATTGTGGAGTGTTAGGGTTCCATATATCCATACTCGATTCCATAATTGATTAATAGCGGTTAAAATTTCAATACGAATTCATGTTGAGATGATGAAATTGACTGGAAAATTATGGTATATGAAATTATGTTGATACCTAGTAACATTGCTAAAGTGGTTTTGATTTGAGATAGCCTTTTGCGTTGTCAATAAAGAAATTTGCTAGATGATGGTAAATGATGTTATACTGATTATATGGACTGTCATTGATTGATGTTGCATTATTCCTTAGTATATGCCCTTATTGTTCAATGACTTTATATTATGAATTTGGTTTTGTTAGCACAATTGAGCTTTTCAATGTTGAGTGTGCAGACTGTTGTTTAGTGTTTAAGGCTCTGTTTGTTCACTAGGAAAAAAATTTCTGGAAAAATTTTTCCTGGTTTTACGGTTTTTGGAAGCATGAAAATATTTTACATTTGGAAAATATTTTCTAAGACATGGGTAAAATCAACACTGTTTTAGGGAAAATGTCTTATAGATTTTTTTCCGTAAGACATTTTCCATCTCTTTCTTCATCTGGGTAAAATCCTTCTCCCTTCCTTCCGTTCTTCACCTTCTTTCTTTCTTTCTGCAAATCTCATTCCTCTTTTTCTCTCTTTCTCAGGCAAAGGCAAATCTCATTTCTCAGGCAAATGCAAATCTCTCTTTCTAAGGTATGGTATCTTCTTGTTCTTTTTTTCTGGGTTTGGGTAAATTCATCGATTTAGGGTTTTGTCGTTGCAATATTATTTCAGATTTTTATGTTGGGTTTATGTTTGAGCCAAATTTCATGAAATACATGTTTAAGTCTCTGCGAGCAGTAGGGAAAGGTTTTTTTTTCCAGTCATTACAGTATCAGCCTTTCCATCATTGTAACTAATGTCTTCAACTTCTTCATGGATACCTCTTAGAAATTCCACATCTTTACTAAGCATACTTGTTAATTTCTCCATAACCAAACTCACAGTCACTTCAGCCATCACAATTTCTTTCAAATCTTCGGTACCACTCTGTCCACTCTTGGAGCTAATTTTGCAGTTCCCGCACCCTCGGTACCTACTTCAAAATCATCTCATCCTTCTTATCCTGAGGGACCTAACCCCTCAATGAATTACCAAATGGCATCCCAACATAGCTAGGATTAACAACCTTGAAATGTGAAACATGAGGCACTACAATTGAATTGCTTTTGGTAGGCAATGAAAGGGAAAGCTTAGTATCAGTAGTTGATAGTGTAGGTGGGTTATTCATATGTAGTAATTCAGGTGGCATGTTTACTAGGTGAGAAATAGTCACTATATCAGTCTTAGGCACTGCAGAAATATTACTATCATTATCTAAGAAAAATGATGTAGAAGAAGACGGACCCAAATTAGCCAAAAGATGACTCCCATTATCTTGAGAGACATTGACTTTTGATTAGAATTAGAACAGATGTGATAGTTGGATTATTTATATAATCACAAAATGTATCCTCATAGCCGACAATGGAGTGGTCAGTTTTCATACAAATTGAGATATGTTTAATAAATATTAATCTATGAAAGCTGTCTATTTTAGTTGGATGATATCAACATGTTTGATCCATTTCCTTTTAGTAGGAAAAAGACTTTGCAACATTTTAGGTGGCTGTTATTATTAATGTTACTTCCTTGCTTTTACCTACGAGTTGTAGCCATTACGACTCGATAATTCCTTGGGGAAGCACTGTTAAATAGGCTTCTTATATTATCACCTGACATTACATAAAACCCATGCTTTGTAATCTCGTTAAAACCCATGTTGCTGTACCTTAGGTTGGTTCTTCTTTATCGATTTCATTTTTTTTTGTACAAAGATTATCTTGTTTATAGGGAATGCAGAATTTGGTGATCAATGAGCAAAAGAAAAGACTGTACATCTTTGATCTATTGGGTTTTTAGGATGATTTTAAAGAGAAAAAGAAATATTCACTGCCTTGTTTTTAGCATTCAATTGTATTTCTCTCTGAAGCAATGTCAATGGTTGTCTTGTTGCATATACAATTACATTTTACATAAATATTGTACAAATGTTTAAGGAACAAAATGGCTTTAAGATAATGGCACCTCACTCAAAAGAGAATTGCAGGAACTGGTGTGCTTTATGTGCATCAAACACATTCAATTATAAGAATCTAGTTTATGTTAGTATATTGCTTGGTTGAGAAGTGAAATGACGATTTTGGGGTTGTGCAGAATTTTTTTTAATTTTTTTTATGTTTTTCCTTCTTACGGTTTGAGCAATCACAATTTAGGCCTTCAAAAGCAATTTTTCCTTTGAATGAAAATGGTCGGGAACTGTAGGTAGAAGCAAGGAAGCAACATTAATAATAATAGCCACCTAAAATGTTGCAAAGTCTTTTTCCCACAAAAGAAATGGATCAAACATGTTGATATCATCCAACTAAAATAGACAGCTTTCATAGATTAATATTTATTAAACACATCTCAATTTGTATGAAAACTAACCACTCCATTGCCGGCTATGAGGATACATTTTGTGATTATACAAATAATCCAATTGTCACATTTGTTCTAATTCTAATCAAAAGTCAATGTTTGTTGTGATATTACTACTATGGCCTTTTATATTAACAGTAGAAGAATTGGAGATAGATTTTAATTTCTTTACCAAGATTAAACCTCCCAAACTGCTCATTTTAGCTCTCGATGACCCTTTGGTTATGTTGAAAGGGTTAGATAATAATAATCTCCTCAACCATTTTTATTATTAAAAAAATTATAATAATGTTATATTGAAAATGTTATTTTTTAAATTTATTATTGGTAAATAAAATAGTATATTAGTTTACATATTTGAAAAAAAAAGAAAAAGAAAAGGATCAACAAAACATGTTTAGTTAGCAACATTGAAAAAAAATTCTTTTTCCTTTTCTTTATTTAGGAATAGAAAATGAAATTGCAAATGCCTGAATTTTGTAGTCAAATGCTTTTTTTTAATTTGAATAAAAAATTGATTTTAAAATATATTTTTCCTGCCACATGTTGCATTGTAGTAATTGTATATGTTGATTAAATTTTATACCTTTTACGTTCAAATTCATGAACTTAGCATATTTTTCTCTTTTTTTTTAAATATATATGACAATTTCTAGCATACGAATTTCGCAGCTATTATGATTAGCCAATAATCAGAAATATGTGTAGGATGCAAAATTTGTTCTATTGGGTACTACAGTTTGTGATGAATATGCCTTAAATTATGCCTTTTTTTGTTATTATTTAAGTTGGGGTTGGTTTGTTAATTCCATTCCCTTTAGTCATGGTAACTTTAGTCATTGCTTGAGTCATTTCTTGAGAAACTTTCATTTATGTATGTATGCACTTTAGTCATGGTAGCTTTAGTAATATTTGTGTGGCATTATTTTGTGTAGATGGATCGTAATTAAGATCAAAATGCAATTGTCAGAGTGTGGTTTCAGTTTTAGCTTTTGGGGCTCTCTGGATTAAAAAATTAAAAACTAGGAAGGAAATTGCTTCTCACCCTCATGTGAATCGAGATTATGAAAGAGAAAATTATATTAATAGTATTTTATATAGTGGTGACCAGCATTGTATTGACATGATAAGGATGAGACCGATAGCTTTTTTTAATTTGTGTGATATTCTTAGTAGAAATAATTTGTTACAGTCAACTAAATCGGTGAATATTAGGGAGCAAGTAGTTATATTTTTACATATAATTGGTAATAATATAAGGTTTCGAGTGATTAGATCTAGATATTATAGATCAATTAAGACAATTCACCGTTACTTTAGGGTTGTATTGAGAGTTATTTTGAAATTGTATAAGCTAGTTATTAGATTACCCGATGAGTCAACTCCTAGTGAAATCAGAAACAATCCAAGGTTTTATCCTTATTTTAAAGATTGTATTGGAGCATTAAATGGAACTCATCTTCGCGCATCCGTTCCACTTAGCATCCAAAGAAGATTTCGTAGCCGTAAAGGGGGGACGACACAAAATGTATTGGCTGCCATTACATTTGATTTGAAATTTTCCTATGTTCTAGTTGGTTGGGAAGGTAGTGCACATGATTCTCGTATTTTAAGTGATGCACTTTCAAGCCCAAGAGGATTAAGAATTCTGGAAGGTAAGAATTATAAAACATTAAATACCAAATAGTTCTAGTAAACTCATAATTTATTAGTAATAGTTATGTTTTGTCATATTGTAGGTAAATATTATCTTGTTGGTGCTGGATATGGCATCTGAAATGGATATATTACCCCATATTGTGGTGTCCGATACCATTTAAAAAAGTTTAGTGCTCAGGGGCCTGAAAATGCAAAGGAACTCTTTAATCTTCATCATTCATCACTGCAAATCACTATTGGACGCGTTTTTGGGATTTTGAAGAAACGGTTTCGTGTATTAGATGCTGAACCATTTTGGAATTTTTAGACTTAAGTAGATATAATTTTGACTTGTTGTATCATTCATAATCATATAATGGGAGTTGATCCTAGTGATTTACTTAATCAAGGATTATACGAGGAGCCTGGATCTAATTTGATAATACCAACTCTTACGGAGCGAGAAGAAAGAGAAGAAGCAAGAGAATGGTCTGCTAAGAGAGACGAAATTGCAGAAACTATGTGGACTGATTACATGGCTAGAAATATTAGGTAGGTTTATGGCTTAGGGTTATTGTTTCTATGTTTTGTATGTTTTAGTATTAAAATTGTTTTTTTTGTTAATGTTGGTTGGATAATGATATTGAAATTTTAGTTTGTTGGATTTTGAAATTATTGTGTCTTGAATTTGTTACATATTGAATTTATTATGTTTTAAGGTTGTTGGATATTGAAATGATTGACAATGACAATTATTAATGTAGAATGGGTAAGGGAAACAAAGAAGGGACCTCCAAGCAATTCAGGTGGACAAAACCGATGGAACATCTTTTTCTTGAAATTCTAACAGAGGAGGCCCAGAAAGGAAATAAGCCTTCTAACTCTTTCAAAGCAGTTTCTATTAATCGAGATGCCGAAGCTATTTCAGAAAGATTTCAAGTCCAATGCGATGAGAAGCATGTGGAAAATCATTTGAGGACTATAAAATAATAGTGGCAAATTATATGCACAATTCGAGGTGAAAGTGGTTTTGGATGGGATGATAACATGAAAATGATCACATGTGATAGAGCGACATATGATGCAGCAGTGATGGTAATATATGTATATATATGTTAAGTATATTTCAATTTCTTTTTTACTTGTTATTCTAATTGTGTATAATATCCAATAGGCACACAAGAAGTATGAACCATTTTTTGAATAAAAGCATTGATCATTATGATGAAATGGCTTTGGTTGTTGGCAAAGATATGGCAACAGGGAGTTTTGCCAGAACATTTGCTGACATAGATTTGGATGATGATAACCAAGATTCAGTGCCTATAGACTGCGATAATGAAGAGATTGAAGAGGTAAGAACAAAAGTATCTTCATCTGGCACATCCAAACGTAAAAGAAAAAATGCTCAAGAAAGTGTCGTTGATGAACAAATTAAATTTGTGGGTGAACAACTTGGCAAAATTGCTAATGCTTTGGAACAATTTACTGCGGATAAGAAACCACATCTTTACGAAGAAGTGATGTCAATGGAGGTAGAAGGATTTGATGATGACTTCCTGTGTTCTGTATTTGATTATCTAGTGAGTCATGAATTTGAGACCAAAGCTTTTTTAATTAAAAGTAAGTAGCATAGAAAAATTTGGCTTCAAAAATTTTCTCAAGGTTGAAGATATTGATACTTTTAATGTGGTGTAATATTAGTTATGCACTTGGACAATGTTGTTGTTATTATGTGGTGTAATACTAATTATGTATTTGGATAATATAATTAATTTCTAGTATTAATTGTGGTTTGGAAGTTAATTTATAATTATTCAATCCTTGTTTTTTTATTTTTTTATAACACAATTACAAATAACTTTTTTGACTTTGGCTGTTTTCAATTTATGACGATTAATATTCTATCTTAATAATTGAGTATTATTATATATTTAATTTGATTTATTTATTTATAAATAAATTATTGCAATATATGTAAAAACAATTTAAAATATAAATTTATTAATATATGTAAAAAAAAATTTCGAAAAACATTTTCAGGAAATCTGCCAAACAACAGGAAATTAATGAATTGAAAGATACAAACAATTTAATACTATACTTAAATTTTTTAAAAGATAATATATTTGTAACATTATGAATATGATTTATGCTTTAATTTTGAGGGAAAAAGTTTAAAGATAAAACTGTTATAATATCTACATATATATATACAATGATTAAGAAAATTAAAATACATATTATATAGGTAAGTTTAGAAATAAAGTTTAAAAAAGTATTTTTTATTTTTTATTTTAGGAATAGAGTTTTAAAGAATTTTTAATTTTAGAAAAAAATATATTTAATACTTTTAAATATTAGAAATATTTTTTTAATTTTTTAATTTTAAAAATCAAATTCTAAATAATTTTGGAAATAATATATATCTAATAATTTCTAATTTTAGGAATAAAATTTTAATTTTTTAAATACTTAATTTTGTTAATTTTAAATAATTTTTTAGAATTAAATTTTTATTTTTATTAATTTTAAAAATAATATATATCTAATAATTTTTAATAATAAAGTTTTGAATAATGTTAAAGTATAAATTTGACTTATGAAGAAAAATAAAAAAAAATATTTGAATATTTTTTTATAGGGATAGTTTTGTAGGTAAAAGTTAAATATTTTTAAAAAAATTATTACATGAAATAATTTAAATTACATAACATTTTAAAAAATAATAACTTAATTTGCTGGAAAAATAAATTGACTATTATTAAGTTCATTTTATATGAAACACAATATACTAAATAAGATATATGAAATACTAGTATCACAGGTCACGAATCAAAGCTTGTGACTATTGTGCACAAAACATTCCATAGAGGTCAACTTATGAAATGGGGCTCATTTGAGCAACTTGAATTGGTCCAACTTGTAAAACATACGAAGAAGCCCATCTACTTGAAGCATTGGTGGTTTAGTGAAGCATTTCAATAAAACTAGAATTAACAGGGTAATTTTTGTAAATCCTAAAGGATAAAGATGTATAGAATTTAAACCCCTTAGGACTCTCATCTTGTAGATAGGCACAAATCTTGATCATTGATGTAACTCAATCTATATCGTTGGTTTTAGGGAAGCTCAACTATAAATAGATGTCTTTCTCCTCATTTATATTCATTCAGTTGTAAACATTTAAAGTAATAGAATACTTTTGAGAGCATTTACTCAAACAATTGGTTGCGCTATTTTTCTATGCTTTTTTGTTCGTTCTTAGCCTCTTTTGTTTTACGAGTTTGCTTTCGCTTTGCTTCCACTTTGCTTCAGTGCCTTAGAGAATTTTTGCAAGAATTCTTATCTTTTACAGGATTTGAATTCAAGAAATTGTAATAAATGCCAAAAGTAATATGTTTTAGTCTCATTCTTAATGCATTTTTGGATGATTATTCGATTTAAAATGGTGAATTTTATGCTCCTAATTATTTAAATTTATGTTTCCATACTTAGGAGAGCATTTGGGAGCAAAATGAGCAAAAAAGGGCAAAAATTGAAGCAAGTTTTAGGAGCCACATGGGTTGTGCCATTCCACACGAGCTGGAAACACGACTATGTGATTCACACGGACTGCTACACGGTCATGTGCTAGACCGTGTGAAAATCGTGAATCACACTTCAAACTTGTGGGAAAACACATTTTTTTAGATTTTTCGGACATTTTAAGACCTATATATGACAAATATAAAAAGAGGGGAGTGAGCCGTCAGAGAATACTTAAGAAAACAACTTAAAAAACACCATTGAAGCTAACTTTAAAGTATATTTCCATCAAGATTGAAGATCTTCTTTTGATTTCTTTGAAGTTTATTATGATTTTCTTTATTTCTTGTGGTTATACTGTCTTTAGAATATTTTTATTTGTTATCATAAACTAATTTTCCAAATACCTAAGGAGATGAACCCTAGGATGGGTCATGTTATTTGATTTCTATTTTTACACAATAAATAATTGGATCTTATTCTTAATTATGTGTCCTTAATTCTTGGTTTAATATTTCTAGACTATTAATACATGTTTGATGTGCTTAAATTAGAGGAGGAATAAACCCTTTTAAGAATAGATCTAGAATAATTGAGTGGAATTGCATGCAATCCTATAAATAGGACGACATAAATTTATCGGATTATAGTCAAATCTAATAGGGGGATCCATAGATCGAGTTAACACGACAATAGGCATTTTAATTAGAAACAAATTTCAATTAATCAACCTAGAGTTAGTTGTTCTTAGTCTTGAAGAGAGATATTAGCATAATTTAGATACTTCTACGGATCAAGATACTAAGCCAAGAAATTGTGTAATATAGATTGATAATGACAGATGAAGTCTAGGTGAATTCTTTTCTGGGTATTGTCTCGTTTCTTTGTTGTTAATCGTTTATTTTCCTAATTTGTTTTTTGTCGTGTTCTTTAGTTAACAAATTTAGTTAATTTTAGTTTCAATCAATCACTCCAATTTGTCAGTTAAATAATAGAAATACGGTAATTACTAGTACTTTTAATCCTCGTGGGAAAGGTATTTTTGCTCACCGTAGCTATACTATTAATTCATAGGTGCACTTGCGTTTGTCGGATTTTTAGTTGGTTTACGACAGCATCAAGTTTTTGGCATCGTAGCCAGGGATTAGAATATTAGGAAAATTTTATTTATATTAATTTAGCTATTTTTATTTTTTTAATTTAATTTTTACATTCTAATTTGACACATTCTAATTTTTTAATTTAATTTTTATTTATATTAATTTTGCTTTTGTTTTATTTTGACAGGTTCTTTTGGTTCATGACTAGAGGAAACCCATCGAAATTGTTAATTTTTTTTATTGTGAAGTTGAAAAGACTGCTCGCAAAAATCATAGAGAGTTTAGAGAAGCACAACAAAGTCAACAGAATATAGTAGACAATTAAGAGGAAAAATATATTACTATGGAGATGGGCGATAATCAAAATAATCTGTAGCTTCCTGCAGCTCCTACTCCTCCTACTATGTATGATTTATGCTAAGCCCACTCTAATTGGGGCTGAATCGAGTAACGTCAGACCGAATATTGCTAAAAAAATTTTGAGCTGAAGCTGGACACAATTCAAATGGTACAACTATATGTCCAATTTGATGGGTTGATAGATGAAGATCCGAATGCTCATTTGGGTAACTTTCTAGAGATATGCAACACATTCAAGATTAATGGTGTTACTGATGATGCCATACGTTTACGGTTGTTCCCATTCTCTTTGAGGAGCAAGGCAAAAAAGTGGTTAAATTCATTGCCACGAGGTTTTATCACGACTTGGGCTCAAATTACTTAAAAGTTTTTGTTAAAATATTTTTCACCAGCTAAAACAACTAAATTGAGGAATAACATCTCTTCTTTTGCTCAATTTGATATTGAGAATCTTTATGATACATGAGAGAGATTTAAGGATTTGTTGAGAAGGTGATATCATCATGGACTACATTTATGGCTCTAAGTTCAAACTTTTTACAATGGTTTGAATCTCTCGACTTGACAAATGATTGATGCAGTAGCTGGTGGAACATTGAATAACATAACACCTAAGGTAGCTCCAGAATTTGTTGAGGAGATGGCACTGAATAATTATCAGTGGCAAGTTATGAGAGTAAAACCTGTCAAGGTAGCCGAAGTTTTTGATATTGATACAATTTTTATGTTGGCAAATCAGGTCGAAGCTATTGGTAAGAAAATTGATGGTTTAAATTTTTCTAAGCAAGTGAATCTGGTGATGCAATGTGATGAGAATGGAGTGGGGATGATTAAGTCAAAATATTCACCCTTCAAGTCTAACATGTAGCATTAGCAAGTCGAATTTATGGGTAATAATTCTAGATCTCAAAATAACTCCTTTAGCAATAGTTATAATGTAGGTTGAAGGAACCATCCAAATTTCTCTTGGGGTGGTCAAGATAATCAAAAGTCACAACCCCCTTCGGGTTTTTAGCAGCTTTATCAACAATAGAAGAAATTGAACCATGAGGAGATGTTAGCTAAGTTTATTTTGGTGTCATAAACTTGATTTCAAAACACTGAACCAACATTGAAATTTTAGCAAGTATCGATTCATGGGCTTGAAAATCAAATTGGATAGCTTTCCAAACTTATTTTAGAAAGGCCACAAGGTAGCTTACCTAGCAACACTAAAACTAACCCCAAAGGAGCAAATCCATGCAACCACTGTTCCAAATGTGGAAGGTTTAATCGACCCGGAAAAGATGTCAAAGTTAGAATCTGTTGTGAAAAGTGACGAGGTTGAGGAGAGTAAGAAAGAGCATAAGGTGATAATCAAAGACTACAAACCACAAGTTCGATATCCAGTAGCATTGAAGAGAGACTATATAAAAGAATAATATGATAAATTTCTTGAATTCTTACTGTTTGTTGAAGCCCTTTTGTAGATGCCAAAGTATGTAAAATTTGTAAATGAGCTGTTAACAAATAAAAGAAAGTTAGATGACTAGTCGACTGTGAAGCTCAATGCAATTTGCTCGGCCATTCTCCAAAACAAACTGCCTAACAAGCTTAAGGATACAGGGAGTTTTACTATTCCTTGTCTCATTAGTAGTTTAAATGTTGAAAATGCTTTAACTGATTTGGGGGCTAGTAAAAATGTCATGCCTTATAAGATGTTCAAACAACTTGGTCTTGGGAAACCCAAATAACGGATAGATCAATTACATATCCTAGGGGTATTATTAAGGATGTACTTGTGAAAGTCGAAAAATTTATATTCCTTATTGATTTTGTTGTATTTGATATGGATGAGGATATTGAGGTACCTATGATTTTAGGTCGACCCTTTTTAACCACTACTAGAACTATTATTAATGTCGGTCTGGTGAACTTGTGCTTAGTGTAGGAGATGAAAAGGTTACTCTTCAAGCACATGATTTTGTTAGAGTCCCTAGTGAGTGAGAAGATGCTAATTATTCTGTTAATGTTAGTATCCACGTGGCTCAACGTTCTTTGCAGGAAATCACTCATGAAAACATGTTGGAGCAATATCTTATTCAAAGTGATATAACTTGAGGGATGAGTGGAGAGTGAATGGTGCAGCTCGATGAAATAGATGAATGGTGAATAAAGGTAGATGAAAAACCAAGATCAATCAAAGAAATAATTAAGAAACGCTAGCATGTGCATGTAAAGAGGACAAACCAATTCAAAGTTGGGGACAAAGTGCTGCTAGACAACTTGGATCCACGAATGCTCCCTTCAGAGCTTAAGTCAAGTGGGTCGAACCCATTTGTGGTACAAAATGTATTTCCATATAGAACTATTGAGGTAACACACCCTGATTTTGGCACATTCAAGGTAAACAATCATCATCTCAAACTTTATTTTGGTGGTAAAATTGATAACGAGAGAGAGAAGCTTCGGCTCCGAGATTCGCCTTAACCATTAGTTTAAAAAGGGAAGTCAAGCTGAGACTATAAATAAGCGCTTCTTGAGAGGTAACCCGAGTGTTTTTATTTATTTATCCATTCATTCTAATTTCATGTTATTATAAAAAAAATTGAAAAAAGGGGTCCACATGGTCTGGGGTGATCCACACGGCCTAGAGACATGGCCGTGTGTGACACATAGCTTGGACACACAGGCATGTGGTAGATCTTGTGACTCACACAGCCCTGCACACGGGTATGGGAGAAGCGAACTAGCATCACACACAGCTTAGCACTCGTCCGTGTGTGACACACAGATCTGTCCTAGGCTATGTGGTTACTGAGATTATTTTTGCCTATTTCTTATCACACACAGTCTAGGAGATTGCACATGACCATGTACTTTTTTTTTGTTTTTAAATATAGTTTTTTTTTGTTTCCTTCCTACCCCAACCAAAGTGATTTCATTTAGTTTTGTGTTTTATTTATTTTTATTCATATATTCTTTTCCTTTTTAAAACTATTTTTGTCTTTTGTCTTTGTTGAGACCATTTTTAAATCGAGTTTTGGAAAATAAGAATCGACTTTAAGAAAAACGAAAACGGGAGTCGCCACCAATCTTTTTAGGTGTGATGGGATCACCTTTAAAACATTTTGTTTTAAAATCATTAGTCTTGGTCTACGAAATCATAAGATGGGTTCGGGAGTCGGTTACATACGAGGAAGGATTAGCACCGTCGTAACTCCCAAAAAATTGGTACCTAATTGATTACCAAGTGTTTTTAATGTCGGAAATTTAAAATTTTTAAGATGTAATCCTCTTTAAAATATTTTGATTTTGTAAATTGGAGTTCACTCGTATCAAAGTATTAACACTAAGTTAGCTTTTTAGAAATCTCTATCTCGAAACAACAAAACGCCACATCAGTAAGTTAGGACATATTGCTTTGCAATTCCAAGACAGTTGCTCACATTTTGAAAACCTTTAAAAACTTAGAAGGGTACTTGATTATTCGAACTCAACGAGAAATGTTGCAACCCAATAAGTTAGGGCACTACTTTCTCGAAATTTCCAAACACCAAGCATTGCCTTTATATTTTTTGAAAACTTTGGAGCCTTGTTTTTTTTTAAAATGATGCGCGGGGAATTGTATTGCATTACAAATCATACATAGTAACATATTATTGTAGTAGGTGAATAATACATGCATTTAAACAAAATAATGGCAATAATATAAAGATCGTGCATTAGATACATACATATAAAAATAATATACATATATAGCAAATATTAACAATATGCATGCAAAGTTATATATAGCATGTATTGAGAATGAATAAACAAAATATACAAACATATGAAGTAGTAATTAAATAATGCATGATATACAAAAAAGTAATAATTAAATAATGCATGATATACAGAAAAGAGTAATACAATATCAATGTACATATTCATAAAATGTAATATCAAATAATAAATATAAAATAACATATAACACATGATATATGCAATATATAAAAAAAATGAAATGAGTTATTGTTAACAAAATATACATATAACACAAATAAAGACATAATATTTAATAATAATTTTAAAATAGTATTTGCTATACAATATATAAAACATAATAACAAAATATTTATAAAAGAATAATAATTATATATAAAATATATGGGGTTTAAAAAATATATAAAATAAAAGTATGTAAAAGAATTTATAAAATAACACATAATATAAAAATATCATTTTAAAGTAGAATAATACATAATAAATAAATAATTAATAATTTAATATGTGTATAATATGAGTTAACAATATAATTTAATTTACAAATTTTAAAATTTTAAATAATATAATGAATAATATAAACATAAAAAATATAATAGATTATATATGATATACATAACATATATAAAAAATGATAAGTAATATAGAATAAAAATAAAAATAATAAAATGTTATATAATAAAATATAATTTATATATATAGAAAATAAGAAATATAATAGATATAATATAATAATGAAAGTATATATGTAAAAACAATATATATAAATAATTAATAAATATGTAATACAAGTAAAAATATAATAATAATATAAAAAAATAATGATGTAAAATAATAATAATAATTTGTGAAAAATAATAGATAATAAATAATATTAATATATATAATAAAATAATCTTACAATATATAATATAAAAGCAAGGTTAAAAATAAAAACAAATAACAATATATGAAATATATATATAATAATAATAAAAATAAATATATAGGGCTAAATTTAAAGTTCAGCAAAATTACGGGGCGAATTCAAAAGAAATAAAATTGAATTAGGGTCCCAATTAAAACGCGTGTAAAACAAAAGGGACTCACTGGGCAAATTGCCCTATTCTCAAAACGGCGCTGTTTTCCAGAATGTGATTTAATAACCGTTGGGACTAAATTGAAACAATTGTAAAATATTAGGGCCAAATTAAAAATAGAATAAAATGTAATTATAAATTAAAAGAGGTGGAAGGATCGATTGGGTAATTAACCCAATTCCAAAAAACACGCGGATCCTCCCCGGGTTATCGGGTCAACGCGCGGATCTATAGCTTAATACGACACCGTTTTGAGCTTATTAAGTTAAGCAGAAACGATGTCGTTTCAAAAAGGTTATATAAGCCAATTTTGCAGCTTAAAAAATCATTTTAACACCGGTCTAAAAAAAAGGTCCTGAAATGCTCTGCAGAAGGGAAGAGAGAGGTCCCCGGCCCTGGCCTCCGGCCACGGTGCAGTGCTTGCACACGCGCCTCACGTGCCGTCGCACACGGTGGTCTGAAGGCTTAAAAACCCTCGTCCTTCCACAGGTAACCTCTTTTCCCTTAGATCCTTACTCGTATATGCTAGAACAGTTCATATATGTTCAAAATAAAGCACGAGATATGCGATTAAATCACCTTTTGAGAGACTGTTGGTATTTTTTGAATGAATATCTGTAAGTATATTTCTATTCTGTAAAAAAGGGGGTCCTTTACACTGTTTTGATTCAGGCTTTTATAGCCACTGTTTCTATTACATTTTTGGAAAGAAACCTTTTTATTTTCTTCCATATTTGTTTTGTTTCCTGCTGTGTTTCTTTCCTTCTTTCGCAGGTATCATCGAGGAATCCGGCAATGACTGTGCTAGTGTGGATTCGCAGTGTTGGTGAGGCGCTGATTATGGAGGCAGAGCCTTGAGTGATGGCCTCGATTGGGGAGCTGGACAGACGCTCCCCGAACCTTCCAGAACCTGTTGCGACGCGAGGGGAAAAACCCTAGCTGATAATTTTAGGTTTTTGGGCCTCTGTTGTTTGGGTCTAGTTTAGGTCTGGGCTTCGGGTGTATTTGGGTTAAGGTTGTAAGTGGGTCCACTGGGTAGCCTTAGGCCTACTAGGTGGTATTTGGGTAAATGGGTCTGAGATGTTTGATTTTGGGCCCACTGTTTGGGCTTTGTAACATGGACTGTTTATTTTTGAATAGACTTTTAAAATAAATAAACATTTATTTTTTTTGTTTCTGTTTTATTTATTTAGTTAAGGGCCTGGTCAAATTTGAGCTATTACAGCTGCCCCTCTTTGCTCATTACTGTGTAACGGGAATCGGGCAAAGATTCAGAAAGACCAAATTTGACCTGTCCTATCAAATCATAGTCTTCAATCTTCTTGACTGTCATGTTGATATCTTCGATCTGCTCTCCGCCGAACATAGATATGCCAAATCTGCTTCTTTGATTTGTTCTCTGACAATACAGAGATGACAAATCATCTTAGATTTTCTTCATCGTAAACACGTGAAAGCCAAATCAGCTATATCTTTGATCTGCTCCCCGTCGAGTACAGAGAGATAAGATCTGTCATCTTGGATCTGCTTCAGCGTAAACATCTAGAGGTGAGATCTGCTATGTGTCTGCCTTCCATTCGAGTGAAGATGCCAGACTTCGATTTGTTCTCTGACAATACAGAGACGACAAATCATCTTAGATTTGCTTCATCGTAAACACGTGAAAGCCAAATCAGTTATATCTTTTAGATCTGCTCCCAGTTGAATACAGAGAGATAAGATCTGTCATCTTGGATCTACTTCAGCGTAAACGTCTAAAGGTGAGATCTGCTATGTGCCTGCCTTCCATCAAAGTGAAGATGCCAGGCTTTGATTTTTTCTCTGACAATACAGAGACGACAAATCATCTTAGATTTGCTTTATCGTAAACACATGAAAGCCAAATCAGCTATATCTTTGATCTGCTCCCTGTCGAGTACAGAGAGATAAGATCTGTCATCTTGGATCTGCTTCAGCGTAAACATCTAGAGGTGAGATCTGCTATGTGTCTGCCTTCCATCAAAGTGAAGATGCCAGACTTCGATTTGTTCTCTAACAATACAGAGACGACAAATTATCTTAGATTTGCTTCATCGTAAACACGTGAAAGCCAAATCAGCTATATCTTTGATCTGCTCCCCGTCGAATACAAAGAGATAAGATCTGTCATCTTGGATCTGCTTCAGCATAAACATCTGAAGGTGAGATCTGCTATATTGCGGCCTATTACCCCCTATTTAGGGGATTAAAGCGCGCTATCTTCGATAACCTGTAGAATGATTATGCTTGATAACTAGGATGCTATGCTCGGAGTGAGTCGAATGTTCCTAATCAAACATGCTATGATGCAAAATGTCATGAATATGACCCCTATCCTGGACGTCATCATTCATTCCTTCACTTGTTTTTTCAAAGGGTCCTGCTCAGCTCGTAAACTCGTTCCCTTCTTCAAATGCTACGATCCACTAAAGATGTCTGTAAGAATTGAATCGTTGGTTTTGTTCATTTTCTTTTTTGGACTGGAAGAAAGAAATTCCTCAAGTTCCTTCGCCCCTTACTTACGCGAATCTCTCGAATAGTTGTCCTGTTTTAGTTTCTTATATTATCTAGAAATTCCAGAGTAATGCGCAAAACCTCATTTGTGAACATATTTAGTTCATCTATCATCATTTTAATGCAACATACTTAAAGAATAACAAAAGATGAATAAATTTCTAAGAATAATTAGATTTGAATGAATTATCAAAAAGATACAAAAGGGAACTAATCTGATAGCCTATCTTCTAGAAGAAATAGAATCTAAAGATAGCAAACAAGATAGAAGTTAGATGCCCTAGATATCGCCGCTTGAGTGTCTATACACTAGCTCTATGAAGTCTTTCTTGAGTTCAACATGTGTTTAAAAGATCTAAAGTACTCCGTCGATGCCCTAGTTTGCAGCATTCTCCGCTCTTTGTTGCATCAGATATAGCAAGATTACTATATGCCCTTCAGTATTTGAGCTACCCTTTCGGGTTTTCAACTCAAAACCCCTTTGGTCACAAGGCGCCTTTTACAGGTTTTCACCTTGGCCTCTCCGTTTTTTTTTGAATCTCAAGGCGCCCTTTGTGGGTTTTCACCTTGGATTCTTCCTCTTTAGACAAAGTATTTTTTAACTGAGTCTGAATATATTGGATTCGGTAAAATTTTCCCATCCATTTCTGTTAGGATCAAAGCACCATCGGAGAAAGCTTTCTTCACGACATACGGCCTTTCCCAATTCGGCATCCATTTTCCCCTAAAGTCCTTTTGAATAGGAAGGATCTTTTTCAGCACAAGGTCTCCCTCGTGAAACTCTCTTGGTCGAACCTTCTTATCATAAGCTCACATCATTCTCTTCTGATACATCTGACCATGACGGAGGGCTCTTAGCCTCTTTTCCTCAATTAAGTTTAGCTGGTCATATCGGGATTGAACCCACTCAGCTTCATCTAACCTTACCTCCGTCAAAATTCGAAGAGAAGGTATTTCTATTTCAATAGGTAATACTGCTTCCATCCCATAAACTAGAGAGAATGGAGTTGCCCCAGTAGAGGTTCTGACAGATGTCCGATAGGCGATGAGTGCAAACGATAATTTCTCATGCCAATCTCTATAAGTCTCGGTCATCTTCCCCACTATTTTCTTAATGTTCTTGTTAGCGGCCTCCACTGCCCCATTCATTTTTGGACGATAGGGAGAAGAATTGTGATGTTTGATCTTGAACTGGTCGCAAACCTCTGCTATCGTTTTGTTGTTTAAGTTCAATGTATTGTCAGATATGATTTTCTCAGGCATTCCATACTGACAAATGATCTCCTTATTCAAGAATCGACTCACAGCCGACTTAGTAACATTCGCATAAGAGGCTGCCTCTACCCACTTTGTAAAGTAATCAATTACCACGAAGATAAACCGATGTCCATTCGAAGCTTTCGGTGATATTAGTCCAATAACATCCATGCCCCACATGGAAAAGGGCCATGGAGAGGTCATAACATGTAAAGGTGAAGGTGGAACATGAATTTTGTCCCTATAAATCTTACATTTATGACACTTCTTGGTATAGTTAATACAGTCTCCTTCCATAGTGGCCCAATAATAGCCAAACCTCATGATTTACCTTGCCATCGTGAACCCATTTACATGCGTCCCACATACACCTTCATGAACTTCTTCTAAAATTAGCTTAGCTTCCACAGCATCGACACATCTCAAAAGTACTTGGTCTTTCCTTCTCTTGTATAAGATATCCCCGTCTAAGACATAGTCACAAGCTAACCTTTTCAAAGTTCGTTTGTCATTTTCATTAGCTTGTTCAGGGTATTTACGATCTCTCACATATCGAAATATATCCTGATACCAAGGGCTATCATCCTTTTCTTCTTTCTCAATGTTACAACAATGAGCTGGAGCCTCATAGACACTCATTTGAATTGGTCTCATCTCTTCCTCTTTATTTGCCTTAGTCATTGAGGCCAAGGTTGCTAAAGCATCTGCCATCTGATTTTCGTCTCGTGGGAGAAAATTGAAGGTGATGTCATCGAACTCCTCTAGTAACCCCAAAACTACCCTTCGATAATTGATCAATTTAGGGTCCCTTGTCTCTCATTCACCTCTCAACTGATAAATTACCAACGCAGAATCTCCATATACTTCTAGGGTTTTTATACCTCGTTCTATAGCTGCTTGGAGTCCCATGATGCATGCTTCGTACTCAGCCATATTGTTTGTACAGTCAAAGTCCAACTTGCACGTGAGCGGGTAATGATCGCCATTCGGGGATACCAAGACTTCCCCAATTCATTTCTGACTGCGTTAGAAGCCCCATCAAAATTTAGCTTCCAAAGAGAATCTTCAGTGGTTGCTATACACATTAGTTCCTTATTTGGAAAATTGAAGTTCAATGGCTCATAATCCTCCAGAGCCCTACTGGCCAAAAAGTCTGCTACCACACTTCCTTTTATAGATTTCTGACTTACGTAGACTATATCAAACTCTGAAAGCAAAATTTGCCATCTCGCCATTCTCCCATTTAGAGCAGTTGACTCTATCATGTATTTTAATGGATCAAGTTTTGAGATGAGCCAAGTGGTATGGTATAGCATGTACTGTCTTAATCTTCGCGTTGTCCAAATCAGTGCACAACACAACTTTTCAATTGGTGGATATCTCATTTCACAGTCAGTGAATTTCTTACTGAGATAATAAATTGCCTTCTCTTTTTTCCCTGATTCGTCATGCTGACCAAGCACACATCCCATAGAATTACTAAACACTGACAAGTACAGTATTAACTGTTTGTATAGGCTTGGTGGAGATAATACCGGAGCATTCAACAAATCCTGCTTGACCTTTTCAAAAGCATTCTGGCATTCCTCATCCCAAGTTCCTTGATTGTGCTTTCTGAGGAGGCGAAAGATAGGATCGCATTTCTAGGTCAGTTATGAAATGAACCGAGCGATATAATTCAACCTTCCTAAGAATCCTCGAACTTCCTTCTGAGTACGTGGTGGAGGCAACTCTCGTATGGCTCTAACCTTGTTTGAGTCGACTTCAATTCCCTTTTCACTGACTACGAAGCCTAATAACTTTCCCGATCTGGCTCCAAAGGTACACTTTGCTGGATTGAGTTTCAACTGAAATTTCCTCAATCTCAAGAACAATCTTCTTAAGACCTTAATGTGCTCTTTTTCTGTACGCGACTTGGCAATCATATCATCGACATACACCTCAATATCCTTATGCATCATGTCGTGGAATAAGTTTACCATGGCCCGCTGGTATGTTACCCCTGCATTCTTCAGTCCAAATGGCATTACTTTGTAGCAAAAGGTACCCCACAAGGTTATGAAGGTAGTTTTATCCATGTCCTCTGGATGCATCTTTATCTGATTGTATCCTGAGAAACCATCCATGAATGAGAGCAACGAATATCCCGCTGTGTTGTCTACTAAAGTGTCAATGTGTGGCAAAGGAAAATTATCCTTTGGGCTTGCTTTGTTCAGATCTCTGTAATCAACACACATTCGTACCTTCCCATCTTTCTTAGGAACAGGCACAATGTTAACTACCCATTCAGAGTACTTCACTTCTTGTAAGAATCCTGCATCGAACTGCTTTTTAACCTTATCTTTTATTTTTAGAACAATGTCTGGCCGCATTCTCCGCAACTTCTGTTGGACTGGCTTACAGTCCTGTCTTATCGGAAGACGATGTACTACAATGTCAGTATTCAATCCAGGCATATCCTGATATAACTAGGTGAAGATATCCTTGAACTCTCGAAGTAACTCAACCAGACTATGCCTTGTGTCCTCGGTAATCAGGGTTCCAATTTTCAACTCCTTCCCTTCCTCTAGGGCTATATTCTCTATTGCCTCTTTCTCATGTGGCGTGATTTGTTTCTCCTCCTGCTTTACCATTCTTAACAGATCAAGAGATATGTCACAATCTTGAACATCTTCAAAATCCTGTGGTTCCTCTAAACACATGTCTTGCTCGCAAGAGAAATCAGGAGCTGTAGTATCAGTGCTCATATCATTGATATCTAAGGATCTGTGGGGGTATGAAAGAATATACAAAGAATGAATGAATCTAAGAATGATTGTTTATGTGCTATGAATAAAAGAATAAGAATTGCCAGAATTTAATGAAACAATACTCATTTAAATTGATAATAATTATAGATGAACATAGGCTTCTTTTCACAAACGTAATCTTACTACTCCTAGGCCCTAGAGTAATAGACATGTTTCGAGCATTACTCTAAAAAATTTCTAAAGACTACAGGAAGGTCCTCCGCAGTTCTCCATTAGCTTCAGTGACCTTTCAATTTTTCTTCACTATTTTTCCGTCCTTTTTCATTCTCTTTAGTAATTGATAGTACTAGAAAGAACAGATGTTTTCCCCTACGTATTGGTTAATTTGTCCCTATTTAGTTATCTTTAGCACATATTTTAGAATTTTTAGTTCAGTAATTTACATTTTATGACTTAGTGGATCTTAGTTTATTTACCTTTAATTTTGTCATATTTTGGTACTGATGTTGCTGCGTGAGTAATTTCATATTATGCCCAGAATTGTCATCCTGACAGCTGTTCAGATAGGAACAAAAATGCGTGAGCTGTCCAGTTTGGTACAACTAACTTGTACGTACAGAGGCAACATGATTCTGATGAAAGGACTCCTAGGCTATTTAAAAAATATATAATTATTCACATAAAAAAAAGAAAAAAAGGGAGGGGAGAGCTTTTTGGGATCACCTTCTTCAACATATCCCTTGAAGCTTTCGGCTATAGAGGCTTAAGCTTTGATGGGTGAACCGACATGAAAAGGATGCAGCTTAGCTCTTGACGAGGAGCCCTGAGTGCGACACAAGAGGGAATAGATAGATTCAAGTCGAGTTGTGTAGGAATAGTATTATCCACTTGTTTCTTTTATTTTTTTTTGTAAATGCTAGTGATTACTTTCTATTCATGTTAGTATGGAAGTACACATGATTTCTGGGTTAAATGTTATTTTATTCAATCTTGCTTCTACTGTTTTAATCTTTGGGTTTGAATGTTTTTAGCACGGAAGTGTTATTACAGTCATTGACACTGGAAGGTGCAGCGACAGTTCAAGCTAACAAGCATGAAAACGGAAGTTGCTTAAGGATTAGAGGAATTTAATCCACCTATTCTTAATAGTGTTCCATAGCCATCATCGGAAGGTGTGGCTAATATGCATGTTTAAGTCTTTGATTAAATATAGAAGTTAAGCTTGGTAAGATATTCATTGCAACTTATTGCATCGACAATCACCTATCCTTTTATACCTTGTGAGCACTTTGCATTCTGTTGAATATTCACATTGGGGATCCCAATTAATCATTATCATATTTTATCTTGTTGTTTTCAAGCTATTGCTTCGACACCTACTCTCACAATTTATCTTGTTTCTATCCATTTATTGCACTAACATTGATAAACAAAAGACAACCATCCTCGTGGGATCGATATTTGACAGACTCATATCTGTCTACTATACTTGCATCGACAGTGTACGCTTACACATTATTACTGTGATGTTCAACATCCGATCAAGTTTTGGTGTCATTGCCAGGGATGGCGTTTGTTTGATGTTTATTTGTGTTTGTTTTTATTTCAAAATATTTAGTTGCTACTAACTTGTTTTCTTTTTGTCGTTATTTGCACATTTTATTTTAGATGTTATATGACACGAAGCAATTCGGAGTTTATTACCGATTTTGATCCATAAATTGAAAGAACTACTCGGAGGAGACTTTGAGAACAAAGGAATATAGCTTTGCCAAGAAACAATGCAGTCATACCCTCAATGCAGAACCAAAATGCTAATGACCCACCGTTGCAACAAGATGCTCAAATACAAAACAGGACTATATGAGATTTTGTCGTACCTGTCTTGGATGACTTACTAACAGGAGTTGTTAGGCTAACAATCCAAGCTGGAAATTTTGAACTCAAGCTAGTAATGTTTCAAATGTTGAATTCTAATGGGCAATATGCTGGACTGTCACATGAAGATGCACGAGAATATTTTAAATCATTTTCATTGATTTGTGCTTCCTTTAGTCAACAAGGCATTCCTGATGACGCTTTGAATATGCAATTATTTCCTTATTCCTTGTAGGGAAGAGCTCGTATTGGTTCCTTGGGCTACCTTCCAGATCAATTACTTATTGGAATGCACTAGCAACACAATTTATTTTGTGATGTAACCTGCCAACAATGAATGCTCGTCTCTGAAATGATATTGCAACTTATCATTATCTGGATGATGAGAATCTTCACACCATATGGGAATGTTATAAATCTTTTCTTTGACGTTTTCCCATGCACAAAATTCAACAAGAAACACAAATTGAGTTTTTTTTTATAATGGGCTAAATTCACACACGAGGAATCTAGTCGACGCATCAGCCAATGGACCTTTGCTGGATTGTACTTATAATGATGCTATTGAAATTCTGGAGAGAATTGCTAAGAATGATTACCAATATCTAATCTCTAGAGCTGCACAAGAAAAAACAACTCTAGGAGTTATTAAACTGGACGCAATATCTGCATTTAGTGCTCAAGTTTCTTCTCCTGCAAATTTGATAAAAAAAATATGCAAGGGACTACTGACATTGCACCTATACAAGTTGCTCAATAAGTTGATGTTCCTACCTTTTTTTGTGAGATTTGCAGTGAAAACCACAACTATGAAGATTGTCCACAACATGCAGAGACTGCCTTTTATGTCAGTAACATCTGCAACAATTTTTATGGCAGCTCTTATAATAATTCTGCACGCAATCAACAGTCTTGGGGAACTCAGAATGTTGGATAAAATGTTGCGACATTCCGATATGAGAATATATTTCATTTAGCCCTTCATGCCTACTATAAATAGTTATTTCAGTTTTTTACTAGTGGCTTTAACTATAACCTCATCTCTGAGTAAGACTTATTTGAAAATTAATTCAATGAACGAACAATTCATAAAAACATAGCTTTCTATCCTATTCCATATATTCTATAGCTTCTTACCATGTTAATTATCAATTATTAGGTATTGATATTCATAGACTATAGAAATTAATATTTAGGGATAAATATTACCTTTCTTTTTCTCCTTTCAAATAAATTAAAATGATTGAAGTTTTTCTATTTGGAATCATCTCAGGTCTAATTCCTATTACTTTGGTTGGATTATTTGTAACCACATATTTACAATATAGACGTGGTGATCAGTTGGACCTTTGATTAATTAACATACCTTTTTTGGATTAATTAACATACCTTTTTTTGACTGACCCCTTTAATTCTTAAATTTTTGAATTTCAATTTATTTAATAATTTTAATTTAATAATTTAATCCAATGAGGTCAAGTTCGAATTGCTGTTCAATTTTTTTTTCAGTTCGATGTAATTTTTTACCTAACAAGGCTGTAGGATTTGACCTACGACATTGGGTTGTGGAGACCACATTCTACCGAACTGGACTAGAAGCACTTTCTTATCATAATAAATAAGACTGTAAAAAAAGAGGATTCTTTTATTTTATAACCCCAGTACATTGTCACAACTATACTTTCATATATCATATATAATATGAGAAAATGATGGATTATGTATGCTTAATTTTAATAAATCTAAAATGACTCCCTCGTTACTGCTCAAAGGAGAAGTAATTGGTAGGGATGATAGGATTTGAACCCGTGACATTTTGTACCCAAAACAAACGCGCTACCAAGCTATGCTACATCCCTCTCAATTGGCCTACAATGTCATTGTAGAGAATCCCTATCTTGTTTTCCACACCCTTATTTCATCTATTGATATACAAAATGGATCTTTCCATTTCCTCTTTTTGGTCTCATATCATATAACAACCATATAATGAATAATAAATGAATATTTTTAACGGGAAATCTTAGGCGGAAAGTGACCTATTTTGTTTTTCTATTTTAAGAAAGGGAAAATCTTATCTATCGAATCATTGTACATTTAAATTTGAATTTTGAATTAGGGATTCCAGGTATCTACTTATGGAAATTATAATTCAAGACAAGGGAATTACAATCAACAACAGTAGAACTACAGTAACACCCCTTACCCAAGACTTTCGCCGGAGTTGAGCACGAGGCATTACCGAACTTAGCTTACCAATTCGGGGCATAAAAATTTGCTTTTAAAATTAATTTAGTTTCATTCATTTAATTTGTCCTTAAAAAGGGTCCTCGAGACCCTAAAAATGAAATTGAAACAGTTCGGGAACAAACCGGAATCAATAAAAATTTTCTGATCACTTAAACAAATCAAAACAATTTATTTCATCTTTCATAAATAAACTGTCCATCTGCGTCATAGTCACTAAATAAATCATAACTCAAGTTACGAAACTCAAAATTCAAATTTGTAAATTTTCTCTGAAACTAGACTCATATATCTTCTTACTAAATTTGTTTTAGAATTTTTGGTCTAGCCAATTAGTATAGTTTATTAGTTAAAATTTCCCCTATTTCAGTGTTCAGTTGCTCTGACCTCTGTTCACTACTAATTAATTTTCTCCTCGTATAGAATTCAAATAACCATGCTATTGGAATATATTCATATAAATTATAACTTCTAATTGTTGTTGTACTATTTTTAGTGAATTTCTAAAGTTAGAACAGGGGATTCAAAAATCACTTTGACCTTGTCTCACTAAAATTTTAAATATCTCATAAAATACAACTCCTTTTTTTACTCTGTTTCATTCATATGAAAATAGACTCAATAAGCTTTAATTATATATCTCATTCACTATCCAAATCCATTTTTACTATTTTTAGTGATTTTTCAAATTCACGTCATTACTGCTGTCTGATACTGTTTTAAAGCTAATTTCACCTTTTTCATGATTTCCATGGAATAACTAGCATTTAGGCATACATAACACAAAATATGTCCTTGATTAGCCATTCCAATAGCTAATCATTATCAAGCATTTACATACCATTCATTAGCCATATCATAAGTTCATACACACAAAATGGCTACGATGCTATACATGCCATGCTCAAAATGAAATGTCTAGCTATACCAAAATAATCCTTGTGATAGTGTGCCTGGACCTCTGATGTACTTTACAATCCTCGAGTTAGCTTGACAAAACTATAAAAAGAAGGAAAATAAAGGAGGTAAGCATTAAGATTAGTAAGTTTGCATGCAAATAAATAACAACATTCATAAGAATTATCTTACTACTTGGCATGATACTACTTAATGCAACTTCATTAATTGTCATAGACATATTTTAAACTTCTTCACTTACTCACTTACTTAAATACTTACTTAATCAAATTTATTAATACATTTTACTTACCTTTTTCCTTTTCAAGCATACATGAACATTATATACTTACCTTTGCTCTTCTAGCATGAACTTGTCTTACCTTTTTAGCATAACTCGTCTTACCTTACCTTACATTGATATTCTCTTTAAATTCTCCCGTTGAACCACTTGGAATCCTAAGGATACATGGGTACCTTACCATTTCCATGAATTTTCATGGTCTTACGTGGTATCCTTTTGAAACTTACCATTTCCATGTCTCGACATGGTCTTACATGGTATCCTTGCCTTATGAACTCACCAATGCGATGCCTTGGCATGGTCTTACATGGAACCTTTGCCTTATAGTAACTTATAAATGCCATTTCTTGACATGGTCTTACATGGTATCCTTGCCTTAGAAACCTTACCAATTGCCACGCCTTGTCATGGTCTTATTAGGTATCCTTTAACCCTAATGTCATGACATTTGTATCCTACACATTCCTAAGGTTCAACAGGGACTTGCTGAAATTACTTCTCCGTTAATTCATGCTTGAATATTCTTTGAATAATTTCATAAAATAAATATACACATGCTGGAAATTAACAAAATTAACATAAAATAATAGAATATTACATTTATTTACTGCAAACTTACCTCGAAACAAAATACGATCAACTATATCGATTTAGTCCACTATCTTTTTCTTTCCCCAGTCTAACTCTGAATTTAATTCTTCTTGATCTATAATAAAAAATTTAGCTTATTTAATACTCACATTTATTAAAACAGTCATTGACTCAAACTTTGGCAAAATTACACTTTTGCCTCTAAACTTTTTCATATTTACACTTTCTCAGAAATTAAACTTCATCCTATTTTCCTATGTTTTATGACATGTTGATCATTTTTCCCTTCTATGGCAACATCAAATTCTCACTCTAACATATACTTATGAACATTAGGTATTTTTACCGATTATGTCATTTTACTCGTTTTCACGTAAAATCGCTTAGGAAAAGTTGTTTAACACAATTTCAAGCTTCATATTCTACCATAAAACATCAAAATAAACAAATTTCACCTATAGGTATTTTTCCAAATGTAAACCCTAGGTTAAATTATTGCTAGAATAAGCTTAATCAAGTTACCGAGACTCCAAAAACGTAAAGAACATTAAAAACAGGGCTTGGAATCACTTACTATGGAGATTGGAAGCTTGAAACAAACCCTAGCTATGGAGAACCCTTGACATTCGGCCTAAGGAAGAAGATGAGCACATTTTTGCCATCTTTTTCCCTTTTTAATTCTTTTATTTGACACTTTACTAAAATGCCCTTCATTAATTTGTTTAGTTATTTCTACCTATGTATATCCATTTTTGTCCATGAAAATCTAATGGTCTAATTTCCATTTAAGAACCTCTACTTCAATTATGCACTTCAATTAATACCTTAGCATTTAGAACTCATATTTATGAACTTTTGCAATTAAGCCCTAATACGCAAATCGGATATGCAATCACTGAAATTTTTTATCGGTATTTTAACACATGCATCTAATCACTCGATAAATCATAAAATTAATCGTAATAAACTTTTCTATCTCGGATTCATGGTTTGGCAACCACTGTTCTATTTAGGCCCTATTTCGAGATGTTACAACTACAATTAGCACAGTCAGATACATCCATAACAAAGCCAGATACACCCACACCAGAATCAGATGCAATCACAACACTCTTCAATGCCAAATCAGCATGGTCTAGACCATTGACGACAACAATACACAAAAGCTTCTTTTGTTAACCCGTTAGCTGCTCTTGGGGCTTTAATGCGGGAGCATATGACTCGTACAAAAGCTATTGTGAAAGGGAATTCATCCTCCATTCGGGAGCTAGAGGTACAATTAGGACAACTTGCTTCGAATCAGAATACTCAACCACTAGGCACACTACCTTGTAACACAAAAAATCCTAGTCCGAGAGGGAAAGAACACTCAAAGGTTATCCTGTTTAGAAGTGGTAAAAAGACTGGCTAATCGACCACAGACTCTATCATTGCACCTCAAGATATTGGTGAAGTGATACCTAGTGAGAAAGTTGAATCTGAAGAGCTTGTCGATGTACCAAACAAAAAAGTTCTACAAATTGTCACTCATATGCCTAATGTCTGACCCTCGAAAATGTCGATGCAACCAAAGGTGTCAGCGCAATCAGATGTATCTCCTCCCTTACCTTTTCCACAAAGATTCAAGGAGAATGAGTAGGACAAGCAGTACCAATAGTTCCTAAACACACTGAAGCAACTTCAGGTTAATATTCCTTTAGTATACGCTCTTGTGCAAATTCTGAATTATGGGAAATTTATAAAGGAGCTCTTGTCCAAGAAGAAGAAGCTCAGCGATATGGAAACTATTGCACTCACAAATTAGTTGCCCCCCAAAATGAAAGATCTTGGGAGCTTTACTATCCCATGTTCAATTGGTAACCATTATTTGGGCAAGGCTTTATGCGACTTGGGAGCTAGCATCAACATAATGCCTCTATCAACTTTCAGAAAGTTGGGAATTGGTCACATGAAACCTACTGCAGTGACACTGCAACTAGCTAATCGATCTTTGGCTCAACCTGAAGGAAAAATCAAAGATATCTTAGTTCGTGTGGATAAATTCATTTTTTCGGCTGATTTTATCATACTTGACTGTGTGGCAGACAAGGAGGTTCCCATAATCTTGGGACAACCATTTTTAGCCACCAGACTATAACATCCTAAAATAGGGCCTAGTCAGAATAGTAATTTCGGGACCACAAATTCGACATTGAAATATTTATTTTATGATTATTATGAGGTCTATAATATGATTATATGCATGTGTTAAAGTTTTCATAAAGAAATTCTACGAGTAAGGTGTCCAATTGGAAATTAAGGACCAAATTGAATAAAATGCAAAACTTGGATTCTGAAAGCAATTGTATGAAATTGATTTAGATTATTAATTAGAAGTCCTTAAAGAGAAATTTGCCTAATTTTTAAGTTTTTGGACAAAAATGGGCATTATATGGATAAAATTTAAAAGAAATGGCTTAAGGGTATTTTGGTCATTTGGCTAATTAATGAAATAAAATGGGAAAATAAGCCAAAACTCAGCTCATCTTCTCCCTTGCTGCCAAAATTTGAGAGCCACAATATCTAGGGTTTATTCACTTTTCAATCTCAATAGTAAGTGCTCCCAAGCCCCGTTTTTAATGTTCTTCGTATTTTTGAAATCCTGATAACTTACTCTCTCCATTTCTACCCATATTTTGAGTTAGGGTTCATGTATGTAAAGTGAACCATGTGTGACATGTTTATTCTTTGATGATTTATGGAGGAATATGAAAGTTGGATGTGAGTTAAATATCTTTTTCTAGGTGATTTTCAGGAAAAACCCTTAAAAGGACCTTTTTGTAAAAGGTATAAAATATGTGGTAAAAATGTGAAATAATGGAAAAATGTGGGCTGCATTAAGAGGAAAGAACATTCAGCTAGGCTTGGGTAATGTAGAAAATTCATGCATTTCATCATACAAGCCTAGGGATTAAATTGTAAATAATGTGAAAGGTTAGGGGCAAAATGGTCATTTTGTTTGGGGGTGAAATTTAGACTCCAAAAGAGTAATGTGAGGTATTAATGATTAATGTTTATTATTATAGACCCTAAGAAACAAATTTTGGAGGTTGATCAAGGAAAATGAAAGGTTTCAGAATAACCTAGACTCAAAATCGAAATGGATACCAAGTAAGTTTGAATAACTTTAAGTAAACTATTAATATGCCTAGTTACATGTGTTATGAATGTATGATAATTGGTTATAATGATGGCATGAAAATCCATGAAGTATGTTAATAACAATGAAATGATAATAAATGTCCCGGTTGAAGTCAAAAAGGGAAATTCGATGGATAAACCGTGGCTTACATGACTTGAGATCCTGCATGTGTTATAGAAAAGGATTTAGCCTAGACGGGTAATCCGTTGATCTCAAATATAGGAAGGATCTAGCCCAGACGGGTGTTCCTTAAGCAATCGAGCCTCCCAAAAAATATGTGTAAATTGTGGATTTAGCCCGGACGGGTAATCTGACTAGGGTTTGAATTTAGCCTGGACTGGTAATTCAGATCCGAGCTAATTATGGGTATTTGTCGCTGGAAAAGATTTAGCCTGGACTGGTAATCCCGACATCACCCTATGAGTTTACATTGCAGGGGATTTAGCCTGGACAGGTAATCCCACCGTATGATGTGAGGTTCGCAGGAGTGCATGCTTGAGATGATCGCTGTTATGACTTGATGGTAAATGGATAATCTTTCGAGACTTCCGAGAAACTCAACAAGATTAACATGAGATATAAAATGAAAATGTTGAATGATGAGCTCATCTAAGACAAATTATATGGTGCATTATTGTGAGACTAACTTGTTGATTGAGTGCATGTGATAGGGAAACTATTTCATGCTTGTTGGTTTCATTGCTTAATATGGATGCATGCTAATTAATCGGTAAGTTTACTTTCCAGTTATTCGGGCTTACTAAGCATGTAAATACTTACCCCTCTCTTTTCCCTGTCTTACAGAGCTCGTGGACTCGTGAAGATTGGAAGACAGTTGGAGAGTCAACACATTATCTTCTTGTCTAGCTTTGGTGTATAGATACTCTTATTTTGTTCAATGGCATGTATAGGCCTTTTGTTATTTTATTATATGTGTCATTTGATTAACCAATATGAAGGCTTATAAAAGTATATATATTCACTTGTATATGGCCATGGAAATTAGCTTATTTTGGTGTAGGTTATGACCTACCAAATTGTGCATGTTATGTTCCAATGTTCTTGTGATGATTAAATATGGTGTATTACAATTAGTCATATGTAGCATGACCAAATCACATGGGGTGTTTATGCCAAAATTTTGGCAATGAGTTAAGATAATGAGCCAATCTTAATTGAGTCACAAGTCATGGAAATCCTTAAGATAAAGCGGACAACATAGCATGTATAAAAACCGATGAGATGAGGTTTACATGCAACGAGGTATATTAAGGTCATTTAAGAGTATAATTAGATCACGTTAAGTGTTATTGAAAACTATAAGTGGATATCGTTATTAGAGGGTGACCCAAGGCTTGGAAAATAGCCTAACAAGGTCTACACGGGTGGACACACAGGCCTGTGTCTGGGCCGTGTGTGACACATGGACCGCCCCATGGGTGTGTGAAATGGCCGTGTGTCCCCTACACCTAAATATATTAAGTCAGAATGCATGGTAGTAAACACACGGGTAGAGACACGACCGTGTGCCTCAACCGTGTGGAGGGCATGGCCTAGCGCATGAGTGTATGTCTTAGCCGTGTGCCCCTAAATACATGTTGACGTCATAGACAGAATGCTTGAGTTGTTAGACACGGTCGACCGCACGGGCGTGTCTAGGCGGTGTGAAGGACACGGGTGTGTGCTTGGCCTGTGAAAACCCCCGTAGGTTTGAAATAGAAAATAAATTCAATTAATTCCACATAGGTATGGGACACAGGCGTGTCCCAAAGCACATGAGCGTGTGCATTGCCTCTACACGAACGTGTGAGGCTTAACTTATGAAATTTTTCAAGAACTTTCTCAGGTCCTTGGTTTAGTCTCGAACCTTTCTCAATGTATGTTTTGGGCCTTGTAGACCCATAATAGGGACACTAAAATGTTGTTTGATTAGGTTCAAACTGGAACAAAGTTTTATAACCCGTATTTCCTGAAAATGTTTGAGTACATGTCTGGTAACGCCTCGTACTTGGTCTCGATCTCGGGTACGGGTAAGGGGTTTACATTTAGTGGTATCAGAGCTACAGTTAGTCGGTTCTAGGACTACCGTAGAGTGTATCGAGTTTAGTTATGCATGCCATTATACGAACGTGATAGTGTGATATTTCCTAACTGTTTAATTGTCTTTGAATATAGGAAATGTCTTCCAATCATGCACAAGATGAGACCGAGGGAGCTGAGAGCCATACTCCAGCTTCCATACAATGAGCTATTTTTAATAGTAGTAGAAGGCCTATGTCTGAAGGCCGGGAAGAGGCCAGAGCTACCTTATTTGACATGATGGACGAATGGTTCGGGGATTATTTGAGGAATTGCCCCAACATACCACGACCTCCTCCGCCCCCTAACCGACTTGATGAGGAAGTGCCACAAGGTATGGCACCTGTAAGAGTTGGTAAAGCCCCGGTGGACAAGTTTAGAAAGTATGGGGCTGAAGAATTTAAAGCTAAGATTGATGATGATGCTAAACGAGCTGAGTTCTGGCTCGAGAATACTACACGAGTGTTGGATGAATTATTGTGCACACCTGAGAGTGTTTAAAGTGTGTTGTATCTCTCCTAAAGGATACTGCATACCACTGGTGAAAGACCGTATCTTCAGTGGTACCAAGGGAAAACATTAGTTGGGAATTTTTCCAAGCGGAGTTTAAGAAGAAATACATCAGTCAAAGGTTCTTAGACTCGAAGCGAAAGGAGTTCCTAGAACTAAAACAAGAAAATAAGATTGTAGCGGAATACGAAAGGGAGTTTATAAGGCTAATTCAGTATGTGACTGAATGGGTTCGAACAGAGTCAGAAATGTGTAAACTCTTTAAGAAAGGTCTGAATGAGGAAATCAAGCTATTGATTGAGATTCTTGAGATACGAGAGTTTGCTGCATGAGCTGATCGGGCCAAGAAGGCCGAGGAACTCAATAATGGAAGGAAACAAGCTAAAAGAGAAGCTCGAGTTGCGAACAAGAGATCCAGCGGTAAGACGCTCTCATTTCCTACAAAGAAATCAATGAGTCAACATGAATGCTTCACTTCATCAGTAGGATATTTGGGTAGAGCGAGAGGCTCTAAACGACGTAATCAGAAGTCTTCCTCCCCTATGGTGACTAGTGTGGGGAGTGTAGATGACCAAAAGCCAAAGTGTAAAAGCTGTAATAAATTTCACTTCGGAGAGTTCCAGATGAAGAGTGGTGCATGCTATAGATGTGCTATAGATGTGGTTCTCTTGACCACTTCCTCAGAGACTGCCTAGAGCGAACCGATAAAGAGGTGGAAGTAGCCCCGAAATCGAGTGCTCTTATTCCACTAGGTAGACCTCTGAGATATCCTGGAAGTGCTAACGGCAGTCGGGTTGCAGCCAAAGATACTACAAAATTAGATACTCGTGACTTGGCAAGAACGTATGCAATACGCGCTCGAAAGGAAGCTTCTGCTCTTGACGTTATCACGGGTACTTCTTCTCTTTTTAACACTTGTATTGTTGCCTTAATTGATCTGAGATCGACGCATTCATAAATTTGCATGAGATTGGTGTCTAGTATGAATATATCCATTGAACCTACGAAATTTATAATCAGAGTGTCAACCCATTAAGCAAGTCAGTCTTGGTGGATAAAGTCTGTAAGGATTGTCCTTTGACGATTCAGAGTCACTGTTTTCTGGGTAACCTATGTTATTGCCATTTGATGAGTTTGATGTAATACTTGGCATGGATTGGTTAGCCCTGCATGATGTAATTGTAAATTGTGGTAGCAAGTATATTGAATTCAAATGCCCAGATGGTAAGATTCTACGGGTTGATTTAAGAGAGTTGGATACTCTACCGGTTGTAATCACAGCAATAGTTGCCCAAAGATATATGAGAAAAGGGTATGAATCCTACCTTGCTTTTATACGGAACACTAAGGAAACAGAGTTGAAGATTGAGTCCGTACCAATAGTGTGTGAATATCCAGACGTGTTCCTGGAAGAATTACCCGAACTAGCTCCTGGTAGAGAGATAGAGTTTGGTATTGAATTAGTGCTAGGAATAGCTCATATTTCTATTGCTCCGTATAGGATGGCACCAACCAAGTTGAAAGAGTTAAAAGTAAAGTTGCAAGAACTGGCGGATAAAGGTTTCGCAAGGCTGAACTTTTCACCTTAGGGTGCTCCCGTATTGTTTGTAAAGAAGAATGATGGTTCGATGAGGCTATGCATAGATTATCCGCAACTGAACAAGGTGACTATTAAGAATAAGTATCCTTTGCCAAGAATCGATGATTTGTTCGACCAGTTGGGGGGAGCCACTGTGTCCTCTAAGATAGACCTGAGATCCGGCTACTATCAGTTGCGAGTTAAGGAATCGGATTGCCTAAAATAGCTTTCAGAACGACGTATGGTCACTATGACTTCCTTGTCATGCCATTTGGTTTAACGAATGTACCGGCCGTATTTATGGACCTAATGAGTAGGATATTTCAGCCATACTTGGACAAGTTCGTTGTCGTGTTCATTGACGACATTTTGATTTATTCCAAGGATGAGACAGAGCATGCGAAGCATCTGAGAACTGTGTTGCAGACTTTACGGGAAAAAACAATTGTATGCTAAGTTTAGCAAGAGTAAATTTTGGCTCCAAGAAGTAGGGTTCTTGGGTCATATTGTTTCGGGTGATGGCATCTAAGTTGATCCAAGTAAGATCTCTGCATCGTTGAATGGAAACCACCTAAAAATGTAGCAAGGTTAGAAGCTTTTTGGGCTTAGGTAGTTACTACCGAAAATTTGTGAAAGGATTCTCCATGATAGCTACTCCAATAATGAGGTTACTAAATAAATACGTGAAGTTTGAATAGACAGAAAAGTGTCAGCAGAGTTTCAAGAAGTTGAAGACATTGCTGACTGAAGCTCTAGTTTTAGTATTGCCTGAGCCAGGAAAAGAGTTTGTGGTCTACAGCGATGCGTCCTTAAATGGATTGGGTTGTGTGCTTATGCAAGATGGCAAGGTGATAGCCTATGCTTCGAGGCAGTTGAAGCCACACGAGAAGAATTATCCGACACATAACTTAGAGCTTGTCGCCATTGTTGTTGCCTTGAAAATCTGGAGGCATTACTTGTATGGTGAGACTTGCCGCATATTCATAGACCATAAGAGTTTGAATTATTTGATGACTCAAAAAGAATTGAATCTGAGACATCGGAGATGGTTAGAACTAATTAAAGATTATGAGCTGATCATCGATTATGACCCGGGAAAGGCGAATGCGGTCGCTGACACGTTAAGCAGAAAATCTTTGTTTTCACTAAGGGCCGTGGATGATCGATTGGTGTTGTTTAATGATGGTTCAGTTTTGGCAGAGCTAAGGGAGAGGTTGACATTTCTTCAGGAAATTTATGACACTCAGACTAATGATAGTGTCCTGCAAGCTAAAAGAGCTCAATGTGAGTTGGGCAATGAATCAAATTTTTAGATTAGTCCTGATGGATGCTTGATGTTTAGAAACAGAGTTTGCATACCAAGGGACGATGAAATTATTCGGAAAATCTTGTAAGAGGCACATGATAGCCGTTTGTCTATTCATCTGGGAAATACTAAGATGTATAATGATTTGAAGAAAATGTACTGGTGGGATGGCATGAAAAGAGACATCTCTGAATTTATATCGAAATGCTTGATATGTTAGGAAGTCAAAGCTGAACATCAAGTACCTTTTGGTTTACTACAGCCTGTGATGGTACCCGAATGGAAGTGGGACAGATGCTATATGGGTTGATAAACTGTAATTTATACATGTTTTTATCCCATACTGAGCACATTTATGGATGATTTCTCTTTAGATTTGGTGAATTCGATTCTCCTAATCCTTTAATTTCATGTTTTATACTTAGGTGAGCATATGAGAGTAAAAAGAGCGAGAAACGAGCTTAAAATGGAGAAAATGGGCCAACGTGGGAAATCAACATGGCCTGGACTTCCCTATACGGGTAGACCACACGGTTGTGTCTATTCAACAGACTCTAACACGGTTTGAAGCACTTGCACACGAGCGTGTCACACGAGTGTGTCCCTGTCGGGCCCAAGTCTAGTTCTAATCAGAAAAGGGAACTTTGAAGGGCTTTGAGGCATTCTAAAGCCTATTTTAACACACCCAGGAGGTACCTGAAAAACACACGGAGTAAGAAGCAAGGAATTACTCGAAAGAAGCCGATTGATCCATCTTAGAAGCTAGATTCACCTTCAAAACTGAAGATCTCCCTTCAATTCCTTTCAGGAGTTCTTGGGTTTTCTTTATGTTTTGTTATCATTATTCTTTGGAGATGTTTTCTTTCATAAATATGAACTAAACCCCCTAAATACTTAAGGGGAATGAAGCCTAAGACGGATCTTCTTATTATTATCTAAATTATCTGATAAATATTTGATTTGTTCTTAATTATGTGTTCTTAATTCTTACTTTGATATTCCAGGATATTAATTCAAGTTTTGATGTGCTTATTCAGAGGAGCAAAAGTCCCTCTCTAAGAGTAGATCTAACATAATTAAACGGAGTTAATTGCACGCCTAGAGATAGGGTGACATAATTTTGCCGGATTAGAGTGAAACCTAATAAGGGAATCCATAGATCGAATTAAAGCAACACTAGGGGTTTTAATTAGAAAGAGATTTCAATTAATCAACCTGGGGTTAGACATTGTTAGTCTCGAGAGAGATAATAATATAAATTAGGGATTTCTATGGATCAAGTCAAATGAATAAATCGTCTAATTCAGAGTCTAGGTGGATTTTTTCCCTTGGGTATTGTCCAAATCATTCAGTTTTCCCAAAAGTTATTCCCCCAATTTACTTTCTGTGCATACTTAGTTTAGTAATTAGTTTAGATAAAACAAACCCCTTTATTTTTAGGCTAGATAATAAAAAGAAAGTTAATACTAATACTTTTAGTTCCTTTGGGTTTGACATCCCGGTCTTGCTATAAGCTATACTACTGTTCGATAAGGTGCACTTGCCTTTTTCGTGATAATAGTTAGTTTTCAAGAATGGTCAATTATAAATTATAAAACTTATCGCGATTTGTTCACATCAAGTTTTTGGCACCGTTGCCGGGGAACTAAGAAATTAGGAACACTTAACTTTTATTACTTTAGCCATTTATTTTATTGCAATTTAAATTTGATTTTAGTTTTGTTAATTTTACTAAATTTTCTTTTTCTTTCTGGCAGGTTTTTATAGTTTATGACTAGAAGAAACCCGTCGGGACCATTCCTTTTTGATAGTGAGATCGATCGCACAGCTCGCAGAAACCGAAGAGAAATTAGGTGAAGCCTACGTGACATAGAGGAAGGACAAGAGGACGATATTCAAACCACAACCAATGAGATGGCTAAAAATCAGAATAATTAGCTTCCTCCTGTAGTTGTTGCAGATCTAATAAATCAGAATCCTGTGCCTCGTACTATGTATGATTATGCTAAATCTACTTTAACAGGAACTGAGTCAAGTATAGTTAGACCTGCTATTGCTACAAATAATTTTGAACTGAAACCTAACACGATTCAAATGATATAACAGTTTGTTTAGTTTGATGGTTTGTAGGATGATGATCCAAATACTCATTTGGAAAATTTTTTGGAGTTTTGCTTCACATTTAAGATCAATGGCATTTCTGATGATGCCATTCGCCTTCGGTTACTTTCCTTTTCATTGAGGATCACAGGTTTTCCACATATACACGGCCAGGCACAAGAGCGTGCCTTAGGCAGTGCCTATACCATGGGAGGCAACACGGCCGTGTGATACGGCCGTGTGAAAATATAGCCAAATTTTTCCCAAACGGGATTCGATATGTTGCCACAGCTGTGTTACATGGCTGTAGATGAAACTGTTAAAACAACACGGATGTGTGCCACACCTGTGTCCAGAAGCCGTGGTTCAAACTGAGAAATTAACACGGGCGTGCGACACGCCCGTGTCACCACCCATGGTCGAGACTGTTAAAAGAACACGAGCGTGCGCATATATACACGGGCATTGGAGAAGCGAACCACATTGTGCACGGTCGAACGATATGGCCATGTGACCACACGGCATAGACACGCAGACGTGTCCTCAAGCCATGTGGCAATTTCTCATTTCGTGATAAACACGGGCTAAACGCGAGCCACACAGACGTGTGACACGGTCGTGTGAGATCAGTGTTGGGCGACACGGCCGTGCCTCTTTTCAAACTCGTTTTATTTTTATTTTTTACTTTTATTTCTATTTATTTTTGAAGACTCACATTTTATATTTTTAAACTCTACGTATCTTTATGGTAATCATTGAACTATTCCCTTAACTCTCTTTCACAGTAGTGTCTTCTCATTTATGCCTCAGAATCATGCCTTTCCTTTAGCTTTATCTTCAATTCTCGCTCTAGCGAATCTAAGGATTTCATCCACAATCTCAAGGCAGTTTCACTTCTTTTCCTCTCTTTCGATATCATATTTATATTGCTATTAATATCTTTGTACATTGAGGACAATGTACATCTTAAGTGTGGGGTGGATATTTATATCATTATCAGAAAAATCCCTGGATTTTGTCTTGTTCTCAAATAATCTTCTCATATCATTATTAGAATTAATTTTGATTAATTTATTATTTTTATTGATATATCTTGAATTAAAACATAGGCATTTATGCATTGATTGTTAGACTTTAAGGAATTAGAGAATCAAGCATGATAAAGTTGATTTTTGAGAATTAGAAATTTTTTGTTGTTTCCCCAAGTTTAGGTATTATATTGAATTAAAATTCACGGGTTTAACATCAAAAAGCCATAATTTTTGTAAGATATTGAGACTTTAGAGCATTTATTATTTCTTTCATGCTCACTTTTATTATTGCTATGAATGCGTCAATTTTGATTTGTTATTCTAGAACTTGCTTCGATTATGCATGTCAAGACCACACCATTGATTTGATATGTTGAGATGATAAAGGCACTTAGGTTTAACCCACTCACTCCATAAAAGCCTACCTTCATAATTAACCCTTAGTAAACCCTCTTGAGCCTGCCAAACCATTCATTAATCTACCTTCAATATTAACCCATAACCCATTATTGTTGAAATCCCCTAAATTAATTTGACCCCTATTTTTGTCGAGATTCAATTTGAATAAATTGCTTAGCTATGTTTTAATTTTAGCAAAGTTCTTAAATATTTGATTTGTTCTTAAAAAAAATTATGAAATTATGTATTGCTTAGATTAAAACGATGTTATCCATGAAGAAAAGCTCAATTAGGAATGTAAATTGTCAATTGTAGTATTTTCCTAGTTAGCTAATTTTTTAATTCAATCTCGATTCTAACCTTTTCTTTCAGCTTGTGACCATACCTTCTAACCAAAGCCACGTTACAACCCTCTAAAGACCTTTTGATTGATGTATCATCTCAATATATAATGGTAGAGATTTGATTTTCACGCAAGCTTATGGTAATAACTTTTCATATTGACTAATGAGTGCTTAATTTGTTGTCCTTAAACACCTCGAGTAATTTGAGTGAATCTTTAGTGAGGATGTTGAATTATGTGATATTTTAATCAAAGGTGATTACTTAGATGAGGGGAGACACCTAATGTTTTCGTGATAAAATGCTCAACTTAGAATGTTTGAAACGTTGATGTTTCTAGTCGAATTGTCAATGTATGATTACTTATGGTTTATTCTGAGATATTATTGACAGGAATTATAAGTTGAGAAAAATGAATTCTTAATTGTGAGTTGAGGATTTTGCTTGAGGACAAGCAAACGCGTAAGTGTAGGGGTATTTGATAAATCGTAATTTATACACATTTTTATCCCATGCTAAGAACATTTATGGATGACTTCTCCTTATATTTGGTGAATTCTCCTAATCCTCTAATTTCATATTTTATACTTAGGTAAGCATAGGAGAGTAAAAAGAGCGAGAAACGAGCCCAAAATGGAGAAAATGGGCCAATGTGGGAAATCAACACTGCCTGGACTTCCTTACACGGGTAGAGCACACGATCCTGTCTATTCAATAGACTCTAGCACTGTTTGAAGCACTCGCACACGGGCGTGTCACACGGGCATGTCCCTTTCGGGCCCAAATCTAGTTCTAATCAGAAAAAGGGCACTTTGGAGGGCTTTCAGGCATTCTAAAGCCTATTTAAACACACCGATGAGGTACCTGAAAAACACACGGAGTAGGAAGCAAGGAATTACTCAAAGGAAGCCGATTGATCCATCTCAGAAGTTGGATTCACTTCAAAACTAAAGATTTCCCTTCAATTCCTTTTAAGTGTTCTTAGGTTTTCTTTATGTTTTATTATCATTATTCTTTTGAGATGTTTTCTTTCATAAATATGAACTAAACCCCCTAAATACCTAAGGGGAATGAAACCTAAGATGAATCTTGTTATTATTATCTGAATTATATGATAAATATTTGATTTGTTCTAGGATATTAATTCAAGTTTTGATGTGCTTATTCAGAGGAGCAAAAGTCCCTATCTAAGAGTAGATCTAACATAATTAAGTGGAGTTAATTGCATGCCTAGAGATAGGGTGACATAATTTTGCCAAATTAGGGTGAAACCTAATAAGAGAATTCATAGATCGAGTTAATGCAACACTAGGGGTTTTAATTAGAAAGAGATTTCAATTAATCAACTTGGGGTTAAACATTGTTAGTCTCGAGAAAGATAATAATATAAATTAGGGATTTCTACGGATCAAGTCAAATGAATAAATTGTCTAATTCAGAGTCAATAACAAGTGAAATCTAGGTGGATTTTTCCCTTGGGTATTGTCCAAATCATTCAGTTTTCCCAAAAGTTATTCCCCCAATTTACTTTCTGTGCATACTTAGTTTAGTAATTAGTTTAGATAAAACAAACCCTTTTATTTTTAGGCTAGATAATAAAAAGAAAGTTAATACTAGTACTTTTAGTTCCTTTGGGTTCGACATCCCGGTCTTTCCATAAGCTATACTACTGCTCGATAAGGTGTGCTTGCCTTTTTTTTGATAATAGTCAGCTTTCAAGAATGGTCAATTATAAATTATAAAACTTATCGTGATTTGGTCACATCATGGGTTGTGGTTGATAAGTTGACAAAGTCGGCTCATTTTGTTTTGGTAAGGATATTATTCACTTGACAAGTTCGTCGATTTGTATATATCTGAAATTGTGAGATTACACGGGGTACCGTTATCAATTATTTCAGACAGAGACCCAAGATTCACTTCGAGACTCTAGAAGAAGTTACAAGAAGCCTTGGGTACTAGGTTGAGTTTTAGTACAACTTTTCACCCACAGACTGATGGCCAGTCTAAACAGATGATTCAGATTCTTGAGGATATGTTGCGATGTTGCATCCTTGAATTTCAGGGCAGCTGGGAAAAATACCTGCCATTGGTAGAGTTCGCCTACAACAACAATTTTCAAACGAGTTTGAAGATGGCGCCTTATGAGGCCTTGAATGGTAGAAAGTGCCGAACTCCATTGTATTGGACAAAACTCAAGAAGAGTCAGATTCACGGAGTTGATCTAATCAAGGAAACTGAAGAAAAGGTTAAAGTGATACGTGATTGCTTAAAAGCGGCATCGGATAGACAAAAGTCATATGCTGATCTGAAAAGAAAAGAGATTGTGTTCCAAGTTAAAGATAAAGTATTCTTGAAAGTATCTCTATGGAAAAAGGTATTAAGAGTTGGCTGGAAAGGCAAACTGAGTCCGCGATTTATCAGACCATACGAGAATATTGAAAGAGTTGGACCATTAGCCTATCGCTTGGCATTGCCACTAGAACTGGAAAAGATTCATGATTTATTTCATGTATCTATGTTAAGGCGATATCGATCAGACCTCTCTCATGTGATTTCACTGACGGAGATCGAAATTAGACTGGACATGACCTATGGTGAAGAACCGGTAAAGATTCTGGCTCGTGAAGTTAAACAGCTAAGAAATAAAGATGTGGCTTTGGTAAAAGTCTTATGGCATCGACATGGTGTGGAAGAGGCTACGTGGGAGCCAGAAGAAACCATGAGAAGCCAATATCCGAACCTGTTTACTAGTAAGACTTTCGAGGATGAAAGTCTCTAAAGGGGGAATAAATGTAACATCCCAAAATAGGGCCTACTCGGAGCAGTAATTTCAGGACCACAAATTCGACGTTGAAATATTTATTTTATGATTATTATGAGGTCTATAATATGAGTATATGCATGTGTTAAAGTTTCATGAAGAAATTCTATGAGTAATTTGTATGAAATTACTTTAGATTATTAATTAGAAGTCCTTAAAGAGAAATTTTCCCAATTTCTAATTTTTTGGACAAGAATGGGCATTGTATGGATAAAATTTGAAAGAAAGGGCTTAAGGGCATTTTGGTCATTTGGCTAATTAATGAAATAAAATGGGAAATGTAACATCCTGATTTTGGGCTTAGTCGGAACAGTGGTTTCGGGACCACAAACCCGATGAGGAAAATTTCATTTTTATTATATTTTTATGGTCTACGATTTCACGACATAATTTTGTAAAAATTTTGTTTGAAAATTTCGACGTTTGGGCACTCAATTTAGTAAAAAGGAATAAATTGCAAAAAGTGCAAAAGTTGAGTTTTACATGTTCGAAGTATCAAATTGTTATGAAATTTTACATTGGATGTCCTTAAATGATAATTAAACCCTTGTATAACTTGTTGGACAAAAATGGCCTTGATTGGGTAAAATTTGAAAGAATAGTAAAAAGGGCATTTTGGTTATTTAGGGGTAAAATGAATTAAAAGACAAATTTTAAACTCCAAATGTGTCCCTTTCTTCTTGCTACAGCAGAATGTACCAAGAGCAGGCATGATTAGGGTTTGGCCAAGCCTCCAAGCTTAATAATTAAGGAAATCGAGATTTGGCCTTAAATCGAGAAAATACAAGGTTATGAACTAGAATGATAAATTGCCATTTCTGGATCCGAGGTAAGTTTGAACGTAAATAATTTGTCGATTCTTTTGATTTTATTACATTTTGTTATCATATGAAATGTGGTTGCCTATAGAATGATTATTTGTTGTAAATTGCAAATTGAAAGAGGACTATGAATAAATTGTAACATGTTGGAAAGTGAGGAATTTCCCGATTGAGCCTTTGGAATAGAAACGATACGAATGATCTATTGTGAGGTCACATTTGTAGTACTAACTACAGGCTACTACGTGTACTGGATAATTGGTCGCATGTGTAGTACTAAGTGCAGGCTACTATGCGTACCCGATAACTTCAATCACGTGTGTAGTACTAAGTGCAAGCTACTACGTGTACCGGATAATTCATCGCATGTGTAGTACTAAGTGCAGGCTACTATGCGTACCAGATAGCTTTGGCTACAAGTGTGAAAATATGTGCAGGCAACTGAGTATCAGTTATTATTCCGAAGAGTTCAACGGGAAAATCGATTAAGTAAAAATACATGTGAACATGATTATATGATGAATAAGTGCAGGTATATGTTTAAGAAAATTTTGAGCAATATGCTCGATATTTGAGTGAACTTCGATAAGACAAAATGGATTAAGTGAAATTATGTAAGTGTGAAATTTAGTAGTAAAACAGTGTTGGGCAGTAGCAGTTATGTGACTTTGAAAATTCACCAAAAATTGTGTAAGTTGAATTAAATTTCAAATAACTTATGAAATTAAAGCTTGATGAGTCTATGTTCATATAAAAGAAACAGGTGGAAGAGTTGTATATCATGTGATATTCTAATTTTTGTGAGATAGTGTCAAAATGAATGCGAGATCCCCTATTCTAACTTGGAAAAAAATTTAAAAATTGTATAAAAATAATTAGGGGTTATAATTTATATTATTAGAATCTTTGATGAGTCTAATTTTAATAGAAACAAACAGGAACCTTATTCGAGTCTCGTACTATGAGATAAATAAATTTTAGTGAAGAAAGGTCGAAGCTGTCAAATAGCGAAACAGGGGAGACTTTGAATAATAAACTGTACTTATTGGCGAAACCAAAAATTTGGAAAATTTTATGGTGGAAAGATTTATGAGTCTAGTTTTTGGGAAAATTTACGGATCTTAATTTGGAGTTCCGTAACTCTAGATATAAATGATTTAGTGACTATGATCCAAGAAAGCAGCTTAACCAGAACATGTGTAAATGTACAATTGGGTTAGTTTTACTATGGAAAGCATGTTAGTAAATTGCTTATTATTATTTCATACGAGCTTACTAAGCATAAAGCTTACCCCCCCTTTCCATTTCTTTTAGTGTTGTCAGGTTAGATTAGGGTTGGAGATCGTCAGAGGCAGCATCACACTATCAAGCCAACTCCTTGACAATATAAACACATATGCTAGAATTATCAAGTGAGTGGCATGTATAGGGACCTAGTTTTATAACATGTGTTATTATAATTTTGCCAAATATATTGGTCTTTAGTGAGCTAATGATTCTGACTTATAAATCTAGCTATTTATGTTATGTTTGATATTGGCGATGTGCATATGCTTGTTTGCCATGCATAATTGGTAATATGTTATGTGTTGTTGTGAATGTTTAAGTCCGTTAATGCCTCGAACCCTATCCCGACATTGGATACGGGTGAGGGGTGTTACATTTGGTGGTATCAAAGCTATAGTTTAGTCGGTTCTCGGACTAACCTAGCATGTGTAAAAGTCCAACTATACATGTCACCGATCCGTTATAGTGTGATGTCTCCCGATGGGTATGAGAGCCACTTTGTTTAGACAAATGTACTCTCCAACTGAGCTACATCGACCATGTTGAATGTGATGCTAAAATATTCGAGTAAAGTATAGTCATGACGAACTGAAACTTGGAAAGGTACGAATGAGGATTCATGAAATGTGTACATGGTGAAATGAGCTTATCTATGATTAATAGATAATTCCATGATGTATATGATCGATTTATTTGAACAAATGCATGTGTTTGAGTAACTTATAAAAAATATTGATAAAATGAATATTCATGTATATTGGTTAGGATTATTATGATTGGTAAGCTCGTATAATTTGAGTAAATGTATTAAATTGTTGGGACTGATATATATGATTGTAATGGTATGTATATGATGATGTGTAAGATGAAAGTTAAGACTATAATATACTTATCCATGTTTGTTTGGCCCTTATATGATATTATGTGCTTGACTTGTCTGATTTAATGAATAGATAAGTAATATTATCTAGGAAACATTGAAATACATGTATAAGTACACTTGTTTAAATGAGATAACTAAAAGTGAGTGTAAAATCAATATGAATGTTAGGTACTCGAAATGAATGACATGATTGAAATATGATTGCTATGATGAAAGCTATGTTACATGTATATGAGAGTTGAGTCAGAGGCCCTACGACCCCCTCCCTTTTACCAAAGTGGTGTTTTATAAGGGAAATTCCTGAGATTTATGTTGAATGAGTTTCCAGGTGAGAAACCAAAGAGTTCAATGATGGAATGGTTATAAGCATGATTAGAGATTGAGAATGGGCTGATAAGTACAAACATGAGCTAGAAAGATATTGATTGACAGAAAGATTGTTTAATTTTTGCAACATCGCAGTCAGTGAAAAAGGTTAATTTTGGTAAAACGATCTATCCTGGTATGATGTCGAGAAATGTATTGATTGAAATTCCCTCATGAATTGGTTTTCTTGGTAAAGGGAATATTATGGAATTTGGGACGACAGAAAGAGTTAAAGGAATAATGTTCGAAATACGAAATGTTCAAGCATGGCAATTATAGTGAACAGTTTGTGACTGTCTCTATTGAGATATTATATGAGATTACCTGATACTGGAAATATTATTGGGGCTATCTAATCCCTAATGAATTCTTATATTATGAAAATGCTCCTTGATCTTAACGTTAGACGAATATATTTTCAGTCTGATTGGGTTATGATCTGCATGGTTCTGCTTTTCTCTGGTATTTTGTTATATTCTGCCTATTGAGAATCGATGAGAAATTGTGTATGGTGGATTTCCTTTCTCAAGAAAGATAATCTGAGTTAATGTATTCAGTTGAGGTATTAGTATTACTTATGTTAATGCATTTGTTAAGGTATTCGATTGGTATGATGAGTTGATTTAGAATGATGCATATTGAATCGTTCTGTTGACTAGAAGAGAGAATTTCTTGAAATATCAATTACGGATGAATAAGGTCGACTTGATTGTTCAATCTGTATGGAATATATGTCTAGAATTTAATGAGATGTGCATAGTTGAGAATAAGATTTTATTTTTTCACGGGTAAAAAGACGAATAGTCTAATTAAGAAGTGTATGTTTCCTAGAAGAATCGTATACAATAAGATCTGATATTGATAATGTGAAGATAATCTGGGTATTAAAAAAATGCTGAAACGATCATTGTTTATCTTTGAGTACAAATTGTTGAAATGTTGAATGTTTAAATATGTATAGCAAGAATCATCAGAATCATTTTTCCGTTTCGAAATTAGAATGGAAATAGAAAAGGTTAATATGGATTTTCTTGTCAGGATCATTCCTGTCCTTGAAAGAGGAAAGTGATATGTAGCGTTGTTAAACGTTATGAGATGTGTAAATTATGCTGGTATACCCGAATGTCTGCTAACCAAATTCATAGAATTTCATGTCTTTATGAATTTTGGATTTCATTGAATTTTAATCTCCACTAATTGGATTGAGATCTGAGTTTCATATCATGATTTCTTTGGAAAGCCAGAAGAGGCTTGAAATAAAAAGTAGCTGAGGGTTGAATTGACAAATAATTGGACTGTCTGAAATTATAAAGAGTATGAGGTTGAGATGAACTGACTAGTTTTACTATTCGAATTTGAAAGGATTCGGGTGCGAATGTATATGTAACATGATGGTATCGATCGGACTTTTGAGTACATGAGCTTTTTAGTAGAGATTAAGTTTCAGTAAAGTATTGTAAAGTGAATACCACTTATGATTTTTGTATGTAAAATTTAAAGAGACAGGTAGCAAATGTTTAGCCTGAGTGAAAGTTCTTTGACATCAATTATAGGATTGAGGAATCCAAGTGAAAAACCAAAACCACTTTTCTGGTAAGATTTTCAGGGACGAAAATCCCTAAAGGGGGGAGAAATGTAACATCCTGATTTTGGGTTTAGTTGAAAAGTGGTTTCGGAACCACAAACCCGATGAGAAAAATTTCATTTTTACTATATTTTTATGATCTACGATTTCATGAAATGATTTCGTGAAAATTTCGTTCGAAAATCTCGACGTTTGGGCACTCAATTTAGTAAAAAGGACTAAATTGTAAAAAGTGCAAAAGTTGAGTTTTACATGTTAGAGGTATCAAATTGTTATGAAATTTTAAATCAGAGGTCCTTAAATGAAATTAAACCATTTTATAACTTTTTGGACAAAAATGACCTTAATTGTGTAAAATTTAAAAGAATAGTACAAAGGGCATTTTGGTTATTTAGGGGTAAAATGAATTAAAAGAAAAATTTTAAACTCCAAATGTGTCCCTTTCTTCTTGCTATAGTAGAATGTACCAAGAGCAGTCATGGTTAGGGTTTTGCCAAGCTTCCAAGCTTAATAATTAAGGAAATCGAGATTTGGGCTTAAATTGGGAAAATACAAGGTTATGGACTAGAATGGTAAATTGCCATTTCTGGATCCGAGGTAAGTTTGTACGTAAATAATTTATCGATTCTTTTTATTTTATTATACTTTGTTATCATATGAAATGTGCCTGCCTATAGAATGATTATTTGTTGTAAATTGCAAATTGAAAAAAGACTATGAATAAATTGTAACATGTTGGAAAGTGAGGAATTTCCCGGTTGAGCCTTCGAATAGAAACGATACGAATGACCTATTGTGAGGTCACGTGTGTAGTACTAAGTGCAGGCTACTACATGTACCCAATAACTTCGATCACATGTGTAGTACTAAGTGTAGGCTACTACATGTATCAGATGGTTAGGTCACGTTTGTAGTACTAAGTGCAGGCAACTGAGTATCAGTTATTATTCCGAAGAGTTCAACGGGAAAATCGATTAAGTAAAAATACATGTGAACATGATTATATGATAAATAAGTGCAGGTATATGTTTAAGAAAATTTTGAGCAATATGCTCGATATTTGAGTGAACTTCGATAAGACAAAATGGATTAAGTGAAATTATGTAAGAGTGAATTTTAGTAGTAAAACAATGTTGGACAGCAGCAGTTGTGTGACTTTGAAAATTCACCAAAATTTTTTTAAGTTGAATTAAATTTCAAATAACTTATGTAATTAAAGCTTCATGAGTCTATGTTCATATAAAAGAAACAGGGGGAGAAAAAGAGTTGTATATTATGTGATATTCTAATTTTTGTGAGACAGTGTCAGAATGAATTCGGGATCCCCTATTCTGATTTGGAAGAATTGTTAAAAATTTTAGAAAAATAATTATGGCTTATAATTTATATGCTTAGAATATCTGATGAGTCTAATTTTAATAGAAATAAACAGGAACCTTATTCGAGTCTCGTACTATGAGATAAATAAATTTTAGTAAAGAAAGGTCAAAGCTGTAAAATAGCGAAACAGGGGAGACTTTGAATAATAAACTGTACTTATTGGCACGATTAAAAAATTCTGAAACTTTTTTCGTGGAAAGATATATGAGTTTAGTTTCTGGGAAAATTTACAGATCTTAATTTGGAGTTCCGTAACTCTATATATAAATGATTTAGTTACTGTGACTCAAGAAAGCAGCTTAACTAGAACATGTGTAAATGTACAATTGGGTTAGTTTTACTATGGAAAGCATGTTAGTAAATTGCTTATTATTATTTCATGCGAGCTTACTAAGCATAAAGCTTACCCCCTCCTTTTTATTTCTTTTAGTGTTGTCAGGTTAGCTCAGGGTTGGAGATCGTCAGAGGCAGCATCACACTATCAAGCCAACACATTGACAGTATAAACACACATGCTAGAATTATCAAGTGAGTGGCATGTATAGGGACCTAGTTTTATAACATGTGTTATTATAATTTGGCCAAATATATTGGTCTTTAGTGAGCTAATGATTCTGACTTATAAATCTAGCTATTTATGTTATGTTTGATATGGTTGATGTGCATATGCTTGTTTGCCATGCATGGTTGGTAATATGTTATGTGTTGTTGTGAATGTTTAAGTCCGTTAACGCCTCGAACCCTGTCCTGGCGTTGGATACGGGTGAAGGGTGTTACAGGAAAATAAGCCAAAACTCAGCTCATCTTCTCCACCTTGCTGCTGATATTTGAGAGCCACCATAGCTAGGGTTTCTTCACCTTTCAAGCTCAATAGTAAGTGCACCCAAACCCCGTTTTAAATGTTCTTCGTATTTTTGAAATCCCGGTAACTTACTCTCTCCATTTCTACCCATATTTTGAGTTAGAGTTCATGTATGTAAAGTGACCCATGTGTGACATGTTTATTCTTTGATGATTTATGGAGGAATATGGAAGTTGGATGTGTATTAAACATCTTTTTCTAGGTGATTTTCATGAAAAACCCCTAAAAGAACCTTTTTGCAAAAGTTTGATGTAGCCGCCATAAGAGAAAAAGAACATTCAGCTAGGCTTGGGTAATGTAGAAAATTCATACATTTCAGCATACGAGCCTAGGGACTAAATCGTAAATAATGTGAAAGGTTAGGGGCAAAACGATTATTTTGTCGGCGGGTGAAATTTAGACTCGAAAAGAATAATGTGAGTTATTAATGATTCATTTTTATTGTTATAAACCCCGAGGAATAAATTTCGACGGTCGATCGAGGAAAATAAAAGGTTTCGGAATAACCGAGATGCAAAACCGAAACGGATACCAAGTAAATTTGAATAACTTCAAGTAAACTAGTAATATGCCTAGTTTACATGTGTTATGAATGTATGGTAATTGGTTATAATGATGGCATGAAAATCCATGAAGTATGTTAATAATAATGAAATGATAATAAATGTCCCAGTTGAAGTCAAAAAGGGAAATTCGATGGATAAACTATGGCTTACATGACTTGAGATCCTGCATGTGTTGCAGAAAAGGATTTAGCCCATACGAGTTATTTGTTGATCTCAAATATAGGAAGGATCTATCCCGGATGGGTGTTCCTTGAGCAATTGAGCCTCCTGAAGAATATGTGTGCATTTTGGATTTACCCAGACGGGTAATCTGACTAGGATCTAAATTTAGCCTGGACTGGTAATTTAGATCCGAGCTCATTATGGGTGTTTGTCGTTGCAAGGGATTTAGCCTGGAATGGTAATCCCGACATCACCCTATGAGTTTACATTGCGGGGGATTTAGCCTGGACTAGTAATCTCGCTGTATGATGTGAGGTTTGCGGGAGTGCATACTTGAGATGATCGCTCTTTTAACTAGACGGTAAATGAATAAACCAACGAGACTTTCGAGAAACTCAACGGGATTAACATGAGATATAAAAATGAAAATGTTGAATGATGAGCTCATCTAAGACAAATTACATGGTGCATTGTTATGAGACTAACTTGTTGATTGAGTGCATGTGATAGGGAAACTATTTCATGCTGGCTGGTTTTATTGCCTAATATGGATGGATGCTAATTAATCGGTAAGTTTATTTTCTAGTTATTCGGGCTTACAAAGCATGTAAATGCTTACCCCTCTATTTTCCTTGTCTTACAGAGCTCGTGGACTCGTGAAAATTGGGAGATGGTTGGAGAGTCAACACAGTATCATCTTGTCTAGCTTTGGTATATAGATACTCTTATTTTGTTCAATGGCATGTATAGGCCTTTTGTTATTTTGTTATATGTGTCATTTGATTAGCCAATATGAAGGCTTATAAAAGTATATATATTCACTTGTATATGGCCATGGAAATTAGCTCATGTTGGTGTAGGTTATGACCTACCAAATTGTGCATGTTATGTTCCAATGTTCTTGTGATGATTAAATATGGTGTATTACAATTAGTCATATGTAGCATGACCAAATCACATGGGGTGGTTAGGCCACAAATTTGGCAATGAGTTAAGATAACGAGCCAATCTTAATTGAGTCACAAGTCATGGAAATCTTTAAGATAAAGAGGACAACTTAGCATGTATAAAAATCAATAAGATGAGGTTTACATGCAATGAGGTATATTAAGGTCATTTAATAGTATAATTAAACCACGTTAAGTGTTATTGAAAATTATAAGTGGATATGGTTATTCGAGGGGGACCTAAGCTTGGAAAATAGCCTAACAAGGTCCACACAAGTGGACAAACGGGCATGTGTCTAGGCCGTGTGTGACACACAGACCGCCTCATGGGCATCTGAAATGGCCGTGTGTCCCCTACACCTAAAAATATTAAGAGTAAACACAGGGGTAGAGACACGATTGTGTGTCTCAACTTTGTGGAGGGCACGGCCTAGCACCCTGGCGTGTGTGTTGGCCGTGTACCCTTAAATGCATGCTGATGTTATAAATAGAATGCTCGAGTTGTTGGACACGAGCGATCACACGGGCGTGTCTAGGAAGTGTGAAGGACACGGGCTAGGGACACGGGTGTGTGATTGGCAGTGTGAAAACCCCTGTAGGTTTGAAATAGAAAATAAATTTAATTAATTACACATGAGTAGGGGACACGGGCGTGTTCCAAAGCTCACGGGCGTGTGAGGCTTAACTTAGAAAATTTTTGAAGAACTGTCTTATGTACTCGGTTTAGTCTCAGACCTTTCTCAATGTATGTTTTGGGCCCCGTATGTAACACCCCTATCCCGTAACCGTCGTCAGAATAGGTAAGGGGCATTACCGGACTTGTAACTCATGTCAGAACAGTAAAATTTTGAACTTTTTCTTGAAATAAAGATCGTTCGTTTAAATAAGTACTAAGCACAACCAGAGGTAAAATTTAAACTTCACTAAGTGAACATTCAAAAGATGCCATTTTCGCATGGCTTATATACATTAGCCAAAAATATTCTTCCGCCACTAGTCTATTCTATACATGCCATAAAATAGTTCTAAACATAACAGTAACAAGCGGTGGATAGTGATAGTGTGACTAGTTGCTGACGATCCCCGAGCCTGTAGCTTTGCAATGAGATCTATAAAACAGAGGAAACAGAGTAAACGGAGTAAGCATTACAATGCTTAGTAAGTTTTAAGCAGTGTCAACAGATAACAATCAAATTATAACATAGTTGTTCGTATTTTTATTTCACTCTTCCTTCGGGCATACCATCCCTTTTCCGAATATGCACATCTCATCATATACAATAGGCAGATAAACTTTCACATAAAAGTGAGCTCATGTGACATAGATATATCGTATGATTTCACATAACCTCTCACACTGATCCGATGTCACATGATCATAGGAATAGTCTCATAGATTGCTCTCGCATGCATCACATAACTACCTTATGATTTAGTTCAAATTAAGCTCACATATAAACTTGGAGTACATACCTGTTTAACCTTTCGCATTGAATATATTTATAAGCAATTCTTATTACAAAGTCTTATAGCTTTAACCTCTACTCGGATTATCGGCAAGACCTTTAGCTCGGACGAAATCTCCACACGAAGTTATCGGGTCTTACCCGGACAAAATCTCCACACGTAGTCATCGGGTCTTACCTGGACATACTCTCCACACGTAGTCATCGGGTCTTACCCGGACAAAATCTCCACACGTAGTCATCAGGTCTTACCCGAACATACTCTCCACATGTAGTCATCGGGTCTCACCCGGAATATATTTCCAAGTTTCATGTACATTTAATCACATGTTACAACATTCACATCCACTGTCATATTTGTAATTCATTTGCCTCATCAAATATCTAATAATACACACCTTTCACATTTGGTCGTTCGGCCACAATATACGCACATCGCCTACATATTTCACACTAGCCATTCGGCTTTACCACATATATGCATGTTCATATTCACCACATCGGCCATTCGGCCTTATCACACATATGCATGCTCACATTCATCACATTGGCCATTCGGCCTTATCACATATATGCATGCTCACATTCATCACATTGGCCATTCTGCCTCATCACATATATGCATGTTCACATTCATCACATAGGCCATTCGGCCTTATCACATATATGCATGTTCATATTCACCACATTGGCCATTCGGCCTTATCACACATATGCATGCTCACATTCATCACATTGGCCATTCGGCCTTATCACATATATACACATTCACATTCATCACATAAAATCCTAAATCAAAATATAAATTTTTATGTATTCACATCACAATTATCCAAATATACTTCACATACCACATATACGATCATGTATACACTTTGTCTTGGCCGAATCTACACCAATTATTTTCCAATGAATAATTCAATTTCACGCCATACTATCATTTCATATTCGAATACTCATAAACTTACAATTTCACAAATTTTAATATCGAAGATTCGTCTAGCACTCATATATCGTTTTACAATATCACGATTTAGAATTCACGTATGGGTTTAATCAATAGCTTATGAGCAACTAAAACAAGTTTTATCCATATTTACAACAAAATCACATATTCACTACGAGCTGTTTTCCTGAGCAATAGTCACTAAATTATTTATAACTGGAGCTACAAAACTCCAAATCACTTTCCGTTAATTTTCCCTGAATATAGACTCGGATATCTTCCATCCATAAAATTTCCATAATTTTAGGTTTGGCCAATCAGTACCAGATTTTTCTTAAAGTTTCCCCTGTTTCACTGTTTGACTAATCTGACCACTCTTCGCTACGAATCAAATTTTTCATCGTACAGAATTCATAATGTGTTATATTTGATTTCATTTGAAACTAGACTCATTAAGGAGTCTAAGCATATAAATCTTATCTTATAACCATTTTTTTTTACAAATTATAATGATTTTCCAAAAACAGAACAGGGGATTTCGGAGTCATTCTGACACTGTCCCACACAACTTTAAATATCTCTTTATAGGAAATTTCTTTGCTTCCAAACAACTTTGCTTAAGTTCTGCTTCCACGGTCTCTTTTATAATAAACTAGACTAACTAAGCTTTGATTACATATTTTATTCAGCCTATAATTCCACACCAACAATTTATAGTGATTTTCTAAAATCACGTTACTGCTGCTGTCCAAAGCAAATTATTACAATTTGCTCTTAAATTTCCAAGTCCAAACACTTATGAACTTACCATTTGAGTTTAAGACATATCATGGCCACATCATATCTTATTAAATCAACTCATTATGTCCTATTATGATTGAATTTACTCAATGTTTAATCACTTAAAACTTACCTCGGATGTGGTCGAACGATCTCGGCGGCTATTCGATCACTTTTTCCCTTCCCTTATCCAACTTTGGTCCTCTAAGCTCTTGAGCTAATTCAAACAAATTTAACTTATTAAAGTCTCATTATGCTAGCTTATGGCCGAATATGACAAGGAGTTTGATAGGTCATATGGCCACCTTTAGCTCAAACACAAAATGGTCATACGCATTTTTAATCACATTGAGCAATTTAATACAATTAATCTAACATTTCCTCATGTGCACCTTTATGACCGAATACATGCAACACCAAGCTATCTATTCATTCATGTGTGCATCTTATTTAAGCATGTATATCCACAATCAAATTCATCATATAAATATCTATGATTTCACTCAAATAATCTTATTACAACACATGGTGCTCCAACCATTATTTAAATTCAAAGCTCGGCTAGTACACATATATACACTAGCAATCAAATACTAACAGTTGCACTTCATCTTAATAGCTAGCTTAGCAAACCTTAATTTAACACATAATTCATACATATCACATTCCAAGCATTCACTCAATTCTATCACTTAAAACACACACATTACTCAATAACTTCATAGTTCAAATTCGGCAACTACACCACTAATATTCAAAATCATATTCGGCCTTAGTACTCCCTTGTTAGCCGATTTTTCTTCATTTAGCAACTAGTGCACATATGTGCTCATTTGCTAGACTCTACTTCACCCAACTACCCTTTCTCATCCAATTAACATGAATAGCATTTTCTCATGACATCAAGCATTCTTTAATTCGGCTATTACTAGTATGAGCTTTAACCATTCATATTTTTAGAAAGACCAAGTTCTTTCCTCAATAAATTCATCATCAAGATTCAAGTAAAGCAATCAAAATTTCTTCCCTTATAACCTTAGCCGAAGGCTCCATTCACCCATCATTAGTGGAAATTTTTGCATGGGCTAAGCAAGAACCATGATAATTTACCTAAAACAAGTAATTATTTCACAATTTCAACACAATGTACTAACCTTCCTAAGGATTCAAGTGACCGAATTTTCTTCCCCTCCTTTGCTTCTTCTATTCGGCCAAGTTGAACAACAAAGAAAGAACTTTGTTTTCTCCTCTTTCACTAGTCACGGCAATGGGGAGTAAGGGGGAGACAACTTTGGTTTCTCCTCCCACTCACCTCATGTTTTATCATTCTTAATTCATTCTTTTATTTTCTAAACTCATAGTGCTAATAAAAGAATTCATATTATCATCAATGACCCATCCATGGCCGGCCACTACTCATTAATAATGGATATTTGACATGCAAACCCTTTATTCATATGACATGCATTAATTGATCCTTATAGATTAACTATCACATTTTAAAAGTGTCATACATAAGTCCTATTAACTAAATTCACATGCAATTAACTAAATCGAAGTTTAAAACTTTCACACATTCATATTCACATATTTTAGACAATAAATATCATATTCAAATAATTTGGTGACTCGGTTTAGCGGTCCCGAAACCGCTTTCCGACTAGGGTCAATTTAGGGGTGTCACACCGTAGGCCCAGAATAGGGACACTAAGATGTTGTTTGGTTGGGTTCAAATTGGGACGAAATTTTATAACCCGTATTTCCCGAAAATGTTCAGTACATGTCTAGTAATGCCTCGTACTTGATCCTGATCTCAGGTACAGGTATGGGGTATTACTCGGATGAACTCTTATTGATGTTTATAAAGGTGAACTGACCATGCGACTTAATGTTGAGCACGTTACCTTCAATGTTTTCTAATATATTCAATGCAAGGATAAAGAAGAATGCCATATTATCGATATGCTAAATGATATAATTGTGGAAGAATTCAATGACTAAAGCACAATACTCTCTGAGAAGTTTGCAGTGACATCTGATGATGAATTCTTAGATAATTGTGACAGCAGGGTTGACGCTAATAATATTGAACCCAGGCATGGATAGTAGATTGAATCGTTAGACTTAGCTAACAGAATAGCTCTGTAACACCCCAAACCCGACCTAGACGTTATGGCTGAATCTGGCGTGTCACATCAAAGTGTTTTTCGAAAATTGACCTTTTCAGTAAAAATCCGTTCTGAGTTTAAAACCTTTTTATCATTATTTAACAAAAGTTCCCATCAAAACGTTTACCTTATTAACCCTCAGTGTTATATTAAATCGATTGACAATCACGGAAGCTTAATTCGCATGTTTTAGAAAACAGCAATTGTTTTAAAAACTCATCTTTACCTAGTGTAGCAGTTTAAAAATATATAATCCAAAGCCCAATTGATAATTGAAACCCATTTCCATAAATGGCCTTATTACACAAGTAAAATCCCAAATATAAAATCTTTAAATAAGTAAAGACATAAATAAAACATTCGCAAATGTGTGGCCACCTCCGAGTCCCTCGCAACTCCAAATCGTCTAAGGCTGGGGATTACCTGTACAACTAAAAGGAAGAGTGCGTTTGCGAAAACACAATGTGTAATCCCCTATCAGTAAACAATGCTTGTAGTAACAGTCTGGGCCTGAGCCTTATTCAATAATCAATACAGTCTGCGACTTGGCCCTATACAGTAACAGTACAATCTGGGCCTTAGCCCTATATAGTAATAGTGTAATGCAATAATGCATCCCACCCAATCCAGCCAGCACACCACTCGTACCAACCAACACACCATGTGGGGATATAAATTGACCCACCCACCCAGCACACTAACATCGTAGCAAAGCCGCTAACAGTAACGCGACAATGCTGCTAATAACAGTAAATGTGGCAAAGCCATCAGAGCAGTAATTACGTGGCAAAGCCACTAACACGATACTTCCTCCAAATCAGAAACCCAACCCCATGCAGTATGCCGTGTCATAAACATTACGTGTCTGCAGTATGTCAAACTCAAACCAGTCATATAAATGTCACACACACGTCAACTAACCTACCCCTAGGGGTACAATGGTCATTTCGTCAGTTAGGGGTAAAACAATAATTTTACCCCTCAAGGGTATTTCGGTCATTTAACTAATTTTGGGGTCCTAGTATAGATAACGATCCTCTAAAAGGTCTACAGTCGTCTTTAACGACTCAGATAACCCAAATGGCCAAAATAGTAGAAATGGGCCCATGTGGGCCGACACGCTTTGCGGCCTATTTAGCCTAAATTCAGTCATAGCTATGCGATCTCCTTAGTCCACTCCAATATTTATCACTTACCGTAAACTTTATCCGTGTGAGGCCCATAAGCACATTGGGCCAACAGGGCCCATCTCGTCCCAACGATGCCCATAACGGCCCAGGCCCACAAGAACACTCGTGGCGGCCTCTACAGCCTGTCGCCCATGATTTGCGGCCTTGGCTTACCACATGGGCGTTCGCACGTTCGTGAGCCTTCAAATGTAGAAATTTTGGCTTTTCGATTTTTTGAATTTTGCCGATTCACAGTAACATAATGGTGTGAATACACACCTTTATGCAACATTTTGACAGTAGCAAGATTTGGTGTACGATTACACACTTGCTTAGTGAGGCACACGAAAGATCCCACGTATACCGAACCTACACTCAACAAGACCTTCAGTTAATTAACTGACGATTCGAGTTAACCACATCATAACATTTAGCCAAAAAATACACCATCTTACCTTGATTGAGTGAGGGTGGCTTAATCCTTTAAGATCGTTAACCCAAAATTGATCACATGCTTTGTCGAGAATCTGAATTACAAACAGATCTTGTTAGATAGGATCAACTACTATCCCATTAACACAAAGATAACATTCGGCTTAACCCTAGAAAATGAGGTAGCATATTGCCTTCTTGAGGAAAAAGGCTGTGGTTGCTTCAAAACCACTTATACACCACTGCTCCTTGAAGAAACCCTAGAAATAAGGAAGGAATCATAAATCAATACCCGAAGAACAAAAGGAAAAGCATTCGACTTATATGAATGCAAGGAAGCATAACCTCAACCCTTACCGATTGTCAGAGAATCTTATGAAAATAGAAATAGTGTAACAATTAAAGAACAAAAGAGTATTCGGCCAATCCCCAAATAGCAGAGTAACCGAAAATGGTTAGTCACAAAGATGAAGGGCATTCGGCTTAAAAAATATGAGTATATTGAAAGAAAATAGAAAAGGGGAATGGAGTAATTAGATGATGAGAGGATTCGGGTAGAAAAGAAACCAAGAGAAAATCAAATAGAGAGGGAAGAGTGAAACTGTATTCGGTCAAGAATGAAGAAAAAATAGAAGAGGGATGTTAAGTTCAGCCAAGAACAAGTGGAATATCGAGAGTAGAAGAAAACTGATTGAAGAGGGAAAGAAAGATTAATGTAGTTCGACTGTGGTTGTGAGAGACGAAGAATAAAGTTCAGCCAAACAAGAAACAAAATACCAATTCGGCACCACCCAAAGAAAAGAGGAAATTCCCCTAAGTACCGAATGCACATCCTCAAAGAGTCTCAAATTCGGCCAACACAAACCCACCCACACTCCACGATTTTCTCCCCTTATCTCTCTACTATCTACTTCACAAATCACTCTAACCTCCCATTCAAATTCAATTCAAATTCCTATAACCAACTCAACCACAAAGTTCCAGTCCAACTCCACCACTTACACCATAGAGACATAAAATAAAATCCCTTTTGCATTACCTAAGATTCGAACCCATGTCTTCTCAGATGCTCCACACGCCACTGGCCACTAAGCCACAAGGCTTTTTGTGACACAACACAACCACAACTATTTATAAAGCCTGTAACATCCTGATTTTAGGCCTAGTTAGAACAGTGGTTTCAAGACCACAAATTTGATGAGGAAAATTCCTTTTTATTATATTTTTATGGTTTACGATTTCACGGAATGATTTCGTGGAAATTTTGTTCGAAAATTTCGACGTTTGGGCACTCAATTTGGTCAAAAGGAATAAAAAACTGCAAAAGTTGAGTTCTACATGTTAGAAGTGTCTAATTGTTATGATTTTTAAATTAAAGGTCCTTAAATGGTAATTAGACCATTTTGAAGTTTTTGGACAAAAATGGACATGGTATGATAGGTTTTAAAAAGTTTTTCATTAAGGGCATTTTAGTAAATTGGCAATTAAATAAATTTAAAATGCCAAAATAAGCCAAATTTGCTCATCTTCTTCCTCATGGCCAAATTTTTCATGAAAAATACCATGGCTAGGGTTTTCAACTTTTCCAAGCTCATTTGTAAGTGATCCCGAGCCCCGTTTTTAATGTTCTTTACATTTTTGAAGTCCTGATAACATGTTCTAGCTATTTCTACCATTATTTTGAGCTATGGTTTGTGTTTAAAAATTTACCCATGAATGATATACATGTATTTTGATGTTTAATGGTAGAATATGAAGCTTGAAATTGTGTTAAACAACTTTTGCTAAGTGATTTTACGTGAAAACGAGTAAAAAGACACAATCGGTAAAAATACCTAATGTTCATAAGTACATGTTAGAGTGAGAATTTTATGTTGCCATAGAAGGGAAAAATGATCAGTATGTCATAAAACGTAAGAAAATAGGATGAAGTTTAATTTCTGAACCTTGGGGAAAAAGTGCAAATATGCAAAAGTTTAGGGGTCAAAATGAAAATTTGTAAAAATATGATTTTTGGACCCGTATGAATAATGTGACTAATTATTAGGCTAAATGTGATATTATAGATGAAGGAAATCGAGATTCGGGCTTAAATCAGGAAAATACAAGGTTATGGACTAAAATGGTAAATTGCCGTTTTTGGATCGAGGTAAGTTCGTGTGTTAATAATAAGGCAATACCATGCATAAATTGTAATTATCTATTGATATGACGTAAATTGTATGATTTAATATGTTACGAGAAGTTGATGGATGGTATGTATGATATGGAAAAATGTAATGCTTGTTGTGTCATGTGAAATTGAATGGTAAATTATTGTTACATGAACTGAGTGTTAAATTACTATTACCTGGGTTGTAGGAATTGCTACACGGTTGTACCTGATGAGATTTCAACAAGTTTGTATGTAAATAATTTATCGATTCTTTTTATTTTATTATATTTTATTATCATATGAAATGTGGCTGCCTATAGAATGACTATTTGTTGTAAATTGCAAATTGAAAAAGGACTATGAATAAATTTGTAACATGTTGGAAAGTGAGGAATCTCCCGGTTGAGCCTTCGGAAGAGAAACGATACGAATGATCTATTGTGAGGTCATGTGTGTAGTACTAAGTGCAGGCTACTACGTGTACCGGGTAATTGGTCGCATGTCTAGTACTAAGTGCAGGCTACTATGCGTACCAGATAACCTTGATCACGTGTGTAGTACTAAGTACAGGCTACTACGTGTATCAGATGGTTAGGTCACGTGTGTAGTACTAAGTGCAGGCTACTATGCGTACTAGATAGCCTTGTCTACAAGTGTGAAAATATGTGCAGGCAACTGAGTATCAATTATTATTCCGAAGAGTTCAACGGGAAAATCGATTAAGTAAAAATACATGTGAACATGATTATATGATGAATAAGTGCAGGTATATCTTTACGAAAATTATGAGCAATGTGCTCGATATTTGAGTGAACTTCGATAAGACAAAATGGATTAAGTGAAATTATGTAAGAGTGAATTTTAGTAGTAAAATAGTGTTGGATAGCAGCAGTTGCATGACTTTTAAAATTCACCAAAAATTGTGTAAGTTGAATTAAATTTCAAAAAGATCATGGAATTAAATATTAATTAGTCTATTTTCATATAAAAGAAATAGGGGGAGGAAAAGAGTTCTATATTATGTGATATTCTAATTTTTGTGAGACAGTATCAGAATGAATTTGAGATCCCCTGTTCTGACTTGGAAAAATTGTTAAAACTTGTACAAAAATAATTATGAGTTATATTTTATATGAATAGAATCTTCAATGAGTCTAATTTCAGGAGGAATGGATGGAAACATCATCCGAGTTCCGAAATATAAGATAAATAATTTTTAGTGAAGAGAGGTCATAACTGTTTGACAGCAAAATAGGGGAAATTTTAATGAATAAAATATACTAATTGGCTAAGCCAAAAATTCTGGAAATTTTATGGGAGAAAGATATATGATTCTAGTTTCAAAGAAAATTAACAAAACTAAATTTGGAGTTTTTTAGCTGCAGATATGAATGATTTAGTAACTGTAACTTGATAAAACAGCTTAACCTGAACATGTGTAATTGTACAATTATAGTGTTTTATCTTGAAAAGCATGTTAGTAATTGCTTATTAATTTCATATGGACTTAGTAAGCGTAAAGCTTACCCATCCTCTCCATTTATTTAGTATTGGCAGGTCGGCTCGAGGTTGGAGATCGTCGGAGGCAAAATCACACTATCAAAGTATCATTTTTGGGAGAATTAATTCAAATATTAGAAATATCAAGTGAGTGGCATGTATAGGAAGTTGGTTTGTGATATGTATTATTATTATGATTTTGACCATACATATCAGTCTGCATTGAGTTATCGTATATGATCATGAGATGTGGTCCTTATCCATTATGGTTTATAAGTTTAATTAATTATGCCATGTCCTATGTTTTGATGTGATGATATAGTTAGCTTTGTTTGTTATGCATGATTGGTAATACATTAGGTAAGTTAAATGCAGGCCAGCGGATCATGAATTAAATGGAAACGAGCAATGTTACCTTGAATATGGATGTTTAATGGACAAATTGGTAACTACGTTATGATGGTATAAAATGAGAATAAGATTTAGCATGTCTAGTTCTAGTTAATGTAAGAATGTATATTATATACAGGATGGTAAGCAAATATGTTGAAAGTGAATGACATGTTATTGCATGATTAAGGATGTGTAAGTGCTCATTTATGCCACGTTATATTTCTTTAAATATGAGTCTACGCATGTGTTCGAAAAGTTTTGAATTAAACGAAATTTTATGGCCTACTTTTCATCTATGTGTATGGTTAAGTCTGGTAATGCCTCGTACTCTATTCCAGCCTTGGATACAGGTAAGGGGTGTTACATTTAGTGGTATTAGAGCTATGGTTTAGTCAGTTCTCGGACTAACCTAGCATGTGTAAAAGTCTAGCTATACATGCCACCGATCCGTGATAGTGTGATGTCTCCCGACGTGTATGAGAGCCATTTTGTTTAGACAAAGGTACTCTCCAACCGAGCTACACCGACCATGTTGAATGTGATGCTAAAATATTCGAGTAAAGTATAGTCATGACGAACTAAAACTTGGAAAGGTACGAATGAGGATTCATGAAATGTATACATGGTGAAATGAGCTTAGCTATGATTAATAGATAATTCTATGATGTAAATGGTTGATTTGCTTGAGTGAATGCATGTGTTTAGATAACTTACCAAAGATATAGATGGAATGAATATTCACGTATGCCTATATGAAAAATCATGGTTGATAAGCTCGTATAGCTTAAGTAAATGTGTTAAATTGCTTGGACTGATTCATTTGATTGTAACGATATGTCTAAATGATAGTGTACGAGGTAAAAGTATGGATTGTGATAAACTTATCTGTGTTTGTTGGCCCATGTATGATATCATGTGCATGAATTATATGATTAAATGAATAGATAAGTAAAGTTATCCAAAAAACATGGAATGCATGCATAATTATACTTGACTAAATAAGATAACTGGAAAGTGGGCATTAAATCAATATGAATGTTAGTTACACGAAATGAATGACATGATTGAGATATGATTGCTATGATGAAAACTGTGTTACATGTATATGTATATGAGAGTTGAGTCAAAGGCTCTACGACCCCTTCCCCCTTACCAAAGTGGTGTTTTATAATGGAAGTTCTTGAGATTTATGTTGAATGAGTTCCCAGGTGAGAAACCAAAGAGTTCAATGATGGAATGGTTATAAGCATGATTAGAGATTGAGAATGGGTTGATAAGTATAGACATAAGCTAGAAAGATATCGGATTGACCGAAAGATTGTTGAACTTTTGCAACATCGTAGTTAGCGAAAAAGTTAATTTTCGTAAAATGATCTATCCTGGTATGATGTCGAGAAATGTATTGATTGAAATTCCCCTATGAAATGGTTTTCTTAGTGAAGGGAATATTATGGAATTTGGGATGGCAGAAATAGTTAAAGGAATAATTTTGAAATAAGGAACTGTTTTGTGATCTTAACGTTAGACGAATGTGTTGTTAGTCTAATTGGATTATAATCTGCATGGTTCTGTTTTTCTCTGTAGCTTGTTATATTCTGCCTGTTGGGAATCGATAAGAAATTGTGTATGGTGCCATGATTCTATTTCTACCGATCATTGCTCTAATTGATTTTATATATATACGAGAAGCATATAGTTCCGGTTGTATTTGTTGTCAGTGGTTTGGAATGATGTTATTCTGGATTTCTTTTCTTTGAAAAATCATTGGGGTCTTTCATGTTTTTATGAATCTAGTTCTCGATCTTCTGATGCAGTGCTGTAAATTGGATTCTCGTATCATGGATTTCTTTATCTTGGATTTCTTTATTCTGGGCTTCTCTGTTTCAGATTTCTCTATCTTGGTTTTTCTGGATATTTTATCTTGTAACTTGTTAATCATGGCTTGCATTTAGAGCATGACCTTCAGCTTATGATTGATGTATATAAAGAACAAATATGACTATACCTTTGAATTGATCCTGATAATGTGGTGAAAAATTTCAAGTCCCAATGTGTATAGTGGATTTCCTTTCTCAAGTAAGTTAATCAGAGTTAATGTATTCAGTTGAGGTATCAGTATTAATTATGCTAATGCATTTGTTATGTTCTTCAATTGGCATGATGAGTGAATTTGGAATGATGCATGTTGAATCGTTCTATTGACTAGAAGAGAGAATTTCTTGAAATATCAATTACGGATGAATAAGGTCGACCTGATTGTTCAATCTGTATGGAATATATGTTTAGAATCTAATGAAATGTTCATGCTTGAGAATAAGATTTTATTTCTTCACGGGTAAAAAGACGAATAGTCTAATTAAGAAGTGTATGTTTCCTAGAAGAATCGAATGCGATAAGAAGATCTGATATTGATAACGTGAAGATAATCTGGGTATTTAAAAATGTTGAAACGATCATTGTTTATCTTTGAGTACAAATTCTTGAAATGTTGAAAGTTTAAAGATGTATAGTAAGAATCATTGAAATTATTTCTGCCATTTGGGAATTAGAATGGAAATAGAAAATGTTAATATGGATTTTCTTGTCTGGATCGTTCCTGTCCTTGAAAGAGGAAAGTAATATGTAGTGTTGTTAAACGTTATGAGATATGCAAATTATGCTGGTATACCCAAATGTCTACTCACCAGATTCATAGGATTTCATGTTTTTATGAATGTTGGATATCATGGAATTTTAATATCCACAAATCCGATTGAGATTCGGGATTCATAGCATGATTTCTTGGGAAAGCCAGAGGAGGCTTTGAAATGAAAGGTAACTAAGAGTTGAATTGGACTGTGTGGAATTATAAAGAGTATGAGGCCAAGATGAACTGACTAGTTGCGTTATTTGAATCCGAAAAGATTCGGGTATGATGTATATGTAACATGATGGTATGGATCAGACTTTTGAGTACATGAGCTTTGTAACACCCCGTACCCGAGACTTAATTCATTGATTTTCACAGTCCATTTTAAAAATTTCCAGATAAGCTGGCTAACTGCGTCACTGTCACCTTAAAAACCATATCTTGAGTTCCAAAATTCAAAAACCAGTTTTGTAAATTTTACCTGAAACTAGACTCACATATCCTTCTACAAATTGTTTTCTAGAATTTTTGGTCGGGCCAATTAGTACAGTTTATTAGTTAAATTCTCCCCTGTTTCAGGGTTTGACTACTCCGACCTTCATGCATTACGACCTAGATATCTCCTTGTACAGGGATTCAATACTTATGCCGTTTGTTTCTAATGAAACTAAACTCAAAAAGGAATCTATAAATATATGGAATGACTTCTAATTATCTCTGGTTAATTTATAGTGAATTTCCAAAGTCAGATCAGGGGATCCAGAAATCGCTCTGGCCCTGTTCCACTAAAACTTAAATATCTCTTAAAATACGACTCATATGATTGTTTCATTTATTCCATATGAAAGTAGATTCATCAAGGTTCGATTACATAATTTATTCACTATTTAATTCCTTTCCTACTATTTTTAGTGATTTTTCAAATCCGCACCACTACTGCTATCAGCATCTGTTTTTAAGGTAAACTTTACCTATTTCATGGTTTTCCATGAATCAACTAGAATTTGTCATACAAAGCACCAAAATGATCATGATTAACCATTCCAATGGCTAATCGTTACCAAACATTTCCATACCTCTCAATGAACAACATACAAAACGATTATAATGCTATGCTCAAAGTATATATATAAGCCATTTTCGCATGGCTATCCAAATTTATACAAAACCAAAGGGTACATGACCAACAACAAAGAGGGTAGTCCTATACATGCCATTTTCAGAGTTCAACCAAAAGTGTACCAAAAGGGCTTTGATAGTGTGGACGACTTCGACTTCGACAATCCCGAGTCTGATAGCTGACGAACCAAAATCTATAAAACAGAGATTCAAAGAACGGAGTAAGCATTTTAATGCTTAGTAAGTTTTGAGCAATGAAATTAGGCACAACTAAAGTATAGCATTCATATAACTAAACGGATAATTTCATATACACATATTCTCAAAAAAATCAGTCCTACTTCACATTTTCGACCCTTATATTCACACATAAGGGATCAACTTAACCAAAGGCCGGAAGCTCATTAATGGACTGAGCGAATAATATTTAAAAGGAATCAACTACTCCAGTGGATATACGAAACGTACCTCATCGTTGGGATTTTACGAGCGTATTAATTGAAATTATTACAGCAAGATCGCTCATTCCCACACCAAGTACCTTCGGAATTTAGCCGGATATAACTACTTGCTCAAATGCCTTCGGGACTAGCCCGGTTATAGTACTCGCACAAATGCCTTCGGGACTTAGCCCGGTTATAGTAACTCGCACAAATGCCTTCAGGACTTAGCCCGGATATAGTAGCTCGCACAAATGCCTTCGGGCTTAGCCCGGAATTAGTCACTAGCACAAATGCCTTCGGGACTTAGCCTTGTTATCATCCAAATATCCATGCACATATCAATAAATCATGACACATCTATATTTCATTTTCATAACTAGAATTCAAACACAAGTCACTTATCAAGCATTATCATTTTCGGCTTAATAGTTACATACAAAGAGCATGATTTTAATTTACTTAAAACATGATCTAATCGAATCATAATCTAAGATCCATTACTCTAAAACTTACTTCGGATGTTGTCGAACGATTTCGGCGGCTATTCGATCACTTTTTCCTTTCCCTTGTCCAACTTTGGTCCTCTAAGCTCTTGAGCTAATTCAAGCAAATTTAACTTATTAAAGTCTCATTATGCTAGCTTATGGCCGAATATGACAAGGAGTTGATAGGTCATATGGCCACCTTTAGCTCAAATACAAAGTGGTCATACGCATTTTTGATCACATTGAGCAATTTAATACAATTAATCTAACATTTCCTCATGTGCACCTTCATGACCGAATACACACATCATTAACCTAATATCAATTAACTAAGCACTTTAACAAATTCTCCTTGAGCCGATTATCTAAGTCAAGATAAAAGCATCAATATGCTTGCCCCTAACCGAATACATGCAACACCAATCTATCTCATGTGGCCGAATATGCATGTCTATGTTGAGGCCAATTATATGCTTAATACTTCCTACAAATATGGTTACTTGTATTAACTACATACCATTTTGTTTCAAGTTCAAAACTCGGCTAATACACATATATACACTAGAAATCAAATACTAATATTTGCACTTCACCTTACTACCATTTCTCATGCAAATAACATGAACAACAACCATATTTCCTACTATGGCCGAATGCATCAAGACACCATACCATTTCAATTTTGGTCATGGATTAAACAAAGAACCTAATGTCTAACTCAAAAAAAATGCTAAAAGAAAATCCAAGAGGCATCAATCCACCATCACATGTATCATTACAAAGCTTCACATTTAGGATGCAAATGACATCAACACAAATCCACCTTAGCTGAAACTTAACTCATCTTCATGCATCATCACCACAACATCAAACACCAACCAAGAAGACAACACCCATGGCCGAATATCATCTCCATCACATAGCAAAGATTTAAACCATGGGCTAGGTAGAACTCAAGCTAACAACTAAAACATGCATGCATCTCATGGAACATCATCAAACATTCCTTAATCTAGATACAAGTATGGCCGAACCTCTTCAACCTTTTCTTCCCCTCCTTCCTTTGATTTTTCGGTCAAGAAGAAACAAATGAGAACCTTTTTTTTTCATCATCCTACTAACCATTATTATTTTATTGCCCATGCTCCTTATTTTATATTTCCTAACATAAAACACTAACATAAAAGGTTTTAATACCTTTTATCCCATAGCATGGCCAGCCACTAGTCAAATTTTGGGTAATTTGACATGCAAACCCATCACCTTTATAACATGCATTAATAGGCCACTTACATTTGCCTAGCACATTTCTAAATTTTCTCACATAAGTCCTATTAACTAAATTCACATGCAATTAACTAAATCGAAGCTTAAAACTTTCACACATTCATATTCACATATTTTAGACAATAATTATCATATTCAAATAATTTGGTGACTCGGTTTAGCGGTCCCCAAACCGCTTTCCGACTGGGGTCACTTTAGGGCTGTCACAAGCTTTCTAGTACAAATTAAGTTTCGGTGAAAGTATTGTAAAGTGAATACCACTTACGATTTTTGTATGTGGAATTTAAAGAGATCGGCAGTAAAAGCACAACTTGAGTGAAAGTTCTTTGACATCGATTATAGGATTGAGGAATCCAAGTGAAAAACCAAAACCACTTTCCTGGTAAGATTTTCGAGGACGAAAATCCCTAAAGGGGGGGAGAAATGTAACATCCTGATTTTAGGCCTAGTCGGAACAGTGGTTTTGGGACCACAAATCTGATGAGGAAAATTCATTTTTATTATATTTTTATGGTCTACGATTTCACGGAATGATTTCGTAAAAATTTTGTTCGAAAATTTCGACGTTTGGGCACTCAATTTGGTTAAAAGGACTGAATTGTAAAAAAGTGCAAAAGTTAAGTTCTACATGTTAGAAGTGTCTAATTCTTATGATTTTTTAAATTAAAGGTCCTTAAATGGTAATTAGGTGGACATGGTATGATAGGTTTTTAAAAGTTTTTCATTAAGGGCATTTTAGTAAATTAGTAATTAAATGAATTAAAAATGCCAAAATAAGCCAAATTTGCTCATCTTCTTCCTCATGGCCAAATTTTCCATGAAAAATACCATGGCTAGGGTTTTTAAGCTTTCCAAGCTCATTTGTAAGTGATCCCGAGCCCCATTTTTAATGTTCTTTACATTTTTGAAGTCCCGGTAACATGTTCTAGCTATTTCTACCATTATTTTGAGCTAAGGTTTGTTTTTAAAAATTTACCAATAAATGATATACATGTATTTTGATGTTTAATGGTAGAATATGAAGCTTGAAATTGTGTTAAACAACTTTTGCTAAGTGATTTTACGTGAAAACGAGTAAAACGACATAATCGGTAAAAATACCTAATATTCATAAATACATGTTAGAGTGAGAATTTGATATTGCCATAGAAGGGAAAAATGATCAGCATGTCATAAAACATAAGAAAATAGGATGAAGTTTAATTTCTGAACCTTGGGGAAAAAGTGCAAATATGCAAAAGTTTAGGGGTCAAAATGCAAATTCATAAAAATATGATTTTTGGACCCATATGAATAATGTGACTAATTATTAGGCTAAATGTGTTATTATAGATGAAGGAAATAGAGATTAGGGCTTAAATCGGGAAAATATAAGGTTATGGACTAAAATGGTAAATTGTCGTTTCTGGATCGAGGTAAGTTCGTGTGTTAATAATAATGCAATACCATGCATGAATTGTAATTCTCTACTGATATGACATAAATTGTATGATTTAATATGTTAAGAGAAGTTGATGGATGGTATGTATGATATGGAAAAATGTAATGCTTGTTGTGTCATGTGAAATTGAATGGCAAATTATTGTTACATGAATTGAGTGTTAAATTACTATTACCTGGGTTGTATGAATTGCTACACGGGTGTACCTGATGAGATTTCAACAAGTTTGTACGTAAATAATTTATCGATTCTTTTTATTTTATTATATTTTATTATTATATGAAATGTGGCTGCCTATAGAATGACTATTTGTTGTAAATTGCAAATTGAAAAAGGACTATGAATAAATTTGTAACATGTTAGAAAGTGAGGAATCTCCCGGTTGAGCCTTCAGAATAGAAACGATATGAATGGTCTATTGTGAGGTCACGTGTGTAGTACTAAGTGCAGGCTACTACGTGTACCGGATAATTGGTCGCATGTCTAGTACTAAGTGCAGGCTACTATGCGTACCCGATAACTTCGATCACGTGTGTAGTACTAAGTGCAGGCTACTACATGTATCAGATAGTTAGGTCACGTGTGTAGTACTAAGTGCAGACTACTACGTGTACCAGATAATTGGTCGCATGTGTAGTACTAAGTGCAGGCTACTATGCGTACTAGATAGCCTTGTCTACAAGTGTGAAAATATGTGCAGGCAACTGAGTATCAGTTATTATTCCGAAGAGTTCAACGGGAAAATCGATTAAGTAAAAATACATGTGAACATGATTATATGATGAATAAGTGCAGGTATATGTTTATGAAAATTATGACCAATGTGCTCGATATTTGAGTGAACTTCGATAAGACAAAATGGATTAAGTGAAATTATGTAAGAGTGAATTTTAGTAGTAAAACAGTGTTGGACAGCAGCAGTTGCATGACTTTTAAAATTCACCAAAAATTGTGTAAGTTGAATTAAATTTCAAAAAAATCATGGAATTAAATATTAATTAGTCTATTTTCATATAAAAGAAACAGGGAGAGCAAAAGAGTTCTATATTATGTGATATTCTAATTTTTGTGAGATAGTGTCAGAATGAATTCGAGATCCACTTTTCTGATTTGGAAAAATTGTTAAAACGTGTAACAAAATAATTATGAGTTATATTTTATATGAATATAATCATCAATGAGTCTAATTTCAGGAGGAATGGATGGAAACATCATCCGAGTCCCGAAATATGAGATAAATAATTTTTAGTGAATAGAGGTTAGAACTGTTGGACAGCAAAATAGGGGAAACTTTAATGAATAAACTGTACTAATTGGCTAAACTAAAAATTTTATAAATTTTATGGGAGAAAGATATATGAGTCTAGTTTCAAATAAAATTAACAAAACTAAATTTGGAGTTTTTTAGCTTCAGATATGAATGATTTATTAACTGTAACTCGATAAAATAGCTTAACCTGAACATGTGTAATTGTACAATTATAGTGTTTTATCTTGAAAAGCATGTTAGTAATTGCTTATTAATTTCATATGGACTTAGTAAGCGTAAAGCTTACCCATCCTCTCCATTTCTTTAGTATTGGCAGGTCGGCTCGAGGTTGGAAATCGTCAGAGGCAAAATCACACTATCAAACTATCATTTTTTGGAGAATTAATTCAAATATTAGAAATATCAAGTGAGTGGCATGTATAGGAAGTTAGTTTGTTATATGTATTATTATTATGATTTTGATGATACGTATCAGTCTGCATTGAGTTGTCGTATATGATCATGAGATGTGGTCCTTATCCATTATGGTTTATAAGTTTAATTAATCATGCCATGCCCTATGTTTTGATGTGATGATATAGTTAGCTTTGTTTGTTATGCATGATTGGTAATACATCAGGTAAGTTAAACGCAGGCCAGTGGATCATGAATTAAATGGAAATGAGTAATGTTGCCTTGAATATGGATGTTTAATGGACAAATTGGTAACTATGTTATGATGGTATAAAATGGGAATAAGATTTAGCATGTCTAGTTCTAGTTAATGTAAGAATGTATATTATATACAGGATGGTAAGCAAATATGTTGAAAGTGAATGACATGTTATTGCATGATTATGGATGTGTAAGTGCTCATTTATGCCACGTTATATGTCTTTAAATATGAGTCTATGCATGTGTTTGAAAAGTTTTGAATTACATGAAATTTTATGGCCCACTTTTCATCTATGTGTATGGTTAAGTCTGGTAATGCCTCGTACTCTGTTCCGGCCTTGGATACGGGTACGGGATGTTACAAAGCCCACGAGTCAGTACCCATATTCTTTTAAGAGCAAAATAAAAAAAATTCTATAAAAGTCAGAGCTTGAACCCAGGACTTCCCAAACTTCCTCAAACACTCCCAATTCACTTAACAACCACACCAAACATGCAATTTGTGTCAAACCATGTAAAATTACAGACCCTATATTTTTAGGGCATTACAACTCTACCCCCTAAAAGAAATTTCGGCCTCGAAATTTGCCTGGTCAGAATAGGTGAGGGTATTGTTGTTGCATCGCCTCCTCTGGTTCCCACGTAGCTTTTCTGAACCGTGATTACACCATAGTACTTTGACCAGTGGAACAGATTTCCTCTTTAATACCTTAATGTCACGATCCAGTATCTACATCGGTTCTTCCTTGATAGTCAAATCAGGTTTAATCTCAATCTTCTCAACTGGCACTATATATGAGGGATCAGAGCGATATTGCCTCAACATGGAGACGTGTAACACATCATGAATTCTGTCTAGCTCAGTAGGCAACTTGAGTTGATAAGCGACCGATTCCACACGCTTTAATACTTGGTAAGGTCCGATGAATCTAGGGCACAGTTTGCCTTTCTGTCCAAATCTCAGAATTTTTTTCCATAGTGAGACCTTCATGAAGACATAATTCCCTACAGAGTATTCGATCTCTTTACGCTTTAAGTCTGCATAAGACTTCTGCCTATCAATTGCTTCTTTTAACCGATCTCAAATTAACTTTACCTTATCTTCAGTATTAGAAAACAACTCGGGCCTCAAAACTCGTTGCTCACCAAGTTCCATCCAATAGGTAGGAGTACGACAATTACGGCCATATAACGCCTTGTACGGTGCCATCTGAATACTGGACTGATAACTGTTGTTGTAAGCGAACTCTGCCAACGGCAAATAGTCTTCCTAATTGCCTCGAAAATCAATTACACAACATCTTAACATGTCCTCCAATATTTGGATCACCCTCTCTGGCTGACCGTCTAATTGAGGATGGAACGCAGTATTGAAGTCCAACCTTGTACCCAAATCCTCGTGTAACTTTTTCCACAACCGAGAAGTAAATCTAGGATCTCTGTCTGATATGATAGAAACTGGTAATCTGTGCAGTCTCATAATCTCAGCCACATACAACTTGGCCAATCTCTGCAATGAATAATCAGTGCGGACCGGAATAAAGTGGGTAGATTTAGTCAATCGGTCTACAATAACCCATATCGAATCCTTCTTAATCAGCGTTAAGGGTAGCCTACTTACAAAATTCGTGGTTACCCTCTCCCATTTCCAGAGTGGAATCTTTACTGGCTGTAGTAACCTAGAAGGCAGTTGATGCTCAGCCTTAACTTGCTGGCATGTCAAGCACTTACCCATGAACTCAGTAACCTCGCGCTTAAGCTCCAGCGACTAGTACAGCTCACGAAGATCTCAATATAACTTATTTTCGCCAGGATGCATAGCATATGGACTACCATGTGCTTCATGCAGTATAGATTGTCTTAAATCAGAATCCCTCGGTATACAAACTCTCTCATGAAAACAAATCACTCCCTTACTATTCAGCCCAAAATCCGCATTCTCACCATTCTCAACCAATTAGAAATGAGGAACTAATGACTCATCCAACAACTGTTTCTCCCTAATTTGACAAGTCCAGGTTGGTCTCACTTGAAGCTCAGCCAACAAGCTACCACTATCAAACAAGCTGAAACGAGCAAACATTGCTCTCAAATCAGATACAACCCTACGGCTCAGTGCGTCAGCTACCACATTAGCCTTACCAGGGTGGTACTCAATTGAACAATCATAATCCTTAAGCAACTCTATCCACCTTCGTTGCATAACGTTCAACTCCTTTTGAGTGAGGAGGTACTTGAGGATTTTATGATCTGTGTAAATAATAATCTTCTTACCGTATAAGTAATGGCTTCAAATCTTCAGTGCGAAAACCACCGCAGCTAACTCCAAGTCATGAGTGGGGTAATTTGCCTCATGAGGCTTAACCTAATGAGATGCGTAAGCAACCACCTTACCCTCTTGCATCAACACACAACCCAATCCAAGGTCTGACGCATCACTATAGACAGTGAATTCTTCCTAGACTCTAGTTGTTTAAAAATAGGGGCCTCAGTCAGAACATTTTTCAGTTTCTCAAAACTCTCTTGTTGCTTATCAATCCATTTAAATGGTACCCTTTTACGCAGTAACTTAGTTAGAGGTGTAGCAATCAGTGAAATCCCCTCAACAAAACGTCTATAATACCTTGCTAGACCCAAAAAGCTTCGAATCTCAAATACCATATTTGGTGGTTTCCAATCCACTACGGCCTCAATTTTTCGAGGATCAACCCTAGTCCCTTTGGCAGACACCACATGACCCAGAAATGTCACTTCTCGTAGCCAAAACTCACACTTGCTGAACTTTGCGTAAAGCTTCTTTTCCCTCAAAATTTACAAAATGATTCGAAAATATGCATCATGATCCTCTTCAGTTCTTGAATACACTAGGATGTCGTATATAAACACAACTACGAACCGATCCAGTTAGGGCTGAAATACTCGATTCATCAAATCCATGAAAGCCGCTGGTGCATTTGTCAACCCAAACGGCATCACTAAAAACTCATAGTGACCATAACGAGTTCTAAACACAGTCTTATACACATCAGCCTCCTTAACCTTTAGCTGATGGTTCCCCGATCGAAGATCTATCTTGGAGAAAATCGTAGCTCCTTGCAGCTGGTCAAACAGATCATCTATCCTCGGTAAAGGGTATTTGTTCTTGATAGTCAGTTTGTTCAGTTGATGATAATCGATGCGCATGCGCATGGATCCATCCTTCTTCTTCACAAACAACACTGGTGCTCCCCATGGGGACACACTCGGTCGAAAGAATCCTCAGTCCAAGAGCTCTTGAATTTGAGCCTTTAACTCCACTAGCTCTTTTGGTGCCATCCTATAATGGGCGATGGACACTGAAGCTGTCCCAAGTAAGAGCTCAATGCCGAATTCGACCTCAAGGTTTGGAGGCAATCTAGGAAGCTCTTCAGAAAATACATCCGGAAACTTCTTAACAGTTCTGACATCTCCAACATAAGGACCTTTAGAGCCAAAAATGCTAACATAAGCTAGAAATGTCTTGCAACCCTTGCAAACCAGTTTCTCGACCCTTAACGCAGAAATCACGTTAGACAGATAATCTCTTCGCTCCCCTATCACAATTACCTCCTCATCCTCCGTCGACTTCAACACCATACGCTTAGCAACACAATCCAATTTTGCACTGTGTTTCACTAGCCAAACCATGCCCAATATAATATCGAATTCCCCAAACGGTAGTTCCATCAAATCTGCCGGAAGGACAACCCCTTGAACCTCTAGGGACACGTCTCTGAACAACTTATTCACTCAACCAACTGTCCCAGTGGACTCAACACAGTCATCTCACTAACAGTATTTTCAAACTAAATACCCAACGTCTCAGACATAGTGCATGCAACATATGAATGTGTAGACCCAATATCAATTAAAGCAGTGTATGGTACATTATAAATCAGGAACGTACCAGCTATGATGTCAAGAGCGTCACAATCCTCTCGGCGATGAGTAGCATAGACCAAGGCTGGCTGTCTCGCCTTATTGTTACCAGCACCTCTGCCCAGTACTCTACGACCTCGTCCCAAACCATTTACACCCCTGGCCTGTCCACGGCCTCTCGGTGGCTGCTGACGGCCTCTCCCTGGCTAAACTTGGCCCTGACCTACAGCTTGCATCTGCATAGGCCTCTGAATATAGTTGTTAACATGATGATCCATGGATCCACATCGAAAACACTCCCCAGTTCGTTTCCAACACTTGCCTGATGAGCTCTTCTACAATCAGCGTAAGATGCGGTCTTGCAGTAATAATTGGAACCGCTCGGACTGACCCATCAAATCTGGCCCTCTTTATAGGCCTTCCAAAAGAACCCGAGGGTCTAAAATCTCTCTTATTTCTACCTCTATCTTTCTCGCAGTTCTGGCATTCAGAGCGCTTCACATCCTTAGCAATTTTTACTTTCTCAATAAGGGCAGCAAAGTCTCGCTCCCTCTGCGGAGCTAACAGCACACGTAACTCATCCCGGAGGTCATCCTCGAACTACACACAACATTCATACTCAGTTGTGACTATCCCGCGTACATACAAACTCAGCTGTAGAAACTCTGCCTCATATTCCGCCATAGTCTTATTTCCTTGGGTCAAGTTCAGAAATTCCTTCCTTTGGGCGTCCACATAACTTGCGCCCACATACTTCTGTGAAAAGGCTACTTTGAAGAAATCCTATGTCAAACGGTCGGCCTGTGTACCTTCTCTCACAGTAAGCCACCATTGGTAGGCCTCACTCGCAATAAAGACACTGCTCCTTTTAATTTTTGCTCCACAGTATAGTCAAGGTCATCCATTATCCGCTCGATAGCCTCCGACCAATACTTTGCCACATTTGGGGCTACACCAGAAACACCCCTAAAGATCTCCGCTTCGTTAGACCAGAGTCGCTCAAAAACTGACCCTCGGCCCACTGGTCCACTTGGGATAGAGCATCATCCCCAGCTGCTCGATCATGAGGCCCTGTCTTAGTTACTAGTGAGGCTGGTGCCTCCCTAGTAGGCATGTGACACGATACTAAAGACCTAGCTCTAGCACTACCCCGGCCTCTACCACGGCCTCGTGTACCCCTTCTGTGAGTACTTCTTATGCTCATTTCGATAGCGAATTATCTGTTTTAAAGTCTTATGAATCAGTTTATAATTTCAATAATTATTAACAATGCGTCATGAACAATAGTAATTAGAGTTTGTTTCCGCAGAACTGAATCTTCCTACAGTTTTCAGTCTTCTATAATCTTAGTTTACCCTAACTGCAGAGTTTCAGTTTAGTTCTACTACCTACAGTAGTCGTTCAGTAATTCATTTCAGTCTATAACAATAAATATTGTTAAAAAACCTACAGATTTGGTGCCGGAGACTCGGTGTGCCACATTTCCAAACACAACGCTTAAAAATCAAAGTTTCAAAAAACCCATTCTACAGCCGAGTTTTGCAACTTGACTCTGATACCACTAAATGTAACACCTCAAACCCGGCCTAGACCCTATGGCCGAATCTGACGTATCACATCAAAGTGTTTTTCGAAAATTGACATCAAAGTGTTTTTCAAAAACTAACCTCTTCAGGAAAAATTTGTTCTGAGTTTAAAACCTTTTTATCATTATTTGACAAAAGTTCCTATCAAAATGTTTACCTTATTAACCCTCAGTGTTATATTAAATCGATTGACAATCACGGAACCTTAATTCTCATGTTTTAGAAAATAGTAATTGTTTTAAAAACTTGTCTTTACCTAGTCTAGCAGTTTAAAAATATATAATCCAAAGCCCAATTGATAACTGAAACCCAAAAATGGCCTTATTACACAAGTAAAATCATAAATATAAAATCTTTAAATAAGACATGAATAAAACATTCGCGAACGTGTGGCCACCACCGAGTCCCTCGCAGCTCCAAATCGTCTGAGGCTAGGGATTACCTGTACAATTAAAAGGGAGAGTGAGTTTGTGAAAACTCAGTGTGTAATCCCCTATCAGTAAACAATGTATGCAGTAATAGTCTGGGCCTGAGCCCTGTTCAATAATCAATACAGTTGGGCCTTGGCCCATATAGTAATAGTTCAATCTAGGCCTTAGCCCTATACGGTAACAGTATAATGCAATAATCCATCCCACCCAATCCAGCCAACATACCACCTATACCAACCAACACACCATGTGGGGATATAAATCGACTCACTCAGTCAGCACACCAATATCGCAGCAAAGCTGCTAACAGTAATGCAGCAATGTTGCTAATAATAGTAAACGTGGCAAAGCCACCAGAGCAGTAATTACGTGGCAAAGCCACTAACACAGTACTTCCTCCAAATCAGAAACCCAACCCCATGTAGTATGTCGTGTCATAAACATTACGTTTATGCATTATAGCATACTCAAACCAGTAATATAAATGTCACACACACGTCAACTAACCTACCCCTAGGGGTACAATGGTCATTTCGTCAGTTAGGGGTAAAACATTAACTTTACCCCTGAGGGGTATTTCGATCATTTAACTAATTTTGGGGTCTCAAAACATATAACGATCCTTCAAAAGGTCTACAGTCGTCTTTAACGACTCAAATAACCCATATGGCTAATACAGTAAAAATGGGCCCAAGTGGGCCCACACGCTCGTGCGGCCCATTTAGCCTAAATTCGGTCACAGCTATGCGATCTCCTTAGTCCACTCCAATATTTATCACTTACTGTAAACTTTATCTGTGTGGGGCCCACGAGCCCATTGGGTCAACATAGCCCATCTTAGCCCAAAGATGCCCATAATGGCCCAGGCCCATAAGAATAATCGTGAGGCCTCTACAGTCTGTTGCCCATGATTTGCGACCTCGGTTTACCACATGGGCGTCCGCACGCTCGTGAGGCCTCAAATGCAGAAGTTTTGGCTTTTTAATTTTTCAACTTTTGCCGATTCACAGTAACATAATGGTGTGAATACACACCTTTATGCAATGTTTTGACAGTAGCAACATTTGGCGTACGATTACACACTTGCTTAGCGAGACGCACGAAGAATCCCATGTATATCGAACCTACACTTAGCAAGACCTTTAGTTAATTAACTGACGATTCGAGTTAACCACATCATAACATTTATCCCAAAAGTACACCATCTTACCTTGATTAAGTGAGGGTGGCTTAATCTTCTAAGATTGCTAACCCAAAATTGGTCACACGCTTTGTCTAGAATCTGGATTACAAGTAGATCTTGTTAAATACAATCAACTACTGTAACACCCGTACCCGAGACCGTTGCCGGAGTCGAACACGAGGTGCTAACAGACTTAATTCATTTATTTTCACAGTCCATTTTAAAAAATTTCCAGACAAGTTGGCTAACTGCGTCACTGTCACCTTAAAAATCATATCTTGAGTTCCAAAACTCGAAAACCAGTTTCGTAAATTTTACCTGAAACTAGACTCATATATCCATCTACAAAAGTTTTTCTAGAATTTTTGGTCAAGCCAATTAGTACAGTTTATTAGTTAAAGTCTCCCCTGTTTCAGGGTTTGACTACTCTGATCTTCATGCATTACGACTTAGATATCTCCTTGTACAGGGCTTCAATACTTATACCGTTAGTTTCTAAAGAAACTAGACTCGAAAAGGAATCTGTACATATAGGTCATGCTTCTAGTTAACTCTGGTTAGTTTATAGTGAATTTCCAAACTCGAAACAGGGGATCCAGAAATCGCTCTGGCCCTGTTTCACGAAAACTTAAGCATCTCATAAAATACGGCTCATATGATAGTTTCGTTACTTTCATATGAAAATAGATTCATCAAGGTTCGATTACATAATTTATTCACTATTTCATTCCATTCCGAATATTTTTAGTGATTTTTCAAATCCACACCACTGTTGCTGTCAGCATCTGTTTTTAAGGTAAACTTTACCTATTTCATGGTTTTCCATGAATCAACTAGAATTTGTCATACAAAACACCAAAATGATCATGATTAACCATTCTAATGGCTAATCGTTACCAAACATTTCCATACCTCTCAATGAACAACATACAAAACGATTATAATGCTATGCTCAAAGGATATATAAGCCATTTTCGCATGGCTATCCCAATTTATACAAACCAAAGGGTACATGACCAACAACAAAAAGGGTAGTCCTATACATGCCATTTTCAGAGTTCAACCAAAAGTGTACCAAAAGGGCTTTGATAGTGTGGACGACTTCGACTTCGACAATCCCGAGTCCGATAGCTGACGAACCAAAATCTCGGATGTTGTCGAACGATTTCGGCGGCTATTCGATCACTTTTTCCTTTCCCTTATCCAACTTTGGTCCTCTAAGCTCTTGAGCTAATTCAAACAAATTTAACTTATTAAAGTCTTATTATGCTAGCTTATGGCCGAATATGACAAGGAGTTTGATAGGTCATATGGCCACCTTTAGCTCAAATACAAAATGGTCATACGCATTTTTAATCACATTGAGCAATTTTAATACAATTAATCTAACATTTCCTCATGTGCACCTTTATGACCGAATACACACATCATTAACCTAATATCAATTAACTAAGCACTTTAACAAATTCTCCTTGAGCCGATTATCTAAGTCAAGATAGATTCATCATTATGCTCGCCTATAACCGAATACATGCAACACCAATCTATCTCATGTGGCTGAATATGCATGTTTATGTTGAGGCCAATTATATGCTTAATACTTCCTACAAATATGGTTACTTGTATTGACTACATACCATTTTGTTTCAAGTTCAAAACTCGGCTAATACACATATATACACTAGTAATCAAATACTAACATTTGCACTTCACCTTACTACCATTTTTCATCCAACTAACATGAACATCAACCATATTTCTCTTCTACTTCCTACCATGACCGAATGCATCAAGACACCATACCATTTCAATTTTGGTCATGGGTTAAACAAAGAACTTAATGTCTAACCCAAAAATGATAAAAAGAAAATCCAAGAGTCATCAATCCACCATCACATGTATCATTACAAAGCTTCACATTTAGCATGCAAATGACATCAACAAAATTCCACCTTAGCCGAAACTTAACTCATCTTCATGCCTCATCACCACAACATCAAACACCAACCAAGAAGACAACACCCATGGCCGAATATCATCTCCATCACATAGCAAAGATTTAAACCATGGGCTAGGTAGAACTCAAGCTAACAACTAAAAACATGTATGAATCTCATGGAACAACATCAAACATACCTCCTCCTAAACACCAACCAACCGAACATGAAGCAAGAAAATCCTCTTCTTCTTCCTTCCTCAAGTCACAGCAATAGAGGAGTAGCCTAGCTCATTTTTTTTCTTTTCTCTTTCTCCTCCTACTAACCACTATTATTTTATTACCCATGCTCCTTATTTTATCATTCCTCCCATAAAACACTAACATAACATGTTTATGACATGTTTTACCCAACACATTTTGTCCACCCTCATTGTCATGGCCGGCCACTACCAATTAAGTGGGGAAATTGACATGCAAGTCCACCCTTTTGATTACATGCACTAATAGATCCTTATAGATTAACCTATCACATTTCAAAAGTGTCACACATAAGTCCTATTAACTAAATTCACATACAATTAACTAAATCGAAGCTTAAAACTTTCACACATTCATATTCACATATTTTAGACAATAATTATCATATTCAAATAATTTGGTGACTCGGTTTAGCGGTCCGAAAACCGCTTTCCGACTAGGGTCACTTTAGGGCTGTCACAACTCTCCCCCACTTAAGAAATTTTCGTCCCCAAAAATCTTACCGGTAAATAGGTTTGGGTATCATTCTTTCATAGAGTTCTCGGGTTCCCAAGTAGCTTCTTCCATCCCGTGTTTGAGCCATAACACTTTTACTAAAGGAACCTTTTTGTTTCGCAACTCTTTCACTTCACGAGCTAGGATACGAATTGGTTCTTCTTCATAACTCATATCGGCTTGAATTTCAACCTCAGAGGGACTTATTATGTGCGAAGGATCAGATCTGTAACGTCGAAGCATCGTAACATGAAAAATGTTGTGGATCCTTTCAAGTTCAGGGGGTAAAAGCAACCTATATGCAACTGGACCAACTCGTTCGGAGATTTCATACGGCCCAATGAATCTCGGACTCAATTTGCCCTTACGGCCAAATCTGAGTATCTTTTTCCAAGGTGAAACTTTAAGAAACACTTTGTCTCCCACCTGATACTTAATGTCTTTTCGTTTCAAATCCGCGTACGACTTCTGACGATCTGTGGCTGCCTTCAGACTTTCACGGATTACTTTTACTTTTTGTTCAGCATCTTTAATCAAATCAACTCCGAAAATTTTACTTTCACCGAGCTCGGTCCAAAACAATGGTGTACGACATTTACGACCGTACAAAGCCTCGTAAGGTGCCATCTTAATACTTGATTGAAAACTATTGTTGTAAGCGAGTTCAATCAAAGGTAAATACCGCTCCCATGAACCACTAAACTCGAGGATGCAACGTCTCAACATATCCTCAAGTATCTGAATTATCCGCTCGGATTGACCATCGGTTTGGGGGTGAAAAGCGGTGCTAAAATGCAACTTGGTACCCAAAGCTTCTTGTAATTTCTTCCAAAATCGTGAGGTGAATCTCGGATCTCTATCCGACACAATAGAAATAGGTACCCCGTGTAATCTCACAATCTAAGAAACATACAATTCAGCTATTTTATCCAAAGAAAAATCCGTGCGTACGGGGATAAAGTGAGCCGACTTAGTCAGTCTATCAACAACAACCCAAATCGTATCTTTCTTACTTGCCGACACTGGCAACCCAGATACAAAATCCATCGTGACTCGATCCCATTTCCATTCAGGTATCATGATCGGCTGAAGTAAACCCGTAGGCACTTGATGTTCCGCCTTCACTTGCTGACATACTAAGCACTTCGAAACAAAATTGGAAATGTCTCGTTTCATACCATGCCACCAAAACTGACGTCTCAGATCGTTGTACATTTTCGTACTCCCCGGGTGAATTGACATTCGGCTACAATGAACTTCGTTCAGAATTATCGAAATAAGTTTTGAATTTCTTGGAACACACAAACGACTTCTGAACCTCAAACAATCGTCATCATCAAATTGAAACTCTGATTCCATATTCGAAACACATTCAGCCCGTTTTGCAACCAGTTCATCATCGACTTTCTGAGCTTCACGAATTTGATGAATCAACAATGGTTTGGCCTTTAATTCTGCCACTAACACATTGTTGGATAGAACAGACAAGTGTGCATTCATCGCTCTTAAAGCAAACAGTGATTTACGACTTAAGGCATCCGCAACCACATTAGCCTTTCCCGGGTGATAGTCAATGACAAGCTCATAATCTTTCAACAACTCGAGCCAACGTCTTTGTCGCAGATTCAAGTCTCTTTGAGTCATCAAATATTTGAGACTTTTGTGATCCGAATATACATGGCACTTCTCTCCAAATAAGTAATGTCGCCATATTTTCAAAACGAACACGATGGCAGCTAGTTCAAGATCATGGGTCGGATAATTTTTCTCATGTGGCTTCAGTTGTCTTGACGCATAAGCTACAACTCGACTCTCTTGCATCAATACGCAACCAAACCCAAGTAGGGATGCATCACTATAAATGACAAACTCTTTGCCTGATTCGGGCTGCACTAGTACTGGAGCTTCAGTCAAACAAGTTTTCAGTTGATCGAAACTTTTCTGACACTTTTCTGTCCATTCAAACTTAACATCTTTCTGAAGTAGTTTCGTCATTGGTGTGGCTATCATCGAGAAACCCTTTACAAAGCGTCTGTAGTAACTGGCAAGTCCCAAAAAGCTCCGAACTTCAGTAATATTTCTCGGAGGCTTCCAGTTAAGTATGGCCGAAATTTTGTTCGGATCAACTCGAATACCCGATGCAGATACCACATGACCCAAGAAGCTAACCTCTCTTAACCAGAACTCAGACTTACTGAACTTAGCATATAACTGCTTATCCCGTAAAATTTGCAACACTAATCCCAGGTGTTCAGCATGATCAGTTTCATTTCTCGAATAGACCAAAATATCATCGATAAACACAACGACAAACCGATCCAAATACGGTCTGAAGATCTGATTCATCAAATCCATAAATACCGTGGGGGCATTAGTGAGCCCAAACGGCATCACTAAGAATTCGTAGTGACTGTATCTCGTTCTGAAAGCAGTTTTGGGTATATTCGGATCTCGAATGATAATAACCCGATCTCAAATCTATCTTTGAAAACACTAAGGCTCCCTTTAGTTGATCAAACAAATCATCAATACGCGGTAACGGATATTTATTCTTTATTGTCACTTTATTCAGCTGACGATAGTCGATGCACAACCTCATGGTTCCGTCCTTCTTTTTCACAAACAATACTGGTGCACCCCAAGGTGAGAAACTTGGTCGAGCGAAACCCCTATCCGTCAACTCTTGCAATTGAGCTTTCAACTCTTTTAACTCGGTTGGTGCCATATGATACGGAGCTATCAAAATTGGTGTAGTCCCAGGTACAAGCTCAATACCAAACTCTACCTCCCGAACAGGTGGTAAACCCGGTAATTCTTCGGGAAAAACATCCGGGTATTCACAAACCACTGGCACAGATTTAGGTTTCTTTTCTAACTCTTTGTTATCAAGTACATACGCAAGGTATGCTTTACACCCCTTTCTTACATATTTCTGAGCCAACATCGATGATATTACGGCTGGCAACCTATTCAAGTCAGTAGACTCGACTCGGATTATCTCGTTATTTACACACCTTAAATCGATGGTTTTTCTTTTGCAATTTACAATTGCATCATGTACGGTCAACCAATCCATACCGAGGATAACATCAAATTCGTCAAACGGTAAAAGCATCAAATCAGCCGAAAAACAGGAACCTCGGATTACTAGGGGACATTTCTTGCACACTTTGTCGACAAGCACGTAACGACCCAAAGGATTTGACACCCGAATTACAAACTCAGTAGACTCAACAGGTAGAGTCTTACTGGATGCTAAGGTTTCACATATATAAGAATGAGTAGAACTAGGGTCAATCAAAGCAATCATATTAGTATCAAAGAGAGTAAAAGTACCGGTAATAACATCTGGCGAGGAAGCATCCTCGCGTGCGCGTATAGCGTAAGCTCTAGCAGGAGCACGAGCCTCAGATCTGGTTGTAGCATCTCTAGATCCTCTCTGACCGCCACTAGCATTGCCCGCATTTCTAGATGGTCTACCTCGAGCAGTAATAGCACCAGGTTTCCCACTCTGATTTACGTTCTGTTCAGACAATCTCGGGCAATCTTTAATAAAGTGGTCAGCTGATCCGCACTTGTAACAGGAGCGGTCATGGAATCTACAACTGCCCGAATGCCATTTACCACAATACTGACACTTCGTTCTATCTCGACGATCATTTCCAACACTGGCGACCGAAGTGACTCGTGCACTCACAGGGGGTCGATCACGATCTCGTCTAGAAAAACCCGAAGTGTCTCTAGATCAGCGTAAATCATCTCTAAATTTCTTCGATGACTGTTGAAAGGGCCTCCCCGAAGACCTCTTACGAAACTCCTTTGCTCCCATATTAGCTTTTCTTTTCTCCATACTGAGCTCCTCGGCTTTGCAAGCTTGCTTGACAAGTACCACAAATTCTCGGATTTCCAAAATGCCAACATACAACTTTATATCATCATTCAGTCCATCCTCGAAACGTTTACACATCACGGCTTCTGAAGAAATGCATTCTCGAGCGTACCGGCTAAGCCTTACAAACTTTCGTTCATAATCGGTAACCGACATGGAACCTTGTTTAAGTTCAAGAAATTCCTTCCGTTTTTGATCCATGAATCTCTGACTGATATACTTTTTCCGAAACTCAGTTTGGAAAAACTCCCAAGTTACTTGCTCTCTGGGCACAACAGAAGTTAACGTATTCCACCAATAGTAGGCAGAATCATGTAGCAAGGAGATAGTACACTTTAGGCACTCATCGGGTGTGCAAGATAGCTCATCGAGTACCCGAATAGTGTTGTCCAAAGAAAATTCAGCTTGCTCGGCATCATCGCTGTCCGTAGCTTTAAATTCAGTAGCCCCGTGTTTTTGGATTCTGTCAACTGGGGGCTTATTTGACCTTATTTGGTCAATTGCCGGAGGTATTGTAGGTGCGGGGGTGGTATTAGTCGGGAATGGAGGTTGTGGAACAGCCGTATTAGTTCGAATGTATTGGTTGAACCAATCATTCATCACGCTATAAAAAGCTTGTCTAGCTTCATCATTCGGATTACTAGTAATAGGCTGAGAGTCCGCCGGCGCTGTCCCTTGTGCGGGAGCAGGCGCTACACTCTCAAGATCATCAGCTACCGCTCGGTTGGGATCGGGATCCATTACTATAAATAAACACATTTTCAATTGTCAGAAATCACCACACTATCAAATAATCACATAATGGCATGTATAGCTAGATCCAAACGTATTACGGTAGTCCTAGAATCGACTAAACCGTAGCTCTGATACCAATAAAATTGTAACACCCCGTACCCGATACCGTTGCCGGAGTCAAACACGAGCTGCTAACAGACTTAATTCATTTATTTTCACAGTCCATTTTAAAAAATTTCCAGACAAGCTGGCTAACTGCGTCACTGTCACCTTAAAAATCATATCTTGACTTCCAAAACTCGAAAACCAGTTTCGTAAATTTTACCTGAAACTAGACTCATATATCCATCTACAAAATTTTTTCTAGAATTTTTTGTCAAGCCAATTATTACAGTTTATTAGTTAAAGTCTCCCCTGTTTCAGGGTTCGACTACTCTGACTTTCATGCATTACGACTTAGATATCTCCTTGTACAGGGATTCAATACTTATGCCGTTAGTTTCTAAAGAAACTGAACTCGAAAAGGAATCTGTACATATAGGGTATGACTTCTAATTATCTTTGGTTAATTTATAGTGAATTTCCAAAGTCGGAATAGGGGATCCAGAAATTGCTCTGGCCTTATTTCATGAAAACTTAAGCATCTCATAAAATACGGCTCATATGATCGTTTCGTTACTTTCATATGAAAATAGATTCATCAAGGTTCGATTACATAATTTATTAACTATTTAATTCCATTCCTAATATTTTTAGTGATTTTTCAAATCCACACCACTGCTGCTGTCAGCATCTGTTTTTAAGGTAAACTTTACCTATTTCATGGTTTTCCATGAATCAACTAGAATTTCTCATACAAAACACCAAAATGATCATGATTAACCATTCCAATGGCTAATCATTACCAAACATTTCCATACCTCTCAATGAACAACATACAAAACGATTATAATGCTATGCTCAAAGTATATATAAGCCATTTTCGCATGGCTATCCCAATTTATACAAAACCAAAGGGTACATGACCAACAACAAAAAGGGTAGTCCTATACATGCCATTTTCAGAGTTCAACCAAAAGTGTACCAAAAGGGCTTTGATAGTGTGGACGACTTCGACTTTGACAATCCCGAGTCCGATAGCTGACGAACCAAAATCTCGGATGTTGTCGAACGATTTTGGCGGCTATTCGATCACTTTTTCCTTTCCCTTATCCAACTTTGGTCCTCTAAGCTCTTGAGCTAATTCAAACAAATTTAACTTATTAAAGTCTCATTATGCTAGCTTATGGCCGAATATGACAAGGAGTTTGATAGGTCATATGGCCACCTTTAGCTCAAATACAAAATGGTCATACACATTTTTAATCACATTGAGCAATTTTAATACAATTAATCTAACATTTCCTCATGTGCACCTTTATGACCGAATACACACATCATTAACCTAATATCAATTAACTAAGCACTTTAACAAATTCTCCTTGAGCCGATTATCTAAGTCAAGATAGATTCATCATTATGCTCGCCTATAACCGAATACAGGCAACACCAATCTATCTCATGTGGCCGAATATGCATGTCTATGTTGAGGCCAATTATATGCTTAATACTTCCTACAAATATGGTTACTTGTATTGACTACATACCATTTTGTTTCAAGTTCAAAACTCGGCTAATACACATATATACACTAGTAATCAAATACTAACATTTGCACTTCACCTTACTACCATTTTTCATCCAACTAACATGAACAACAACCATATTTCTCTTCTACTTCCTACCATGGCCGAATGCATCAAGACACCATACCATTTCAATTTTGGTCATGGGTTAAACAAAGAACTTAATGTCTAACCCAAAAATGATAAAAAGAAAATCCAAGAGTCATCAATCCACCATCACATGTATCATTACAAAGCTTCACATTTAGCATGCAAATGACATCAACAAAAATCCACCTTAGCCGAAACTTAACTCATCTTCATGCCTCATCACCACAACATCAAACACCAACCAAGAAGACAACACCCATGGCCGAATATCATCTCCATCACATAGCAAAGATTTAAACCATGGGCTAGGTAGAACTCAAACTAACAACTAAAAACATACATGAATCTCATGGAACAACATCAAACATACCTCCTCCTAAACACCAACCAACCGAACATGAAGCAAGAAAATCCTCCTCTTCTTCCTTCCTCAAGTCACGGCAATAGAGGAGTAGCCTAGCTCATTTTTTTTTTCTTTTTCTCTTTCTCCTCCTACTAACTACTATTATTTTATTACCCATGCTCCTTATTTTATCATTCCTCCCATAAAACACTAACATAACATGTTTATGACATGTTTTACCCATCACATTTTGACCACCCTCATTGTCATGGCCGGCCACTACCAATTAAGTGGGGAAATTGACATGCAAGTCCACCCTTTTGATTACATGCACTAATAGATCCTTATAGATTAACCTATCACATTTCAAAAGTGTCACATATAAGTCCTATTAACTAAATTCACATGCAATTAACTAAATCGAAGCTTAAAACTTTCACACATTCATATTCACATATTTTAGACAATAATTATCATATTCAAATAATTTGGTGACTCAATTTAGCGGTCCCGAAACCGCTTTCCGACTAGGGTCACTTTAGGGCTGTCACAACTACTATCCCATTAACACAAAGACAACATTCGGCTGAACCCCACAAAATGAGGTAGCATATTACCTTAATTGAATACTTAAGGAAAAAGGCTGTGGTTGCTTCAAAACCACTTGTACACCACTGCTCCTTGAAGAAACCCTAGAAATAAGGAAGGAATCATAAATCGATACCCGAAGAACAAAAGGAAAAGCATTTGGCTTATACGAATGCAAGGAAGCATAACCTAAACCTTTACCGATTGTCAGAGAATCTTATGAAAATTGAAACAGTGTAACAATAGAAGAACAGAAGAGTATTCGGCCAATCCTCAAATAGCAAAGTAACTAAAAATTGTTAATCACAAAGATAAAGGGTATTCGGCCTAAAAAATATGAGTATATTGAAAGAAAACAGAAAAAGGGAATGGAGCAATTAGATGAAGAAAGGATTCGGCTAGAAAAGAAACCAAGAGAAAATTAAATAGAGAGGGAAGAGTGAAACTGTATTCGGTCAAGAATGAATAAAAAGTAGAAGAGGGATGTTAACTTCAGCCAAGAACAAGAGGAATATCAAGAGTAGAAGAAAATTGATTGAAGAGGGAAAGAAAGATTAATGTAGTTCGACTATGGTTGTGATAGATGAAGAAAAAAGTTCGACCAAAGAAGAAATAAAATACCAATTCGGAACCACCCAAAGAAAATAGAAAATTCCTCAAAGTGCCGAATGCACATCCCCAAAGAGTCTCAAATTCGGCCAACACAAACCCATCCACACTCCACGATTTTCTCCCCCTTATCTCTCCACTATCCACTCCACAAACCACTTGAACCTCCTATTCAAATTCAATTCAAATTCCTATGACCAACTCAAACACAGAGTTCCAGTCCAACTCCACCACTCACACCATAGAGACATAAAAGAAAATCCCTTTTGCATTGCCTAATATTCGAAGCCACGCCCTCTTGGATGCTCCACACGCCACTTGTCACTAAGCCACAAGGCTTTTTGTTACACAACACAACCACAACTATTTATAATGCCCACGAGTCAGTACTTCGATTCTTTTAAGAGCAAAATAAAAAATTCTGTAAAATCGGAGCCTGAACCCAAGACTTCCCAGACATCCCCAAACATACCCAATTCACTTAACCACCACACGAAACATGCAATTTGTGCCAAACCATGTAATGTAACACTCCTCATAATTATTCGATCCCGAGACAGGGTTCAAGGCATTATCACATTCTTATTCATACCAAATAAGGTCACCAAGTTTTGCCTAAATTTAAAACCTTTCAAACATGTACATATCGTCCCTAGTACAGACCTTCAAAACCTAAAACATACATAGAGGCGGTTCTGGACAAAACCGAAAACATTCGATAAACTTTGGGCACCCTAGAAATTTCTCTTCCTTTGAAAAGTCACACACCCGTGTGGCTTGGGACACGCCTGTGCCCTCAACCCGTGTGGCTCTCTGTCTATGATATTAGCATACAATTGGCGGCACACGGCCAAGACACACGCCCGTGTGCCTAGCCCGTGTACAACACTGACTTAAAAATTTAGGTGCAGAGCACACACAACCATACTACACGCCCATGGGGACGAGCTTTGTCACACACGGCCTAGACACACGCCCGTGTGTCTAACCGTGTGGACCTTGCTAGGATATTTTCCAAGCCTTTGATCACCCTCTTATCAACCAATCACATTTGTAGGTTACTTTAATACATACTAAAGCCCAATTTATACGCTTAAGCAAAACTTTGATGAACCTCATTGCATGTAAACCTCATATCATTGGTTTTATACATGCTAGGTTAATTCCCATATTGTATTTAAGGGGATCCATGTCTCATTGACATATTTAGGATTAGCTCATTCTGGTGACTCATTGCCAATAAAAACAAACCATCATATGTGAATATAAACATGCATAGATTTGTAGGTCATAGCCTATATCAATTTAAGCCAATTCCCATGGCCATATACAAAAAGATAGATATATCTTTATATGCCTTCATTTAGCAAATCAAATGACACATATAACCAAATACTCAAAAGTCCTATACATTTCATTGACCGAAATAGAAATGTCTTTATACCAAAGCTGGTCTAGTTGATAGTGTGCTGACTCTCCAACTGTCTTCCAATCTTTGCAAGTCCTCGAGCTCTGAAAAGTAGGGAAAATAGAGGGGTAAGCATTTACAAGCTTAGTAAGCTCGAATAACTGGAAAGTAAACTTATCGACTAATTAGCATACATCCATATTAGATAATGAAACCAACAAGCATGAAATGCTTTCCCTCTCACATGCACTCAATCAATGAGTTAGTCACATAACAATGCACCATGTAATTTATCTTAGATGAGCTTATCATTCAACATTTCATTTTGTACATATATCATATGCTAATCCCGTTGAGTTACTAGGAAATCTCAATGGAATATCCATTAACCGTCAATTCATAAGAATGATCAATTCAAGTATGAACTCTCGCGAACCTCACATCTTACGGTAGGATTACCAGTCTAGGCTAAATACCCCTTAATATAAACTCATAAGGTGATGTCGGGATTACCAGTCCAAGCTAAATCCCTTATAGCGACAATCACCCTTAGTGAGCTCAGATCTGAATTATCAATCTAGGCTAAATTCAGATCCTAATTCGACTACCCGTCCGGGCTAAATCCATAATGCACTTGTATTCTACGAGAGGCTCGATCATTCAAAGGAGCACCCGTCTGGGCTAGATCCTTTTCATACTTGAGATCAACGGATTACATGTCCGGGCTAAATCCTTTCTGCAACACATGCAGGATCTCAATTCACATATAAATCATGGTTTATCCATCAAATTCCCTTTTTAACCTCAACCGGGACATTTTTCAACATAGCATTATCAAATATGCATTTCATGTAATTTCATGCCATCAATAAATGCAATCATCATGCATTCATAAATCATACAATTAAACATATTATGAGTTTACTTTGAGTTATTCGAACTTACCTGGTATTCGTTCGGTGTTGTGTTTCTGTTATTCTGAAACCTTTCGTTTTCCTCGATCGCCCTCCGAAATTTGTTCCTCAGGGTCTATAACAATAAAATTAAATCATTAACACCTCATATTATAATTTTTATGTCTAAATTCCACCCTCGATTTAAATGATCGTTTTGCCCCTAACCTTACACATTTTTTTGATTTAGTCCCTAGTCTTGTATAATGAAACACATACAATTTCTACCTTACCCAATCCTAGCCGAACACTTTTCCCTCTTATGGCAGCCCACATTTTCTATTATTTTCATGTTTCTACCACACCTTTTACAAATTTTGCAAAAAGGTCCCTTTAGGGGTGTTTCATGAAAATCACCTAGGAAAAGATGTTTAACACACATCCAACTTTCATATTCCTATATAAAGCATCTAAATACAAGTAACTCATGCGTGGGTAAATTTTTAAACATGAACCCTAGCATGAAGTATGGGTAGAAATGGAGAGAGTAAGTGACCGGGATTTCAAAAATATGAAGAACATTAAAAATGGGGCTTGAGAGCACTTACTATTGAGCTTCAAAATGTTGAAAACCCTAGCTATGAAAACTCTTGAAATTTCGGCAGCGTGGAGAAGAAAGTGAGTTGATTTTGGCTTATTTTTCCCATTTTATTTCATTAAAATGCCAAATGACCAAAATGCCCTTAAGTTCTTTCTTTAAAATTTCATCCACACAAGCCCATTTTTGTCCAAAAACTTGGAAATTTGGAAAATTGCTCTTTAAGACCTTCTAATTTATAATCTAAAGCAATTTCATACAAATTGCTTCTAGAATTCAAGTTTTGCAATTTATTCAATTTAGTCTCTAATTTCCAATTGAACACATTACTCAAAGAATTTCTTCGTAAAACTTTAACACATGCATATTCTTATATTTTAGACCTTATAATAATCATAAAATAAATATTTTGATGTTGGATTTGTGGTCCCGAAACCACTATTCCGACTAGGCCCTGTTTCGGGATGTTACATTTGTCCCCCTTAGGGACTTTCATCCTCGAAAGTCTTACCAATAAACAGGTTCAGATATTGGCTTCTCATGGTTTCTTCCGGCTCCCATGTAGCCTCTTCCACACCATGTCGATGCCATAAAACCTTTAGTAAAGCCATATTTTTATTTCTCAACTGTTTAACTTTACGATCCAAAATCTTAACCGGTTCCTTACCATAGGTCATATCTGGTCTAATCTAAGAGTCTACCGGCGAAATCACATGAGAGGGGTCTAATCGATATCGCCTTAACATAGATACATGGAACACATCAGGAATCTTTTCTAGTTCGGATGGCAATGCCAAATGATAGGCTAATGGTCCAACTCTTTTGAAGATCTCATACGGTCCGATAAATCGCGGACTCATTTTGCCTTTCCAGCCAAATCTCAACACCTTTTTCCATGGAGATACTTTTAAGAATACTTTATCTCCAACTTGGAACTCAATTTCCTTTCTTTTCAAATCAGCATATGACTTTTTCCTATCCGATGCTGCTTTTAAACAATCTTGTATCACTTTAACTTTTTATTCAGTTTCCTTAAACAAATCAACTTCATGAATCTGACTTTGCTTAAGTTCTGTCCAGTAAAATGGAGTTCGGCACTTCCTACCATACAGGCCTCATAAGGTGCCATCTTCAAACTTGTTTGAAAATTGTTATTGTAGGCAAATTCTACCCGAGGCAAATACTTTTCCTAGCTACCCTGAAATTCGAGGATGCAACATTGCAACATATTCTCGAGAATCTAAATCATTCGCTCAAACTGACCATTGGTTTGAGGGTGAAAAGCTGTAGTAAAACTCAATTTTGTACCCAGGGCTTCTTGTAACTTCTTCCGAAATCTGGAAGTGAACCTCGAGTTTCTGTCTGAAATAATTGACAGTGGTATCCCATGTAATCTCACAATATCCAACATGAACAAGTCGGCCAACTTATCAAGAGAGTAATCTGTCCTTACCAGAATAAAATGAGCTAACTTCGTCAACTTATCCACTATAACCCGTATGGCATCTTTTTTTTCAGAGTTAATGGCACTCCTATTACAAAGTCCATAGTAACTTTGTCCCACTTCCATTCGGGGACAATCACTGGCTGTAACAACCTTGAAGGTACTTGATGTTCAGCTTTAACTTGCTGACATATTAGACATATCGATACAAATTCGAAAATGTCTCTTTTCATGCTGTTCCACAAGTATATTTTCTTCAAATCATTGTACATCTTAGTACTTCCCGAATGAATAGAAAAACGGCTATTATGTGCTTCTTGCAAGATTTTTCGAATCGTCTTTGGGTACATAAACCCTATCTCTGAACATCAAACATCCATCAGGACCAATCCGAAAATCTGATTCAATGCCTGACTCACATTGAGTTCTTTTAGCCTGAAGGTCACTATCATTAGTTTGAGCTTCATAAATTTCCTGAAGAATGTCGGCCTAGCCTCAAGCTCTGCCAAGACTGAACCATCATCAAGCAATGCCAATCGACGACCACATTCGCCTTTCTCGGGTGATAGTCGATAATCAGATCATAATCCTTAATTAATTCTAACCATCTTCCTTGTCTTAGATTCAATTCTTTTTGAGTCATCAAATATTTCAAACTCTTGTGGTCTGTGAATATACGGCAAGTCTCACCATATAAATAATGCCTCCAAATTTTCAAGGCAAAAACGATGGTGGCAAGCTCTAGGTCGTGTGTTGGATAGTTCTTCTCATGTGGCTTCAATTGTCGTGAAGCATCGGTTATCACCTTACCCTCTTGCATAATTACACAACCTAGTCCATTCAAGGATGCATCACTGTAGACCACAAACTCTTTTCCCGGCTCAGGTAGTACTAAAACAGGAGCTTCAATCAGCAATGTCTTTAACTTCTCAAAATTTGCTGACACTTTTCTGTCCATTCAAAATTAAAATCTTTATGTAGCAACCTTTTCATCAGAGTCACTATCATGGAGAATCCTTTCACAAATCTTTGGTAGTAACCGGCTAAGCCCAAAAAGCTTCTAACCTCGGTTACATTTTTAGGCGGTTTCCATTCAACAATAGCAGAGATCTTACTTGGATCAACTCGGATGCCTTCACCTGAAACAATATGACCCAAGAACCCAACTTCCTGGAGCCAAAACTCGCGCTTGTTAAACATAGCATACAGTTGCTTTTCCCGTAAGGTCTGCAGCACAGTTCTGAGGTGCTTCTCATACTCTGTCTCATTTTTGGAATAAATCAAGATGTCATCAATGAACACAATGACAAACTTATACAAATATGGCCGGAAGATCCTATTTATTAGGTCCATAAAGATGGCTAATAAACCATAAATTATACATATTTTGACCCCATGTTTAATGCATTTTTTAGATGATTTCTCATTAGAATTGGTGAATTCGATGCTCCTAATGCTTTAATTTCATGTTTTGTACTCAAGAGAGCACCAAGAGTCAAAAGGAACCAAAAACGAGCCAAAAAGGGACAAAACGGACCAAATCGAGAAGATGACACGGCTTAAGCCTTGCCACACGGATAGCTCACACGCTCGTGTCTTTCGAGGGTGTCGACCAAGGCTTTCACGATTTACACGTGTGTGTGCAATTTAACAGATCGAACAAGGCCTGGCAATCACGTCACACGGCCGTGTCACACAGGCGTGTCCCTGTTGAGCCCAAGTTAAATCCAATTCGGAAAAGGCCACTTTGGAAGGTTTCGAGGCATTCCAAAGCCTATAAATACGCACTAGAGAAGGAGAAAAAGGGAGACAGGAAAGAGGGGTAAGGAATTATCCCAAGGAAGCCGATTGATCCATCTCAGAAGCCGGATTCATCATCAAGACTGAAGATCTCTCATCAATTTCCCTTCAGGAGATTTGGGTTTTCTTTATGTTTTGTATTCTTTATTCTTCTGAGATGTTTTCTTATTTAATTATGAACTAAATCCCCTAAATACCTAAGGGGAATGAAACCTAATACGAATCTTGTTATTATTTTCTAAATTGTATGATAAATATTTAACTTGTTCTTAATTATGTGTTCTTAATTCTTGTTTTGATATCCTAGGATATTGGTTCAAGACACACTCTTATTCAGAGGAGGAATAAACCCTGTCTAAGAGTACATTTGCCATAATTAAGCGGAGTTGATTAAGCACCTAGAAATAGGGTGACAAGATTTTGGCGGATTAGGGTGAAACCTAATAAGGGGGTCCATAGATTGAGTTAATGCAACCTTAGAACGTTAATTAGAGAAAAGTCTCGGTTATTCAATCTTGGGATTAGACGTTATTAGTCTTGAATAGGGATAATAACATAACTTAGGGATCTCTACGGAACAAGTTGAATGAATAAATCTTCCAATTCGGAGCCAGAATAACAAGTAAAGTCTAGGTGGATTTTTCCTTAGGTATTGTCTCAAGTCAATTAATTTTCCCAAAAAAATTCCCCAGTTCTTTTCTCTGTGCGTTCTTAGTTTAAATAATTAGTTAATTAAAACAAACCCTTTTATTCCTAGGATGGATAATAAAAAGATAGTTATTACTAGTACTTTTGGTTCCCTTGGGTACGATATCCCGGTCTTGCCATTACTATACTATTGTTCGATAGGTGCGCTTGCCTTTTCGTCGTGATAATAGTTAGTCTAGGTTTGATCTTCATTATAAATATTTATTACTTGTTACAAATCACTGCGATCAAGTTTTTGGTGCCATTGCCGGGGATTTGAAATATTAGGAACACTAAATTTTTATTACTTTAGCCATTTATTTTTCTTGCAATTTTATTTTATTTTATTATTTATTAATTTACTTTTTCTTTCTCTTGGCAAGTTTTTATAGTTTATGACTAGAAGAAACCCATAAGGACCTTTACTTTTTTACGAAGAAATCGATCGAACAGTTCATAGAAATCAAAGAGAAATAAGGCGTGGTTTACGATACACAGAAAACGAACAAGAAGACAATACTCAACCTCCAACAGACGAGATGGCTGAAAACCAAGATAATCAGCTACCTCCTACAATTGTAGCTAATCAAAATCCTGCTCCACGTACTATGTATGACTATGCTAAACCCTCTTTAACAGGAACTGAATCAAGTATAGTTAGACCTGCTATTGCTGCGAATAATTTTGAATTAAAACCTAACACTATTCAGATGATACAGCAGTTTGTTCAGTTTGATGGCTTGTAGGATGAAGATCCCAACACTCACCTAGCAAATTTTCTAGAATTTTGCAATACATTCATAATCAATGGCGTTTCTGATGATGCCATCCGTCTTCGGCTATTTCCCTTCTCACTGAGAAACAAAGCTAAACAATGGTTAAACTCGTTACCACGAGGATCTATCACTACTTGGGAGCAAATGAGACCAAGAAATTTTTACTAAAATATTTTCTGCTGGCTAAAAGAGCTAAATTACTCAATGATATCTCTTCTTTTATGTAGATGGACTTAGAAACACTTTACGATGCATGGGAGAGATACAAGGATCTATTGAGAAGGTGCCTTCGCCATGGGTTACCTCTATGGTTGCAAGTTCAACCATTCTACAATGGTGTGAATCCCTCGACAAGACAAATGATTGACCCTGCTGTTGGTGGAACTATCAACAATAAAACACCAGAAGATGCCTACGAATTCATAGAAGAGATGTCACTGAACAACTATCAGTGGCAAGTCATGAGGTCTAAGCCAACAAAAACAGCCGGCGTTTATAACATCGATTCAGTTACCATGCTCTCTAATCAGGTAGAACTTCTCAATAAAAAGGTTGATAGTTTTCTTGGTTCTGCGTAGGTACATCCAGTAATGAGGTGTGACTCAAGCGGAGCAGGTGTGCATACAGAATACCAATCCTTCAATCCTACAACTGAAGAAGAACAAGTCAACTATATGGGTAATAATAACTTTAGATCTCAAAATAACTCATACAGTAAAACCTATAATGCAGGTTGGAGGAACCACCCAAATTTTTCCTGGGGAGGTCAAGGCAATCAAAAGCCACAAAATCCTCAGGGTTTTCAACAGCCACCTTATCACCAAGAGAAGAAGGTGAACCTTGAAGAGATGCTCTCTAAATTAATCTCGGTGTCAGAAACTCATTTTTAAAATACCAAGACAACACTTAAGAATCAACAAGCATCAATCCAAGGACTCGAAATTCAGATAGGCTAGCTGTCCAACTAATCTCTGAACGACCACAAGGTAGCCCACCAAGTAATACTGAACCTAATCCGAGGGAACACGTCAATGCAATTAGCACTCAAGATACGGAAGGATTCATTATACCTGAGCCAGAAATACAGCAAGACAACACGATGAACAAATGACGAGAAGAGGTAAACAATAATGATCCCAAACAGGTAAGTACAAATCATGAACCTCGTGTGCCATATCCTAAAGTGTTGATGAAAGACAGAACAGTAGAACAATTCAATAAGTTTGTCAAACTCTTAAAGAAATTACAAATTAACTTACCCTTCATTGAAGTTTTTTCGCAGATACCCAACTCAGCAAAATTCTTAAAGGAACTTCTGAGCAATAAAAGGAAATTAGACGCTACATCACATGTGGAACTCAATGCAGTCTGCTCAGCTATTCAAAAGAATGAGCTACCTAACAAATTAAAAGATCTAGGGAGTTTTACAATTCCTTGCTTAATTGGTAGTCTATCTGTGAATAATGCTTTAGTTGATCTAGGGGCAAGTATAAATGTTATGCCATATAAAATGTTTAAACGACTAGGTCTCAGTAAACCCAAACAAACTAGGATGAGCATACAATTGGTTGGCAAAACAATTAGATTTCCTAAGGGAATTATTGAAGACGTTCTCGTTAAAATTGATAAATTTATTTACCCTGTAGACTTCGTTGTCTTAGATATGGATGAGGATAACGAGGTACCTCTAATTTTAGGACGACCATTTTTAGCAACTTCCAGAACCATTATTAATGTAGGCACAGGAGAGCTAACACTTCGTGCAGGTGACGATGCAGTAACACTTCAAGCACGCGACTCAGTCAAAACCTCTAAGACTCAAGATAATGCTATAAAAACTGTCGATGATAAAACTAATATTCAATCATCCTTGCAGGAACTTCCTCGAACAAAGAAAACAAAGACAGTGCGCTACTATCATGAAGAGAACAAAGACATCCATGAAGAACGAAGACTACGGATAGAAGAGCTAGACAAATGGCGAGAACACAAAACGAGAACACATGATAAACCAAAACTACATAAAAACAAGCCCGATACCTCTCTTAATCAACTTCAGGTCGGCGATACAGTCTTACTAGATGCCATTGATCCTCACATTATCACTACCACACCAAATGAGAAAATCCCTTTTACGGTACTTAGCATTTTTCCATTCGGTACAGTGGAGGTGAGTCATCCCAAGTTCAGCACTTTTAAGGTAAACAATACCCATTTAAAACCTTATTTTAAAATTGACAACAGGAATGAGGAGTATGAACTCCTTGAACCACCATGATCATTCAATGGAGAGGTAAGTCAAGCTTAGACTATAAATAAGCGCTTCTCGGGTGGCAACCCGAGCACTAACATATTTTGATTTCTTTATTTTTATTTTCTCACACTTTGAGTCAATTAACTCAATCTTTGAATTGCAAAGTTTTCCAGCACATACAGCCAAGCACACGGGCGTGCCTCAAGTTGTAGCCAAACAGGGGAAAATGCCACGACCCTGCGACACGACCGTGCAGAAGCAGGACATGATTTCCCCAAAACACGGGGTGCGATAAATCCCCACGGCCGTGCGACATGGCCGTGGGTGAACTTGATAAGAGACCACGGGCGTGGGAATGGAAAACCATGGGCGTGCCAGGGACAAGGCTCAATTCTGTTTCTTTGACACGGGCGTGCATCAATCCCATGCCCTTCAGCAGTGTACAACAATCCACGAGCCTGGTACCCTAACACACGGGCGTGGGAGAAGCGAACAAGGCTAGGCATGACCGTACGATATGGCCCTGTGCCACACACGCCCCAGACACACGGGCATGGGATAGTAGCCGGGCATGACCTAAATTGCAAAATTCAAAAAAACACGGGCTCACTTTCAGAGTACACGGGCGTGGCTTTAGGCCATGTGCACTTCCCCTATATAAGCAAATCACTGTTCATTTTCTTCTTCCTTTCAAAACCCTAGCTGAAATATCCCCTTCTCCACAACCTAATCCCTATTCTGGCCACCATTCCCCAGATTCTCATTTCCCCAACCCCCAAACCATCCTAAAATCCACTTCCCCTGCATTAATCCTCGCTTTCCCATCTCTTTTCCTTACATTTTCTTTCCACACGGCTGTACCCCCTGCCTCGCCCGTGCTCAGCCTACAATTTCGTTTTTAAAGCTCTATCTCTCTCCCTTAGCGCCTTCAATGTCATCTTCAAGAGGAAAGAAAACCACCGTAGCAGCCTCGAAGAAGAGGAGCGTCATCTTTCGCGGGTCCACATCTCATCGCGAACCATCCAGTAATGAAGATGTTTAGAATATTTATTTTATTATTTTATGTTTTTAATTTTTATTCAAACTACTTTTTATTTTTTATTTTTATTTTTTTAGCAGATTTAAAATTTTATTATAAATTTTGGTTATTTCTTTTCGAGTACTTATTCTTCCTACTATCCCCTAAAAAGTTCCTGATTTATCACAGTTATATAGAGCTCTTAAGCTCATCCTCACATAGGAACTAAAACTCCACCGGGAAAGGTTCTCCACGACTGCCATGTCTTGCTCGACCACGACCATAGCTACCACTAGATATAATATTCTTTTGGCGCAGGACTTATGGCCTAATGAACCTCTACAACCGTCGAAGTATCCTCCTCCACTCTCAAAGCGATCACTCTCCAAAACTCTAGTTCGAGGAATTCATCATACAGGAAGTTTCACTTCTTTCCCTATCTTATTTTTATACTCTAATATCTATCTTTGTACATTGAGGTCAATGTACATCTTAAGTGTGGGGGGTATCTATTTCACTATCAGAAAAATCCCTGAATAATCACCTTGTTCTCATGAAAAACTCTCATATCATATTTAGGATAAATTTTAATTGATTTATGATTTTGATTGATAGATTTTGAATTAAAACATAGGGATTTATGCATTGATTTTTTTAAAACTTTAAGACATTAGAGAATCAAGTATGATAAGTTGATTTTTAAGAAATTAAATTATAGGTTGTTTCCCCAAGTCGAGGTATTACTTTGAATTGGAATTCATGAGTCTAAACATCAAAAAGCCATAATTTTTTTGTGAGATTTTTGAGCCTTTTGAGCATCTACTCATCCTTTCATGCTCACTTTTATTATTGCTTTGAGTGCATCAATATTGAACTGTTATTCTAGAACTTGATTGATTATGCATGTCGAGACCACACCATTTGATTTGATGTATCAAAATGATTAAGGAACTTAGGATTAACCCACTCATGCCATGAAAAGCCTACCTCCACGATTAACCCCTAGTAAACCCCCTTGAGCCCAACAAACCAATTCTTGTATTACCCTTAATATTAACCTTTAACCCATTATTGTTGAAATCCTCTAAATTAATCCCTATTTTTGTTGAGATTTGAGTTGAATGGATTGCCTAGATATGTTTTGTTCTTGAAATTTAGCCTACATTATTTAACTTGTTCTTAAAAAAAACACAACTATGTATGCATATCTGTAATTTCATATTCTGAGAGAAGCTCTGTTATACGCAAGTGAAGATTAACTCTTTTTCTAGTTAGGCAAATTTTCAATTCAATCTCGATTCTAACCCTTTCTTTCAGCTTGTGACCACACCCCCTAACCAAGCCTCAGTACACCCCTCTAAAGACCTTTTGATTGATGTATTATCTTAAAATTAAAGTGGTGGAGATTTAATTTTTCATGCAAGCCTATGGTAATGACTTTCCATTATTGACTATTGAGTGCTTCCTTTATTGTCTTTAAAACACCTCGAGTGATTTGAGTGAATCTTTAGTGAGGATGTAAAACTCTGTGATATTCTGAATTAAAGGTGATTACTTAGATGAGGGAGGACACTTATATTTTCGGGATAAAATGCTCAACTTAGAATGATTGAAACTTTTATGTTCCTTTAGTTAAATTCTCAATGTATGATTACCTATGGATTAATTTGAGATATTATTGATAGAAATTATATGTTGAGAAGGATTCATTCTGATTATGAGTTGAGAATTTTGCTTGAGGACAAGAAAATGCTTAAGTGTGGGGGTATTTGATAAACCTTAAATTATACATATTTTTACCCCATGTTTAATGCATTTTATAGATGATTTCTCATTAGAATTGGTGAATTCGATGCTCCTAATGCTTTAATTTCGTGTTTTCTACTCAAGAGAGCACCAAGAGTCAAAAGGAACCAAAAACGAGCCAAAAAGGGACAAAATAAACCAAATCGAGAAGATGACACGGCTTAAGCCTTGCCACACGGGTAGCTCACATACTTGTGTCTTTCGAGGGTGTCGACCAAGGCTTTAACGATTCACATGGCCTGGCCATTGACCCACACGGCCGTGTGCAATTTAATGGATCGAACACTTCCTAGCAATCACGTCACACGGGCGTGTCCCTGCTGAGCCCAGGTTAAGTCCATTTTGGAAAAGGCCACTTTGGACGGTTTCGAGGCATTCCAAAGCCTATAAATATGCACTAGAGGAGGAGAAAAAGGGAGACAGGGAAGAGGGGTAAGGAATTACCCCAAGGAACCCGATTGATCTATTTCACAAGCTGGATTCATCATCAAAACTGAAGATCTCTCCTCAATTTCCCTTCAGGAGTTTTGGGTTTTTTTTATGTTTTTTATTCTTTATTCTTCTGAGATGTTTTCTTATTTAGTTATGAACTAAATCCCCTAAATACCTAAGGGGAATGAAACCTAAGACGAATCTTGTTATTAATTTCTGAATCGTATGATAAATATTTAACTTGTTCTTAATTATATGTTCTTAATTCTTGTTTTGATATCCCAGGATATTGATTCAAGACATGGTCTTATTTTGAGGAGGAATAGCCCTATCTAAGAGTACATTTTCCATAATTAAGCGGAGTTGATTGCGCGCCTAGAAATAGGGTGACAAGATTTTACCGGATTAGGGTGAAACCTAATAAGGGGATCCATAGATCGAGTTAATGCAACCCTAGAGCGTTAATTAGAGTAAAATCTCAGTTATTCAATCTAGGGATTAGACGTTATTAGTCTTGAATAGGGATAATAACATAACTTAGGGATCTCTACAGAACAAGTTGAATGAATAAATCGTCCAATTCGGAGCCAGAATAACAAGTAAAGTCTAGGTGGATTTTTCCTTAGGTATTGTCTCAAGTCAATCGATTTTCCCAAAAACAATTCCCCAATTCTTTTCTCTGTGCGTTCTTAGTTTAAATAAATAATTAATTAAAACAAACCCTTTTATTCATAGGCTATATAATAAAAAGATAGTTATTACTAGTACTTTTTGTTCCCTTGGGTACGATATCCCGGTCTTGCCATTACTATACTATTGTTCGATAGGTGTGCTTACCTTTTCGTCGTGATAATAGTTAGTCTAGGTTTGATCTTCATTATAAATATTTATTACTTGTTACGAATCACTACGATCAACGGCCGATGCATTCGTCAGCCCAAACGGCATGACAAGAAATTCATAATGACTGTACCTCGTTCTGAAAGCTGTCTTAGGTACATCCGATTCTTTAACTCGCAATTGATAGTAGCCAGACCTCCAGTCTATCTTAGAGAACACAGTGGCTCCTCTCAACTGGTCGAACAAATCATCGATCCTTGGCAAAGGATACTTATTCTTGATAGTTACCTTGTTCAGTTGGCGGTAATCAATACATAACCTCATTGAACCATCTTTCTTCTTTACATCAAACTCATTAAATGGTAACAACATAAGGTTAGCCCGAAAGCAATGACCCTGAATCGTCAAAGGACAATTCTTACAACTTTATCAACCAGGACTAATTTGCCTAGTGGGTTCGACACTCTAATAACAAATTCCGTAGGTTCAATAGGTATGTTCATGCTAGATACCAATCTCATGCAAATGTATGAATGCGTCGACCCCGGATCAATTAAGGCAACAACATATGTATTACAAAGAGAAAAAGTACCTGTAATGACGTTAGGAGCAGAGGCTTCTTCTTGAGCGCGTATTGCATACGTCCTTGCTAGGGCTCAAGCCTCTGGTTTTGTAGCTTCTTTAGTCGCAGCAAGACTACCACTAGCACTCTCAGGATATCTCGAAGGTCTACCTTGTGAAATGGGAGTACTCGTCTTTGAGGTTACTTCCATTTCTTTTTCGATTCGTTCTGGGCAGTCCCTGAGAAAGTGGTCAAGAGAACCATATTTGAAACATGCACCACTCTTCACTCGGCACTCTCCGAAGTGAAATCTGTTACAGCTCTTACACTTCGGCTTTTGGTCATCAACACTCCCCACACTAGTCACCATCGGGGAGGAAGGCTTCTAATTATGTCGTTTAGAGCCTCTCGCTCTACCCGAATATCCTACCAATGAAGTGGAGCGTTCATGTTGGCTCATTGATTTTTTTGTGGGAAATGAGAGTGTTTTACTGCTGGACCTCTTGCTCGAAACTCGAGCTTCTCTCTTTGCTTGTTTCTTTCATTATTGAGCTCCTCAGCCTTATTGGCCCGATCAGTAAATACGGCAAACTCCCGTATTTCAAGAATCCCAATTAACAGTTTGATCTCCTCATTCAGACCTTCCTTGTAACACCCCGAAACCGTGGCCGTCACCGGGGTCGAACATGAGGTGTTATCGGGCTTAATTCATCACTTATACAGCTCAAACAATTTATTTTAAAACTCCTAGACAAGCTGTCAATCTGCATTATAGTCACTTAAAAATTCATATCTTGAGTTCCGAAACTCGAAATCAAATTTCGTAAATCTTTCCTGAAACTAGACTCATATATATATCTAATAAAATTATTTGTAGAATTTTTGGTTGGGCCAATTAGTACAGTTTATTTGTTAAATTCTCCCCTGTTTCAGGGTTCGACTACTCTGACCTCTGAGCATTACTACTTAGATATCTCCCTCCACAGCGCTTCAATGCCCATGCCGCTTGTCTCTAATGAAACTAGACTCAATAATGAATCTGCATATATAAAGGATGACTTCTAATTATCTCTAAAAAATTTATGGTGAATTTCCAAAGTCAGAACAGGGGATCCAGAAATTGCTCTGGCCCTGTTTCACAAAAATTTAAACATCTCATAAAATATAGCTCATATGGTCATTTCGTTTCTTCCATATGAAAATAGACTCATCCAGATTCGATTTCATATTTTATTCATTATTTAATTCCATTTCTACTATTTTTAGTGATTTTTCAATTTCACATCACTACTGCTGTTTGCATCCATTATTAGAGTAAATTTTTACCTATTAGAGTAATTTAACATACATATCACCAAGTATGATCATGACTAGCCATACCAAAGGCTAATCATTACCAAGCATTTCCTTACTACTCAATAACCATATCATGAATGTAACACCGGAAATCATTAGCCATGACAAACGGCATAATAATCAAATAGACTTTAACTATTACTTATAACTAAGTATCATAAGACCAAATCCAACTTAACATTTATGCCATTTTCGCATGGCTAAAAGTATACATACCAAGGTTCAAACAAAACATAATAGCCTATACATGCCGAAATGCTCTCTTAGACCAACTAAGAAGAAGATACCACAAAGTTGCAAGCTGGTGTGATGACTTCGACGATGGTCCCGAGCACACAAAAATGGATCAAAGGAACCTAAATAAGTGACAAATAAACACACCAAATGAGTATATAACTCAGCAAGTCATAAGCATTACACTGCCGTCCATTTATAAAGTATCATAAAAGAAAACAATTAATGCAAGATTAGGTACTCCATCTATACTGACTATGCTATAATTTCACGCACATTTATCATTACATGCTCTCAACTAGCCAAGCCTCCATTGACATCTCGTATGATATTCGATATGATATTTGACGCATTTCCACACATCATTTTATTTTCGTTTAGATTATACTAATAATAGCATTTCATCTATTCCACAATAATCTTATGTTTCTAACTTCAAATATAATCACCACATAGGTTCAAGACTTACCAAGCTCAGTTCCAAATATAAACATAACGTCTATTCCTCGTGAACTCAAAGTATCTACTCATTCCGCTGTCCATGATCTAATTGATAAAGTCGCACACTTAACGTTAATAATTATTCGAAAATATATAGTAAGTCCGCACACTTAGTGCTATACAATTAAACTCGCACACTTAGTGCCAATCTCATTATCGTAAATGTTTATACCCGCACACTTAGTGCCGAAATCAACAACTCAATACATCTCACTTCTTTTTTACACTCGATAATTTTGTCACTACATGCATTTATATATCATTCCATTCGGCATAATTACATAGGTATTATGGTTATTTAAATCAATACAAAATATATGCTTAATAACTTACTTTGTGTTGGGTAAAACGGTTCCAACTCGGCTACTCGATGTTCTTTCCTTTGCCTTTGCTTGATTCTCCTCCTTTAACTTCTTGAGCTTAATCAATAAATTAACTAGTTTAACCGTCTTGCTAAATATTTATATCAAAATATTAATGATTTCATATCATAGGAGATACATGACTAATTCTTATCTTCCTACCATATGTTTTTGAGCTATTCGGCTAATAACCATATGCTATCACCCTACTATCAATAATCCAATCACGCATGCATATATATATAATCGGACATTTGGCAACCACCCTTGCTAATTACTCATTTTTAGTCGATTATATATATAATCCAAAAATAATATCACGAATGGGCATACATTTATATATATAATAATATATATATGGCCGAATGTGCAAAACTGAGACTCAACATCACCTATGCTCTTAATTTGATGGCCGAATATCCATATATATATGATATCAACTATACTATCATCTTTAACTCATCTAAACACAAAATTTCATCTCATGAACACTTGACCGAATTTTTCCTAATCTAGCATGGCTTCACATCTATTTGTAACATTCTAAAAATCCATATATACCACATTTCTACATAAATTTTCTTTCACTTTTCCACTACTTCCATTCACAACATCAAAAGCACCATACTCTTAGCATTTACCTCTTCCTAACCATATGCCATCTAAGTACCCCTTTAGGTAGAAAATTAACAAATAGGTTGTAATAAGACATTGGCTACTAACTAGATTTTCACAAGAATTTAGTAAAAGTAACATAAATCCTACCTTAATCAACCCCTTTTGAGTTAGTCGAATGTCTAGAGCATTTCTTCCTTCCTTCTCCTAACTCACGGCAATTGCAAAAAGAAAGAAGATGAATACTCCCTCTTCCTTCCTTATTTTATTCATCATTTCTTTTAATTCCTTTCTTTAATTTATTTTAATTGTTAACTAATAAAAGAATTGCATTGAAATTCAACCTAGTGGATGGGGCATCATGGCTTGGCTGGCCACTACTTGGGTTTTTGGGCAATTTGACATGCAAACCCAAGTTTCCTCACTTTGTTATTATTTGATCCTTACATATTCCCCTATCATATTTTCTTAAGTTCTCAACTAAGCCAATCACATGAAATTCACATTCATAAGTCTAAATTAAAACATCAAATTTTCACACATGCACTAATACACATAGAGGATATGTAACCAAATTTTAAATAAATTTTGGGACTCGGTCTTGTGGCCCCGAAACCACATTCCGACTAGGGTCAAATTAGGACTATCACAACTCTCCCTCACTAAAAAATTTTCGTCCCCGAAAATCTTACCATCGAATAAATTTGGATAACGTTCTTTCACCGAATCCTCGAGCTCCCAAGTAGCTTCTTCGACCCCATGTTTATGCCACAGTACCTTCACTAATGGGATTTTCTTATTTCGTAATTCTTTTACTTCACGTGTTAGAATGTGAACCGATTCTTCCTTGTAACTCAAATCAGATTGAATCTCGATCTCAGATGGAGTAATTATGTGTGATGGATCGGACCTATATCGTCGAAGCATCGAGACATGTAAAACGTTATGAATCTTTTCAAGTTCGGGGGTAAAATCAATCTATATGCAACTGGACCAACTCGTTCGGATATTTCATACGGCCCAATGAACCTCGGACACAATTTGCCCTTACGGCCAAATCTGAGTATCTTCTTCCAAGGCGAAACTTTTAGAAACACTTTATCTCCCACCTGATACTCAATGTCTTTTCGTTTCAAATCCACTTACGACTTCTGACGATCTGAAGCTGCCTTCAGACTTTCACGAATCATTTTTACTTTCTGCTCAGCATCCTTAATCAAATCAACTCCGAAAATTTTACTCTTACCGAGCTCAGTCCAAAACAACGGTGTACGGCATTTACGACCGTACAAAGCCTCGTAAGGTGCCATCTTAATGCTTGATTGAAAACTATTGTTGTAAGAGAATTCAATCAAAGGTAAATACCGTTCCCATGAGCCACTAAACTCAAGGATGCAACATCTCAACATATCCTTGAGTATCTGAATTATCCATTCGGATTGACCATCGGTTTGGGGATGAAATGCGGTGCTAAAATGCATCTTGGTACCCAATGCTCCTTGTAATTTCTTCCAAAATCACGATGTAAATCTTGGGTCTCTATCCGACACGATAGAAATAGGTACCCCATGCAATCGGACAACTTAGGAGACATATAATTCTGCCAATTTATCGAGCGAAAAATCTGTACGGACAGGGATAAAATGAGCAGTCTTTGTCAATCTATCAACGATAACCCAGACCGAGTCTTTCTTATTCTGTGTCAATGGTAAACCAGATACAAAATCCATTGTTACCCGATCCCATTTCCATTTAGGTATCATGATTGGCTGAAGTAATCCCGAAGGCACTTGATGTTCTGCTTTCACTTGTTGACATATCAAACACTTTGACACAAAGTCAGAAATGTCTCATTTCATACCAGGCCACTAAAACTGACGTTTCAAATCATTGTACATTTTCGTGCTACCCGGGTGGATAGACATTTAGCTATTATGAGCCTCATTTAAAATCATCGAAATAAGTTCCGAATTTCTTGGAACACATAATCGACTCGTGAAAGTCAAGCAATCATTGTCGTCAATCCGAAACTCCGATTCCTTATTCGAAGCACATTCAGCTCGTTTAGCAACCAATTCATCGTCGACTTTCTGGGATTCAAATATTTGACGAATCCATAATGGTTTGGCCTTTAATTCAGCTACTAGCACATTATCGGGTGAGACGGATAGGTGAACATTCATCGCTCTCAAAGCAAATAGCGCTTTACGACTTAAAGCATCGGCAACCACGTTAGCCTTGCCCGGGTGATAATCAATGATAAGTTCATAATCTTTCAACAATTCAAGCCAGCGTCTTTGTCGCAGATTCAGATCTCTTTGAGTCATCAAATATTTAAGACTTTTTTGGTCCGAGTAAATATGACACATTTCCCCAAACAAGTAATGTCGCCATATTTTCAAGGTGAACACTATGGCCGCTAATTCAAGATCATGGGTCGGATAGTTTCTCTTATGCGGCTTTAATTGTCTCGATGCGTAAGCCACAACTCGACCTTCTTGCATCAACACACACCCTAGCCGAAGCAAGGATGCATCACTATAAATGACAAACTCTTTACCGGACTCCGGCTGTACTAGCACTGGAGCTTCAGTTAAACAGGTTGTTAGTCGATCGAAACTTTCCTGACAGCTTTGTGACCATTCAAACTCAACATCTTTTTGAAGTAGTTTTGTCAACGATGCAGCTATCATCGAAAAACCTTTTACAAACCGTCGGTAGTATCCGGCAAGCCCCAAAAAGCTCCTAACTTCAGTAACATTCCTCGGAGGTTTCCAATCGAGTATGGCCGAAATTTTGTTCGGATCAACTCTAATTCCCGATGCGGATACGACGTGCCCCAAAAAGCTAACCTCTCTCAACCAAAATTCGCATTTACTGAATTTTGCGTATAATTGCTTGTCTCGTAAAAACTGTAATACTAATCTCAAATACTCGACATGTTCAGCTTTATCTTGGGAATAAATTAAAATATCATCAACAAACACAACCACAAACCGATCCAAGTATTGTCTGAAAATTCGATTCATTAAATCCATGAATATAGCAGGGGCATTAGTAAGCCCAAACGGCATCACTAAGAATTCGTAGTGACCATATCTTGTTCTAAAAGCAGTTTTGGGTATGTCTGAGTCTCTAACTCTCAACTGATAATAACCTGACCTCAAATCTATCTTTGAAAACACTGAGGCTCCCTTCAATTGATCAAACAAATCATCAATACGCGGTAACGGATATTTATTCTTTATTGTTACTTTATTCAACTGACGATAGTCGATGCACAACCTCATGGTTCCATCCTTCTTTTTCACAAACAATACTGGTGCACCCCATGGTGAAAAACTCGGTCGAGCAAAACCTCTATCCGTCAATTCTTGCAACTGAATTTTCAATTCCTTTAATTCCGTTAATGCCATACGATACGGGGTTATCGAGATTGGTGTGGTACCAGGTACAAGTTCGATGCCAAATTCTACCTCTCGAACAGGTGGCAACCCCGGTAACTCCTCAGGAAAAACATCTGAATACTCACAAACCACTGGTACCGATTCGAGTTTCCTTTACGTCTCTTTGCTATCAAATACATACGCAAGATATGTTTCACACCCCTTCCTCACATATCTCTGAGCGATCATCGAGGATATTATTGCTGGCACTCCCCTTAAATCAGTAGACTCAACCCGGACTATCTCATTATTTGTACCCCTCAAATCAATGGTTTTTCTTTTGCAACTCACCACTGCGTCATATACGGTCAACCAGTCCATACCAAGAATAACATCAAAATCATCAAATGGTAAAAGCATCAAATCGACCGGAAAATAGGATTCTCGGATTATTAGAGGGCATCTCTTACACACTTTGTCAACAAGCGCATACTGACCCAAAGGATTTGACACTCGAATTACGAACTCAGTAGACTCAATAGGCAGAGCCTAACTGGATGATAAAGTCTCACATACATAAGAATGAGTAGAGCCAGGGTCAATTAATGCAATTACATTAGTATCAAAAAGAGTGAAAGTACCAGTGATAACATCAGGGGAGGATGCTTCCTCTCGTGCACGGATGGCATATGCTCTAACAGGAGTACGGGTCTCAGATCGAACAGCCGTATCAAAAGTCCCTCTCTGACTACCACCCCTACCTTCTGAAATTCTCGGTGGTCTACCCCTAGCCGTTGGTCCACTAGGTCTTGCACCTTGCATCTTATTTTTCTCATCAAATTCCGTGCAATCTCTAATGAAGTGATCCTTCGAACCGCATCTGTAATAGGCCCTGTTAGTGGACTTACCCCAACATTCACCTATGTGTCGTCTTCCACATTGTGGACATTCAGGTTTTTCTTGGCGATTGTTACCCACACTAGCAACCGAAGTAGCTCGCGAGTCCGTTAATGGTTGTGTCCTAATAGAAATTCCCGCAGTCGTCTTCGGTTTGTGAGTGTCCTCCCTGAACTTCTTTATAGCTGAGAACGGAGTTTTACTCGTTGATCTTTTATGAAAGTCTTTAGCTTCAGATTCTGCCTTCTTTTTCTCCTTTCCAAGTTCTTTCGCCTTGCAAGCTCGTTCAACTAGTGTTACAAATTCTTTTATCTCTAAAATACCCACTAGTAGCTTTAAATCTTCATTCAATCCTTCCTCAAATCTTTTGCACATAGCGATTTCATCGGCTACACACTCCCGAGCATATCGACTGAGTCTTACGAACTCACGTTCGTATTCAGATACTGTCATGCGGCCTTGCTTAAGTTCCAAGAATTCCTTACGCTTTTGATCAATGAACCGTTGGCTAATATATTTTTTTTGAAACTCCGTTTGAAAGAAATCCCAAGCAACTCGTTCCTTCGGGATTATGGTAATCAAGGTCCTCCACCAATAGTAGGCTGAGTCTCGCAACAAAGATATAGCACACTTTAAACACTCATCAGGTGTGCAGGACAGTTCATCAAAAACTCGGATGGTGTTATCAAGCCAGAACTCGGCCCTTTCAGCATCATCAGTAACTATGGCTCTGAATTCCTCGGCCCCGCGCTTCCTAATCAAGTCTACAGGTGGTTTACTCGGCCTTACAGGATCAGTAGTTGATGGCATTATACGCTCCTGGGGCAGATTATTTAAATTCGGGAATGGTTGGGCAACCGAATTAGTGCGGGCATATTGTGCGACCCACTCGTTCATCATAGTAAAGAAGGCTTGTTTTGCCCCCTCATCTTGATTATTCGCAGATGAATGAGGTTCAACAGGCGGTGTCCCTTGCGTACGAGCAGCCGCTACACTTTCCGCTAAGGTTCTCTCTAAACCGGGATCCATTTACTAATCAAAACAAAAATTTTAGCCGTCAGAAGTCATCACACTATTAAACACTACATTAAGGCATGTATAGCTAGACTCATACGCGCTATGGTAGTCCTAGAATCGACTAAACCATAGCTCTGATACCAATAAAATGTAACACCCCGAAACCGTGGCCGTCACCGGGGTCGAACACGAGGTATTATCGGGCTTAATTCATCACTTATACAGCTCAAACAATTTATTTTAAAACTCCCAGACAAGCTGTCAATCTGCATTATAGTCACTTAAAAATTCATATCTTGAGTTCCAAAACTCGAAATCAAATTTCGTAAATCTTTCCTGAAACTAGACTCATATATATATCTAATAAAAATTTTTGTATAATTTTTGGTTGGGCCAATTAGTACATTTTATTTGTTAAAGTCTCCCCTGTTTCAGGGTTCAACTACTCTGACCTCTGAGCATTACGACTTAGATATCTCCCTACACAGTGCTTCAATGCCTATACCGATTGTCTTTAATGAAACTAGACTCAATAATGAATCTGCACATATAAAGGATGACTTCTAATTATCTCTACAAAATTTATGGTGAATTTCCAAAGTCAGAACAGGAGATCTAGAAATCGCTCTGGCCCTGTTTCACAAAAATTTAAACATCTCATAAAATATAGCTCATATGGTCGTTTTGTTTCTTCCATATGAAAATAGACTCATCCAGATTCGATTTCATATTTTATTCATTATTTAATTCCATTTCTACTATTTTTAGTGATTTTTCAATTTCACATCACTATTGCTGTCTGCATCCATTATTAGAGTAAATTTTTACCTATTAGAGTAATTTAACATACATATCACCAAGTATGATCATGACTAGCCATACCAAAGGCTAATCATTACCAAGCATTTCCTTACTACTCAATAACCATATCATGAATGTAACATCGGAAATGATTAGCCATGACAAACGGCATAATAATCAAATAGACTTTAACTATTACTTATAAGACCAAATCCAACTTAACATTTATGCCATTTTCGCATGGCTAAAAGTATACATACCAAGGTTCAAACAAAACATAATAGCCTATACATGCCGAAATGTTCTCTTAGACCAACTAAGAATAAGATACCAAAAAGTTGCAAGCTGGTGTGATGACTTCGACGATGGTCCCGAGCACACAAAAATGGATCAAAGGAACCTAAATAAGTGACAAATAAAACACCAAATGAGTATATAACTCAGCAAGTCATAAGCATTACACTGCCGTCCATTTATAAAGTATCATAAAAGAAAACAATTAATGCAAGATTAGGTACTCCATCCATACTGACTATGATATAATTTCACGCACATTTATCATTACATGCTCTAACTAGCCAAGCCTCCATTGACATCTCGTATGATATTCGATATGATATTTGACGCATTTTCACACATCATTTTACTTTCGTTTAGATTATACTAATAATAGCATTTCATCTATTCCACAATAATCTTATGTTCCTAACTTCAAATATAATCACCACATGGGTTAAAGACTTACCAAGCTCAGTTCCAAATATAAACATAACGTCTATTCCTCATGAACTCAAAGTATCTACTCATTCCGCTGTCCATGATCTACTTGATAAAGTCGCACACTTAACGTTAATAATTATTCGAAAATATATAGTAAGTCCGCACACTTAGTGCTTAATAATCAAACTCGCACACTTAGTGCCAATCTCATTATCATAAATGTTTATACCCGCACACTTAGTGCCGAAATCAACAACTCAATACATCTCACTTCTTTTTTACACTCGATAATTTTGTCACTACATGCATTTATATATCATTCCATTCGGCATAATTACATAGGTATTATGGTTATTTAAATCAATACAAAATATATGCTTAATAACTTACTTTGTGTTGGGTAAAACGGTTCCAACTCGGCTACTCGATGTTCTTTCCTTTGCCTTTGCTTGATTCTCCTCCTTTAACTTCTTGAGCTTAATCAATAAATTAACTAGTTTAACCGTCTTGCTAAATATTTATATCAAAATATTAATGATTTCATATCATAGGAGATACATGACTAATTCTTATCTTCCTACCATATGTTTTTGAGCTATTCGGCTAATAACCATATGCTATCACCCTACTATCAATAATCCAATCACGCATGCATATATATATAATCGGACATTCGGCAACCACCCTTGCTAATTACTCATTTTTAGTCGATTATATATATAATCCAAAAATAATATCACGAATGGGCATACATTTATATATATATAATATATATATGGCCGAATGTGCAAAACTGAGACTCAACATTACCTATGCTCTTAATTTGATGGCCGAATATGCATATATATATGATATCAACTATACTATCATCTTTAACTCATCTAAACACAAAATTTCATCTCATGAACACTTGAGCGAATTTTTCCTAATCTAGCATGGCGTCACATCTATTTGTAACATTCTAAAAATCCACATATACCACATTTCTACATAAATTTTCTTTCACTTTTCCACTACTTCCATTCACAACATCAAAAGCACCATACTCTTACCATTTACCTCTTCCTAACCATATGCCATCTAAGTACCCCTTTAGGTAGAAAATTAACATATGGGTTGTAATAAGACATTGGCTACTAACTAGATTTTCACAAGAATTTAGTAAAAGTAACATAAATCCTACCTTAATCAACCCCTTTTGAGTTAGCCGAATGTCTAAAGCATTTCTTCCTTCCTTCTCCTAACTCACGGCAATTGCAAAAAGAAAGAAGATGAATAGTCCCTCTTCCTTCCTTATTTTATTCATCATTTCTTTTTAATTCCTTTCTTTAATTTATTTTAATTGTTAACTAATAAAAGAATTGCATTGAAATTCAACCTAGTGGATGGGGCATCATGGCTTGGCCGGCCACCACTTGGGTTTTTGGGCAATTTGACATGCAAACCCAAGTTTCCTCACTTTGTTATTATTTAATCCTTACATATTCCCCTATCATATTTTCTTAAGTTCTCAACTAAGCCAATCACATGAAATTCACATTCATAAGTCTAAATTAAAACATCAAATTTTCACACATGCACTAATACACATAGAGGATATGCAACCAAATTTTAAATAAATTTTGGGACTCGATCTTGTGGCCCCGAAACCACATTCCGACTAGGGTCGAATTAGGACTGTCACATTTCTCGAAGCGTTTAAACATTTCTGACTCAGCTTGAACCCATTCAGTTGCATACTGACTTAGTCTAACAAACTCTCTTTCGTATTCCGCTACGGTCTTATTTCCTTGCTTGAGTTCTAGGAACTCCTTTCACATCGAGTCTAAGAACCTTTGGCTAACGTATTTCTTCCTAAACTCTGCTTGGAAGAATTCCTAAGTGATATTTTCCTTTGGCACCACGGAAGATACAGTCTTCCACCAATGATATGCAGTGTCTTTCAAGAGAGACACAGTACACTTTAAACACTCCTCGAGTGTGCACGACAATTCATCTAACACCCGTGTAGTATTCTCGAGCCAAAACTCGACTCTTTCAACATCATCCTCAATTTTAGCTCTAAATTCCTCAGCCCCATACTTTCTAAGCTTATCTACAGGGGCCTTACCAATTCTTACTTGTGCCATACCTCGTGGCACATCCTCATCAAGTTGGTTAGGGGCGAGGGAGGTCGTGGTATGTTGGGGCAATTCCTTAAATAATCCCCAAACCATTCGTCCATCATATCAAAGAAGGCGGCTCGGGCCTCTTCTCAGCCTTCAGACATAAGCCTTCTACTACTACTAGATACAACTTGTTGTATGGAAGCTGGAGCATGGCTCTCGGCTCTCTCAGACTCATCTTGTGCTTGATTGGAAGACATTTACTAAATTCAAAACAATTTAAACAGTTAGGAAATGTCATACTATCAATATTCAAATAATGACATGTATGGCAAACCTCAATACTCTCTACGGTAGTCCTAGAACCGACTAAACTGTAGCTCTGATACCACTAAATGTAACACCCCTTACCCTTATTCAATGTTGGGACAGGGTTTGAGGCGTTATCACATTCTTATTCGTACCAAATTGGGTCACTAAGTTTCGCCCAAATTTAAAACTTTTCGAACATGTACATATCATCTCTAGTACAAGCCTTCGAGGCTTAAAACATACATAGAGGCGGTTCGGGACAAAACCAGGAACATTCGATAAACTTTGGGCACCCTAGAAATTTCTCTTATTTTGACGAGTCACACGCCTATGTGGGTGGGGCCGTGTGATCACACATGCCCGTGTGGCTTGCGACATGCCCCTGCCCTCAGCTCATGTGGCTCTTTAACAATGACATTAGCATACAATTGGGGGCATACGACCAAGACACACGACCGTGTGCCTAGCCCGTGTACAACAGTGACTTAAAACTTTAGATACAGGGGACATACGACCATACTGCATGCCCATGGGGACGATTCCTGTGTCACACACGGCCTAGACACAAGCCCGTGTGTCTAACTGTGTGGACCTTGCTAGGCTATTTTCCAAGCCTTTGATCACCCTCTTATCAACCAACCACATTTCTAGGTTACTTTAATACATACTAAAGCCCAATTTATACACTTAAGCAAAACTTTGACGAACCTCATTGTATGTAAACCTCATATATTTGGTTTTATACATGCTAGGTTAATTCCCATCTTGTATTTAAGGGGATTCCATGTCTCATTGACATATTTAGGATTGGCTCATTCTGGTGACTCATTGCCAATTAAAAACAAACCATCATATGTGAATATAAACATGCATTGATTTGCAGGTCATAACCTACTTGAATTTAAGCCAATTCCTATGGCCATATACAAAAAGATAGATATATCTTTACATGCCTTCATTTAGCAAATCAAATGACACATATAACCAAATACTCAAAAGTCCTATACATGCCATTGAACGAAATAGAAATGTCTTTATACCAAAGCTGGTCTAGTTGATAGTGTGCTGACTCTCCAACCGTCTTCCAATCCTTGCGAGTCCTCGAACTCTAAAAAGCAGGGAAAAATGAGGGGTAAGCATTTACAGGCTTAGTAAGCTCGAATAACTGGAAAGTAAACTTATCGACTAATTAGCATACATCCATATTAGATAATGAAACCAACAAGCTTGAAAAGGTTTCCCTATCACATGCACTCAATCAATGAGCTAGTCACATAACAATGCACCATGTAATTTATCTTAGATAAGCTCATCATTCAACATTTCATTTTGTACATATATCATATGCTAATCCCGTTGAGTTACTAGGAAATCTCATTGGACTATCCATTAACCGTCAATTCATAAGAATGATCAATTTAGGTATGCACTCCTGCGAACCTCACATCTTATGGTTGGATTACTAGTCCAAGCTAAATCCCCCGTAATATAAACTCATAAGGTGATGTCAGGATTACCAGTCCAGGCTAAATCCCTTATAGCGACAATCAGCCTTAGTAAGCTCGAATCTGAATTATCAATCCAGGCTAAATTCAGATCCTAATTGGATTACCCATCCAGGCTAAATCCATAATGCACTTGTATTCTTCGGGAGGCTCGATCATTCAAAGGAACACTCATCCGGGCTAGATCTTTAAATCCTTTTCATACTTGAGATTAACGGATTACCCATCCGGGCTAAATCCTTTCTGCAACACATGCAGGATCTCAATTCACATATAAATCATGGTTTATCCATCGAATTCCCTTTTTAACCTCAACCGGGACATTTTTCAACATAGCATTATCAAAGATGCATTTCATGTAATTTCATGCCATCAATAAATGCAATCATCATGCATTCATAAATCATACAATTAAAAATATTATGAGTTTACTTTGAGTTATTCTAACTTATCTGGTATTCGTTCGGTCTTGTGTTTCGGTTATTTCGAAACCTTTCATTTTCCTCGATCAACCTTCGAAATTTGTTCCTCGGGGTCTATTACAATAAAATTAAATCATTAACACCTCACATTATACTTTTTATGTCTAAATTCCATCCCCGATTTAAATGATCGTTTTGCCCCTAACGTTACACATTTTTACGATTTAGTCCTTAGGCTCGTATAATGAAACACATACAATTTCTACCTTACCCAAGCCTAGCCAAACACTTTTCCCTCTTATGGCAGCCCACATTTTTCATTATTTTCACATTTCTACCACTCCTTTTACAACTTTTCCAAAAAGGTCCCTTTAGGGGTTTTTCATGAAATCACCTAGGAAAATATGTTTAACACACATCCAACTTTCATATTCCTCCATAAAACATCTAAGTACAAGTAACTCATACGTGGGTAAATTTTTAAACATGAACCCTAGCATGAAATATGGGCAGAAATGGAGAGAGTAAGCTATCGGGATTTTAAAAATATGAAAAACATTAAAAACGAGGCTTAGGAGCACTTACTATTGAGCTTCAAAATGTTGAAAACCCTAGCTATGAAAACTCTTGTAATTTCGACAGCGTTGAGAAGAAAGTGAGTTGATTTTGGCTTATTTTTCCCATTTTATTTCATTAAAATGCCAAATGACCAAAACGCCCTTAAGTCCTTTCTTTAAAATTTCATCTACACAAGACCATTTTTGTCCAAAAACTTAGAAATTTGGAAAATTGCTCTCCAAGACCTTATAATTTATAATCTAAACCAATTTCATACAAATTGCTTCTAGAATTCAAGTTTTGCACTTTATTCAATTTACTCCCTAATTTTCAATTGAACACCTTACTCAAAGAATTTCTTCGTGAAACTTTAACACATGCATATTCTCATATTTTAGACCTTATAATAATCATAAAATAAATATTTTGATGTTGGATTTGTGGTCCCGAAACCACTATTCTGACTAGGCCCTATTTCAAGATGTTACATGTAAAATTACAGACCTTATATTTTTAGGGCGTTACAAGCTCCAATTTTCAAACCATTTACCGACAAAGCTCCTACTCTGGAATTGAAACCACTACCTACTCACCTTAAATATATCTTTCTTGGTGATAATAATAATACTCTCCTAGTTATTGTCTCGCAACACTGGATGTAACTCAAGAAGAGAAATTGGTCCATATTCTTAAGCAACATAAACGAGCTATTGCTTGGAGTATTGCCGATATCCAAGGTATTTGTCCATATTTTTTCATGCACAAGATCTAGTTGCAAGATGAAGGCAAACTGTCGATTGAGTAATAAAGAAGATTAAACGAAAATATGAAGGAAGTTTTTAAGAAAGAAATTATAAAGTGGCTTCATGCTAGAATTACCTACCTTATTTCTGATAACAATTGGGTAAGTTCAATGCAATGTGTTCCTAAAAAAAGTAGCATCATAGTGGTTAGCAATGACAAAGACAAATTAATTTCTACACGCATTATTACGGGTTGGCCAAATGTTGCAACCTTAATGCTGCCACAAGGAAGAACCACTTCCTATTTTCTTTCATTGGCCAAATGTTGGACAAGCTTGCTGGAAGAGCCTATTACTACTTCTTAGATGGCTATTCTAGGTACAATCAAATTGCTATTGCACCGGAGGATCAAGAGAAAATAATTTTCACTTGTCCCTTTGGTATTTTTGCTTTTGGCCGTATGCCTTTCGGTCTTTATAACGCACCAGCCACATTTCAAAAGTACATGATGGAAATACTCTCGGATATGATCGAAGAGTCTTTATAGGTTTTTATGGATGATTTCTCAGTTTATGAGAATTATTTTGATCATTGCGTTGACAATTTGGATATCGTATTGTAGTGATGTGAAGACACACATCTTGTTCTAAATAGGGAAAAATGCCATTTCATGGCAATGGAAGGCATTGTGTTAGGCCATCGCATATCTAGTCAAGGCATTGAGGTAAATAAAGCTAAAGTGGAAATCATTAATAAATTACCTCCACCGACAAATGTGAAAGGTATTCGCAGTTTTCTAAGGCATACGGGGGTTTACTGAATATTTATTAGAGATGTATCTAAAATTGCAAAGCCTTTATGCTCATTGCTGGAACAAATAAAAAATTCTTCTTTGACAATGCATGTCTGGAGGCATTTATTCAATTAAAGACAGAACTAGTAAATGCACCCATTGTTACTGCACTACACTAGTTTCAACCTTTTAAAGTTATGTACGATGCAAGCTACTTTGCTGTAGGTGTTGTTCTAGGACAACGCAAAGGAAAAATATTTCACGCCATCTATTATGCTAGCAAAACTGTTACAGAGGCTCAAATCAACTATACCACTATAGATAAAGAATTGTTGGTTGTAGTCTTTGCTTTTGACAAGTTTCGTTCTTATCTTGTCGGTGCAAAGGTTACTGTATTTACTGACCACTCGGTATTGAGATATCTTTTTGCAAAGAAGGATGCAAAACCAAGACTGATACATTGGATCTTACTATTGCAAGAATTCAACATGGAGATAAAAGACCGTAAGGTTCAAAAAATCAAGTTGCAGACTATCTGTCTCGATTGGAAGCTGCCAGCGAAGATAGAAATGTACTTCAAATTGTCAACACATTCCCAGATGAGAAGTTATTTGCTATAAGATGCAACCCCTTGGTATGCAAATTTGGTTAATTATCTAGTGTGTGGAAAACTCCCATTGGGTGTCATAGGCCATAAAAAAGAAAGATTTCTTCGTGAAGTAGTGAAGTATCATTGGAACGAGCCGTATTTATTCAAGATATACAATGATAACATTATTTGGTGTTGTGTTCTGGAAGAGGAGATATTTTCAATCCTAAAGCACTGTCATGATGCTCCTTATGGAGGTCATTTTATTGGCATGCGAACTGCTACTAAGACTCTTTAATTCAGATTCTACTAGGCTTCATTATTCAATGACGCCCACAATTTTGTGAATCAATACGATAGGTTTCAACGCACTAGTTCTATATCCCGACGCAGTGAAATGTTGCAATAGCAATTATGGAGGTTGAATTATTCGATCTTTGGGGTATGAATTTTATGGGACCATTTCCAAGTTCATTTAGGAATCTTTATATATTAGTACCTATTGACTACGTCTCAAAGTGGGTTAAAGTTGTTGCAGTCCCAAATGATGATGCAAGGACAGTGCTTAAATTTTTTCAGAAGCATTACTCACCCATTTTAGTACACCAAAGGCATTGATTAGTTATCAAGGTACACACTTTCATTGCAACCAAGTGGTAGCTGCACTGAAGAGATATGGAGTTAATTATAGAATGGTTACTACTTATCATCTACAAACTAATGGACAAGTCAAAGTATCGAATCGAAAAATTAAAAACATTCTTGAGAAAGTTGTGAACCCTTCAAGGAAAGATTGGTCTTCTAGACAGGATGATGCTTTATGGGCATTGTGGATAGGATACAAAACTCCATTAGGGATGTTACCGTATCAATTGGTTTTTGGGGAAACATGTCACTTGCCAGTTGAATTGGAACACAAAGCAATGTGGCCAATTAAGCAAGTGAACATGGACTATGAAGCTGCTGGAAAGAAAAGGTTACTGGATATCACTGAACTAGAGTAGATCAGGTGAAATGCCTATGAAAATGATGCAATTTACAAAGAAAAGACCAAGTCGTGGCATGACGAAATTATTTTGTAGCGACAATTTACTACGGGTCAACAATTTTTTTATTTAGTTCTAAACTGAAACTGCACCCAGGTAAATCGTGCTCTCATTGGTCTAGACCTTTCAAAGTTGTAGAAGTATTTCCTCATGGTGCAGTCACAATTAAAGATTTAAATCATGGACACCAGTTCAAAGTTAATGGCCAGCGATTGAAACATTATATTGGGAGTATTGATCAGAAGTAGGCAGAGACCATTAAATTGGTCAAAAAATTTTAATTCTTATGAAATTTATTATGAAATTTTATTTTTATTTCATTTTTATTTCTGTTCAAGTTTGTTTCATTTTTTATTTATTTCTATTTTTACAGAATAATTTGGTACCGTTGTCGATGCACTTAGGCTTTATTGTCAACACAGTTCGTACTATTGTGCTGTCACTTCTAACTCATCAAGAATGAGGTCATATTAGAAATTTCAAGATCTCACCGTTTGATGTCACCTAGTCTTCTGATCTATTTGAGTGGGCGCAATTCCCATTGGACATAATTATTCCCGCCACCTTTATATCCCTTCACAAAAATCACGCATTTCCATCTTCTTCTTTCACTCTCTATAAACCCTTTTTCACTGTGCTGACTATTACACATACAAAGCAACCATTTTTATTTACTTTCTTTTCTCCAAGCTCATACTTTTACAATTTTAAACCATCTTCACTCCACAAAACAAAAAAAGTATGGCAAGAACGAGAGCATCAGTCAAGAAAGCCACCAAGCTTGTTGAAGAACACTCATCCTCTGCAACTATAGTTTGTGAGTCAGAATCCTCCATGCCAATGGAGAAAAAGGAACTAGTAACCTTTTTAATGAAAGAGGCCAAAGAACAATTTCAAAAAAACACGTTAAAGTGAAACTTCCACCTAGAATAGGGCATTCCCCTTTCACAAAAGCAAGACTTGAGCAAACAAGTCTCTAGAACCATCTCTAAGTTGAAGTGGGAGACTTTTGGCGCGCATCCTGGAAGCAATTCTCCTTCATTGGTACGTTAGTTTTACACTAACCTTTATGACCATGAGTTGGAGTTTATCTTTGTTCAAGAAGGCTTAATCCCATAGGATGCTACAAAAATCAATGATCTGTACAATACTAAAGTGGATGTCGATGAACACTCCAAGCTTATTGAGGATATCACAGACAAAAAAAGGGACCTATTGGTGAAGGATTTATGTGTCGAAGGAGCATTGTGGACGGGTTCACATCAAAAGAATTATACAATGCACTACCGCTTCTTGACACTATAAAGAAAAATCTAGTTTCATTTTGTCAACTGTAGGCTACTGCCCTCTACTCACAGCACCACAATCAACCTTGATAGAATTTTCCTGATATATTCAATTGTTAAGGGCAGAAAGATTGGTTTCGGCGCAATACTCCACCAAGTAATTGTTGACTGTGCCGCAAGGCAAACTAAAATTTTAGTTTTCCCATCGTTGGTGATGCTACTGTGCTAGCAGAAAGGGATTGTGCCCCGTGATGATGAAGAGGTCTTAGAAAATAAAGGCTCAACCAATGAAGTGTCAATTGAAAGAATGACTCGCGGCAAAGATACCCCAACAATGAAGGAGGCAGAGACCAACAAGATAAGGAAGGGCAAAACCAAAGCAGAAAGTAAAGGAACAAACTTAATTGCAGAGACATCATTGTTGTGCAAAATGAAGGATATCGAGAAGTTGGCCAATTCCATTAGCAATAAGCAGAATAGGCTTGTCGCTACAATAGAAGATATGTATAGATCACAAAATTTATTCTACGCTTATACCAGGGCCTATAACAACCCTATTGTAGCCATATTACGTCATTTAAGCCCAACCCCACTCCCAAATTTCAAGTGTTCCCACTGATAATCCGAGAGTATGAACCTCCAAGGAAGATGACCTAGGGGGCTGAGATAGATCGGTGGAATCCCCTCCCATTCTACATGTCTCTGATGTTGAGAAAGAAGAGGACTCAAGGAACATTGAGAAGTGCATATGAAGGATTGATAGCTTGATCGAGGGTGACGTCATTGCTGGTCAAGAGGCGCCTGCTATTGAGGAGGACATTGTTGTGGAAAAGGAAGACGTCCATGTTGAAGTTGTGAACGAGAAGGCTGAGGAAGAAAATATTGCGACAGAAGCTGCTAGAAAAATCTGTTGAGGACATAGTCAATGTATCTGAGTTTGTGATGTAACTAATGATAACCTAAAGTGAGATAGAGCTAGACCGACGGAAGCTACAGAGATATCAAATGAGGAGCACCATAATTCATTGGCTATAGTGGTCTATACTGGACCACTTAAGGTGATTCCTCCTGTACAAGAAGTAGCCAATGATGCCAGGGTAGCGCTGGAAACTGAGGAGCAATTCGGGGACCATGTGAAGCCCCCCCAAAAAAGAAGAGAAAGTGCTCCAAAGACAAAAAATGAAAGAATGAGTAAAAAAAGAGGGGGAAGAAGAAACCTCGTGCAACCACATTGATGGTCGAGGAAAACTGAGTTAGCTTATTTTAAGTTTTAGCTGAAGTATTCATGCATTGCATGTAGTTGTAATTTTCATCTTGTTAGTGAACATTGTCGTTGCATTTGTATTGTCACTACATTTTAATGTTATTGAATTGGGGACAATACAAACTTTAAGTTTGGGGAAATGCATATGGGGTTTGAAAATACACCCACATTTTAATTTTTTAATAAAACTGCAAGGTTTATTTGTGGTTAATGCAAACGTGTTAACAATTTTTGTTACATTCGATGCTTAATTCTTAAATCATCTGAACTATCAATGAATGAGTTGAATAAATTTGACTGAATGTTGTATTTTCAATTCTTTGATGAATGATTTAGGTTGCATTAGTAATGGATGACTAGTAACTATAATGCTCGAGTTTGTGCAAGTGTACGCAGTTGTTAGCAAGTTTAAAGTAAGTATCGAGTTATCATCTCCACAGGGATTGTATTTGTGCTAAGTCAATTAATTTGTAAAATTATATTAACAATTTGATAAAAAAAACAACAATATAATTGAGAAGTGATGATTAAAATATATTAAACTAAATGCAATGATCCTTGATGTGTATATTAAACTAAATGCAATGATCCCTGATGTGATTTACCCTAACATGAAACTGTATGAATGAAATAGATTTTAGCAGGATTAACACAATAAGCAACAATTATAACATAAATAAGCTAGGACAATTACTTTAATTAAACTCAAATTATTATCAACATGCTTATCAATATTCGGAAAAACATTCCACGGCACATGATCGTTCATGAGTTTGGAAACAACATTAGGTCCTTTTGGAATCCTTTACTTAGTAAATATGCATTTTACTGATCCTTATTTACTAAGGGTTTCTTAGTATTTGTGTGGGGAAATAGGGACATGTTAGGTTTGAAACAGTTTAATCACAGAAATCTAAAAACTATGCATATAACATAGCCTGGTTAGGGTTATCTAACCTACAACTTAATTGGGTTAGGATCTAAATTGAGCATGCACATTTCAGTTATGTGTCCATTAGTCGTCGTCTGGTTAGGATCGCTCAACTAATTTAGGTGAATTTCAATCACATATGAATGAAATACAAACTTGATTTTAATTGAAAAAATGATCGATTGAGGCACAAACATTATAAACATGAATCAAATAAATATTATTCAATCAAAATAATCATCCTAGCTTAAATAAAATTAAGCTATCATTGCTGTAAACAACATCAGTAAACACATAGCAAACATTCTTAATTAAGTTAAAGAAAAGAAAGATTAAACTCAAATCAAAGTGGTTGTCACCCAAGACTCTAACTGACGAGGGCTCCTTCATTCCTTCGCTTCGTTCCTTTGTTGATGGCTCTCCGAGGTGGCCGACCAATGGCTCTTTAAGAGGCTAATTTGCTAAAAATATTTATCCAAAGATGATGATAGGCGTGAGGGCTAAGAGAGTTGAGAGAGGAGAGAATAATGAATGAGTGAGGGATGATTGAGGGATGAGGGATGATTAGAAAAGTGAGAAATGGGGTCTTATTTATAGGTGAGGCAAGGGAGCTAGTTTGCTAAAAATAGGAGTGTCCATCTTTTGCAAATTCATCTAAGGGCAGCGGGCCATGATTTGTGGAAATGTGGCTGATTTTTTCTTGATTTAAGTGCCACAACATCACCATGATCAAGACTCGGTCAATTGCAAAGCTCCGGGTAAATCTCCAATTTCTTTAAATTTTCAAGAACCTTGTGTAATTAAACCAAAATTTGATTTATGAACATCCACATGCAGCCAAATTTAGGGTTGACTTGGTCCTTCATTTGGATAGTTTTGTAATCAACATAACACTCTCAGACCTGTGTAGCAATAGTAGATAATTTAGAGGACCAAAGAATGTAATTTAACCACTTTAATTAATTAATTTACTTAATTAATTAAAACCCAATTTATTAATGAAACATATTAAAATAAATTATTAAATACGACTTTATATTTTATTATTTAATTTAATCAGGCATGGTCCACTTTATAGCTTGAAAATATAATATGCTCAAATTAATATAAAAGAAGCCATTTTCTGCATGAAAACTATATAATAAAGCATAAAATCACATTTTAATAATTTCCATGTCCCAATTTCATATTTTCATATATTTCATTAATTTATTAAGCAATTACTTGGTTTTAACAACAATTTTAAGTAAAAAGGTGACGAATTATATAGGAAGGATCCTACATATTTTTCAGTTTACACACCCCCAAACTTAAATCATTGCTCGTCTTAAGTAATGTTCATGCACAGCACAAGGTTTCGCTAAAGCAAAATTGCTAAAAGTGTAAGCAGCATCAATCTTTGCCCCATAATCATATATTAATAAATTCATGCTCATAGATCTTTTTATTAACAAGTAAATCATACGCAAACATTTTGAAAATTTTATACTAAGTTTCAAGATATGCCAACATGAATCTTAGTATGTATATATGTCACAGCCATAGATAATATTCTTCATTCAATATAATTTCTCCTCAATAAAGAAAAACAATCATAAGGCTTACTTATGATCTTCATATGTTGAACTTAGAACTTCCTCTCCACTAATGTAGGTGACATAATCATCAAATCAATAGGTCTTTTATAAGGTTGTAATGGGGCTCGGTTAAAGGGAGGGATTTTAAGAGATGGGACATTTCAGTTTCAAAATCTTAACCTTTAACTTTGTCTTGGATTTCTCGAAATATAGCCTTTTTTCTTTAAGTGAACCTTTGGAATACCCCCAAACTTATTTTGAACACATGCTCATACATTTTTTCTTTGTGGAAACTAAGCAAACTTTTCTTCGCTCTTTTTTTTTTTTAGCATGAACATGTACATCCTTTGAAAATTTCCTCAAATGTCATTTAACAAGACAACTTTAGTTAAGCCAGGTGCACAAAATTAGGATAACTTCAAAAGATGGAGATATGGCTTGTAATGTAGGTTCATTGCAATAAACAGGCCTTTAAGCTCAAAATTATAGTTTTAAGGGTCTAATATCATAAGGTGGGCTTGAAAAGGCTCAAACAATCCAAAGAAATAGTGCCTATATCATTTTAAATTTTTATGTCTCCTAGGATTTCACCTCAAGAAAGTTACTAAGGCAATTCTAAAGATATAAACCTTCATGCATGTCTAATCTCAAAAGAAACTAAGTTTTCATGGAAAATATTACCTAAGACTAAGATCATACAATCATTCCATTCTTCATGATAACATACAATCACTCAGATAAAATCATCATTCATGCTCACATACAAGCTATCTCATTAACAATGAATTTCTCTAAACATTCATTTATTAAAACAAACTCATGAAATAAATGATTGAAACATACTTGAAAATTTTAAAAATTTTGAGCAATGATTTGCCTTACCCCCTTTAAAAAGAAGCAATGTCCTCATTGTAAGAACAAAGTAATGAATGAAAACTAAACACCAGGTAGGGTTAAAAAGAAAGAGAGGTGAGTCATTAAGACTGCTTAAATACCAAGTCTTTCCTTATAATCCAATCCTAGGCATGTTCATTCCCATTACCACATCACTTAGTCTTTTTCTTTTTAAAGACGCATTTATTCATGCTTTCTATGTTTTATTTTCCAAAAATTAAATCCTCGTTACTAAAGAAACAAATTCCTAAATACCTAAAATAAATGAATAAAAAGACAAGAATCCTCCATTTTATTTTTCTAACTCATTCCCTATGTCTTCTTCAGCTCATTCTCCGCTTGTATAATCAGTATCTTTCATCCATGTCTCAAAGATAGCATCTGGGAACTCAGGAACAAAAGTGTTAGAGATATTCTTAAAAGGATTTCAAATCGAATCATCTTTAATTTTTGCATATTTCCAGTAAGTTTGTTGTTAATTATGCATGAACTTGCACATATCCATCAACATTGACAACTCCAATTTCCTTGAAGTACTTGCAAAAGTTGGCATGGGAGTTGTATATTCAAGTTCAACACTTAGCTTGACTGTTTCTTCTTTTAGCTCAACCCTTGGTTTAGGGTTTTCAGATCCTTCAACTAGTTTGGGACTGTTTGGTTCCTTATCAGATTTTTCTTCTTTAGTGGCTGTAACTGATTCAATTTCAGTTTCATTTGTTGACTCTTCAGTATCTGGCTCAGTTGGTTCTTCTTTCTCACTTTGATTCAACTCATGTACCATCTCTACTAACCTTTCAAGATCATGACTTGTAATGCACCCTTGGACATATTACCCCTTCAAATTCATTTTTGTTTTAACACAGGCCCTTAAGTAAAGTGAAATGATTAATGATGGGAAATAAGCACTTCCTCTCTTCTTTTTAGAACAGTCATAAATCTCCTTGAGAATAATTTTCCCAACATTAATGGACTTTTTTGTCAAGATGGCATATAACAAGAGCATTCGTTCCATCGAGATGGTGGAACTATATGAGATAGGCATAAAACTGTAGCAAGCAAAATAAAACCATACCTTTGCTATTGGTATTAGGTATTCCCTTCGACAAGAATGGCTTCCATACTTTCTTATAATCCATTGGGATCTCGGATTTGTCACAACATCAAGTACTTGTTGAAGAAAATCCCAATTTATGTTGTTCATCATAGGGTAGTACTCATCATCTTCTCCAACATCAGGTAAGTTAAACAAATCATTGATGGACCTAGAAGTAAGAGGTACCTTTTTCTTCCGAATGATGACCTCAGTAGCATCTTGTGTGGTCAAACTTGCATAGAACTCTCGAACTAGTTCATCATCAGGAAGCAAACAAGCATCACAAAATCGTTCCCACTTGAGAGCATTGATTGTCTTTTTAATTGGCACAGGGACAACCATCAAATCATTACTCTTCAAGTTGAAACCTTTTTCTGGCATCATAGGTTGATCCATGAAAATTGAATCAAATCTCTCTTTCATTTTTTTATCGATCACAATTGGGTTTTCAAGAGTAGTCTTTGACAATTTAGTTCTTTTACGAGACATGGTATTTTCCCAAAAATTCGGTGACGTTATGCTTACAGGGGATAAATAGAAATCGGCAAGTGGGTAGGATCTACTTCGGCGAACCTTGCGATGGTGAAGAGGTTGCAGCAGCAAAAGCAGCTTATGGCAGTAGTGGTGGTGTGCAGTGACGATAGCGGCTATGTGCGGCAGCGACGTTAATGCTTCAGTGATTTCTTTGCGGCGGTTATAAGAAATTTGATAAAAGGGAAGGAGAATTAGGGTTTCTATCGGGATTTGAGGTTAATGGCACAAAGGAAAAGTTTAAAGATTTTTGGGTTTTAAGCAAATAACTTTAAGGGATATGAAAAATAGTAGAATGAAGAGGGGTTTATACAGGGAAAAATTAGGGCAACATGTAGCAAAAACTTAGCTACATTAGGGTTACTTAGGCGGCAAGCAATGGAAGTGGTGGCAATAGGTGTAGAGTTTTCCCTATTTGTGTTGTCTTGGGCCTCAAATTCAGATTGTATCTTACTAAAAAAACTGATTAGTACTTGGGTCAAATTTGACCCCCTTTATTAACATAAAAATTTAAAATTTAAACAAAACAAATGAAACTAAAAAATTTTAAATCTTAATTAGAAAATTTTTTCTCAATAAATTATATTAAATTAATTCCCAAGAAAGGTTGGAGGGGTCATAGTGGTGCTGCTTAAGTTCCAATTTCCTTAGACAGAATTAATTAAATGTACTAAATTAAGAAAATAAATCCTAATTATTTATTTATTTACAAAACAAGTTTATGAAAAATCAAGGGTTTTTTAATTTGAACGAGGATTCAACTCGCTCAACGTCACCATCCCAATAATGTTTGAGATGTTGACCATTGACTTTAAACTTACCTCCGTAATTGTCATATAATTCAACATCTCTATAATGATAAACACGATAGATAGTATAAGGTCCTTTCCATCGGGATTTTAGCTTCTCAGGAAATAACTCCAGCCTTGAATTAAACAACAAAACCTTCTGACCTTCTTTAAACTCGCGAGGTCGTATATGACTATCATGCCATCTTTTTTATTTTTCTTTATACATTTTGGCATTCTCATAGGAAAACAACCTTAGCTCTTCCAACTCATCCAATTGTAATATCCTTCTCTCATTAGCTTGCTTAGGATAAAAATTCAGCTTCTTCAAAGCCCTGTGAGCTCTATTCTCCAACTCTAATGGCAAATGACATGCCTTCTCAAAAACCTACCGATAAGGAGCCATTCCTAGCAGTGTTTTAAATGCTGTTCGATATGCCCATAATGCATCATTGAGCCTTCGAGACCAATCTTTTTTGCTGGGGCGTATTACCTTTTCAAGGATACTTTTGATTTCACAGTTCAATCTTTCAACTTTCCCATTGGACTGAGGGTGATAAGCAGTATCAATCTTGTGCTTCACAACATATTTGTCAAGCAACCACTTAAACCACTTGTGTAACAGTCTAGTTTAGACCCTAGTCGGAATAGTAGTTTCAGGACCACAAATCTGAGTTAGAAAATTATTTAAATATTATTTTCTGTGATTATAATATGTGAATTGACATGTGTGAAAGTTTCGTATGAAAATTTAATCATTTGTGTGCTTAATTTGATAAAAGGACCAAATCGCATAAAATGAAAAAGTGGCCTTCTATTTGTTAAAGTGCTAGTTTGCTATGTTTTATTAAATGTGGGGTCCTTATATTGTTATTTAACCATTAGCTTAATGTATGGACATAAATGGCCTTATGTTTATTGATTAAATGGTTTTATAACAAAGGGTAAAATTGGTATTTAGTTAATATGATAATTAAAATTAAAAAAAAGCTTAAAGTTTGGTTCATTATTCATCATATGGTTGATTATATCAAAGAAAATAAAATAAAAAGAGTTTTTTAGGGTTCGACACTTCTAATCTCTAATTAAGGTATGTTTTTGATCGGTTTTTCATAATTTCTACATTTTTTTTATTGTTGCTTAGTGTTCTATCAAGCCCAAGTCTTAATTTCTGATTTTCTTGATGATTTTGAAATATTTCATTGATGAAATTGTGAGCTTTGTGATGTTAGATGTTGGAAAATAAAATATATGTGTTGGATTGATATATTCTGTATTTGAATTTTTGATGAATTTGAGTAATTTGGACTTAATTGTGAAATTTGTAAATTGAGGGACTAAAATGTGAAATAAATAAAACATATGGGCTTATATGAACACTATGAGAATTCGGCCTAACACGGGTATATGCAAATTTTGTGTATTTTGTGATTTTTGTGGTTAGGGATTAAATTGTTAAAATGTGAAATTGTGAAGGCTAATTTGTAAAATGCGCTAAATGTGTGTTTGTGGATTGATTTGAATGAGTTAGTGAATAAAATGCAATTAGACCCAAAAGTTATTTGGGCTGGACGGCAAGGGTATGAAATCAGCAAAAAAATTGATAAATTAAGGGTAAAATTGAAATATTGCAAAATTAACTAAATAAAGCTAAGACTAAATAAAAATATCTAGATTTCTCTTCATTTCTCTTCAATTCCAGCAGCTAAAAACGCCATAGGAGGGTTCTCTAAGCTGATATTTCATAATTTTTGCACCAAGTGAGTTAATCCTTGCCTTTTTCTTGTAATTTTTGTGTTTCTAAGACTTTTACAACTAGGTCCTACTATTAAATTCATTAGTTTTTGATTTCATGGATGAAATTGAAAGTCACCATGGTTGAGTGCTGTAATTTTATGATGAAATAGAATTAAATTAAAGCTTTAATTTGTTTATGAGATGATTTTATTAGGTAATTTCAATAGAAATTGATTTTTAGGACCTAATTGTGAAAATGCTTGGAATTAAAGTCTATTGCTGAAATTCTGATTCCTAAAGGTTGTAAACTAGTTTAAGGTGATAGAATAAAATGTTAGTTGAGAAAAATCAGCTCAATTGAGAGACTAATTGATTAGGGACAAAATTATCATTTATTAAAAGCTTAAGGGAAAAATGGTAATAAACAGCTAAATTTATATAGATCAAGAACTAAAGAAAATGGAATTTGATCGGCGAAAATCGAAAGTCATCGAGTAGCCGATTCTATCTATCCGAATCCGTACGAGGTAAGTCTATAGAAAAATAAATGTGTTTTGAATTGAATTACTATCGATTATATGCTATTGTACTATGATGAATGAATATATGAGTTGAGAAAATTGAGACATCCGAGAAAGTATCAACAAAGTTTCGACGTCCGAAAAGCCCCGTACGAACCTTAGGAATAGTTAGGATACATATGTCATGACATAAGATCCAATATGTGTTATCGTGTAAGACCACGTTTGGAACGTTGGTATCGACTTATGATTTACATGTAAGACCACGTCTGGGATGTTGGCATCTTATTTGGTTTCATGTAAGACCCTGCCTAGGACAGTGGCATCGATATTTGATTACATGTAAGACCACGTCTGGGATGTTGGCATTGTATGAGCTTTTAGAGCTATCCATGTATCCTTATGATTTCGAACGGTTCAACAGGCATTCTGAGATAATAGATGACTATGTGAATTTGTATCCGACTCAGGTACGTTTGAATTGTATAGCACATTTGAGAATGAAAGGTAAGTATATGTACCTTGCTAAATATATGATATAAGTATGAGTTGCTATGAGAATGAGTTATATGTGTATGTGAATCATGTTCAAATGAAATATAAGAGATATATGGCTAACTGAATGTGTTTTGCCTTAAATTATATGAATGAATTGATGTTATTTGATAAGTTTATTTGTATATGGCTTACTAAGCTTTTGAAAGCTTTTGTATATGGCGTACTAAGCTTTTGAAAGCTTATTTTTTTTGCGTTTGCATTGCTTTATAGATATCGTAGCTATCAGGAGCTCGGGGATCATAAATGATTGTCACCACACTATAGAACTTAATACGTGATATTCGTGATAGGTTTTAAATATTTATAATGAATCGTTCTTGAAACTAACTATTATCACGATGAAGGAAAGTATACCTATCAAACAGTAGTTTCACATCCTCACTAAAGATTCACTCAAATCACTCAAGGTGTTTAAGGACAATAAATGAAGCACTCAATAGTCAATAATGAAAAGTGATTACCATAGGCTTGCATGAAAATCAAATCTCCACCACTATAAATTGACATGAAACATCAATCAAAAGGTGTTTAGAGGGTTGTAACGTGGCTTTGGTTAGAGGGTGTGGTCACAAGTTGAAAAAAAGGGTTAGAATCGATATTGAATTGAAAAATTGCCTAACTAGAAAAATGACTAGTCATCAATTGCGTACAACAGAGCTTTTTCTCAGAATATCAAATTTAACTTTTTTAGTTCAGAAGATCACAACTACTAATATGTAAACATCTATTTTTTTAGCAAGAACAAGTCAAATTACAAAATAGAATAAAACATAGCTAACCACTATTCCAACTCAAATCTCGACAAAAAATAGGGATCAAATTAATTTAGGGGATTTCAACAATAATAAGTTATGGGTTAATATTGAGGGTAAATCAATGAATAGGTTGTTAGGCTCAAGGGGGTTCACTAAGGGTTAATTGTGAAGGTAGGCTTTTATGGAGTGAGTGGGTTAAACCTAAGTGCCTTTCTCATTTTGACATATCAAATCAAATGGTGTGGCCTTGACATACATAATCAAGCAAGTTCTAGAATAACAATTTCTAGAATAACAATTCGATACTGATGCACTCATAATGAAAGTGAGCATTAAAGAAATAATAAATGCTCTAACGGCTCAAGATCTCACAAAAATTATGGCTTTTTTTTATGTTTAAACTTGTGAATTTCAATTCAAGATAATACCTAAACTTAGGGAAACAACCTAAAATTTTAAATTCTTAAAAATCAACTTATCATGCTTAATTCCCTAATGTCTTAAATTTTAAACAATCAATGCATAAATGCCTATGTTTTAATTCAAGACATATCAATAAACATTATAGACTAATTGGAATTCATTCTAATAATGATATGAGAAGATCACATGAGAATAAAACAAAATTCAGGGATTTTTTTGATATAAAAGACCCCCCACACTTAATATGTACATTGCCCTCAATGTACAAAGATAGATATAATGAAAAAGATAGATTCATAATCATAAGATAGGGAGAGAAGTGAAACTTCCTGAATGATGAATGAATTTTCTTGAACTGGAGTTTTGGAGAATAATCGGCATGAGGGTGGAGGAGGATACTCCGGTGGTGGTAGAGGTTCATTAGTCCATAAGTCTTGCACCAAAAGAGTATTATATCTGGTGGCAGCTATGGTTGTGGTCAAGTAGGACATGGCAGTCGTGGAGAACCTTTCCCGGTGGAGTTTTTAGTTCCTATGCGATGATGAGCTTAGGAGCTCTTTATAACTAATAAAAACAAGCTATGCAGTGGCCCACTTCCAAGGGTTGGGCCCGTAGAATTTGGAAAAGTTCTTCTTAGGGCCCAATGGGGAACTACTGGAAAGGGTGACGAATTTTCACGGTAGAACCCGAGGAAGATGACGCTCCCTTCGTTTTCTTCAAAGTAGGGACGGCGACTTTCTTTCCTCGTGAAGATGACATGGTATACCTACAAGAAAAACCATTATTCCGTTTCGATGATTGGGTAAGGTAAAATGGAAACAAATTCAACAAGGAAAAGGTCATAAATAATTTCAGGCACAACTACTAACACTAACAGACCTAGCCAAAATAATAAATTTTATGGCATAATGTCGTGGTATTAGTATGAAAATCAAAATGGAAAAGAGCTTGATGGAAATATAAAAAGTATGAATGTATCACGATGCATGGGTTATAATGGAAAAGAATAATAAACAAGTGAATATTGACTTAGAATACGTAAATGGGGCTTAAGAAATCATGAAGTAATAAAGAAAAACATCACATGAAATAAATGGTAGCTAATCTAACAATGGGATTTGAATGATAGAAAAATGGAAATAGTATGGGATAAATGAAGATTAACATGGTAATTAGCATTAGAACTAAGTAAAATAAAAGAGAAAAAAGTAAACAAGCGCTAAAAAGATGAGAATGTGCGTCGAAAATGGAGTTGGAGGCAGCGCAGGGAGGCCGTGTGGACTTGCAGCGGCTAGGGTTAGGGATTTTGGGTGAAGATGATGATGAATAGTAAAGGGTATTTATAGATTTGGGGACACAAGGCCAGGGGACACACCTGTGTTCCCTAATTTTTTTCCTGTGTGATTCGTGAATTTTGAATTTGGGCGCGTCTGACTTTTGGCCCATGCCTGTGCTCTTTGGGAGTGTGGGTGCACACGGCCATGTCACACAGCCGTGTCTGTCTTCGTTCACTTCTCCAACGCCCGTGTATGTAGGCCTACGCCCGTGTTAATCTGACAGGTTTGCCCACGGTTGCTCGGCACGGGTGTGTCGCACGTCCGTGTTAATTTGTCAGGTTTGGCCACGGTTTCCAGGCACGGGCGTGTCACATGCCCGTGTTGTTTTGGCAAGTTCGTCCACGACCATGTCGCACAGTCGTGGCGATTTATCGTAGCCCGTGCTGCAAAAAATCTTTGCCCTATTTCCACGCGGTCCTAAGCACACCCGTGTTCTTGGCCGTGTCTGTGTGGTAAACCTGTATTCAAGAGCTCTGTTAGTAAGTTAGGTGTTAAACACTAAAATTTAAAGAAGTTAATACAGTTAGTGCTCGAGTTGCCTCCCGAGAAGCACTTATTTTTAGTCTAAGCTCGACTTACCTCTCCATTGAATGGTCATGGTGGTTCGAGGAGTTTATACTCCTCATTCCTGCTATGAATCTCATCAAAATAAGGTTTTAGGTGGGTATTTTTTACCCTAAAAGTGCCGAACTTGGGATGACTTACCTCGACTGTACCGAATCGAAAAATGCTAAGTACCGTAAGAGGAATTTCTTCATTCGGTTTAGCAGTGACAATGTGAGGATCTGCGGCATCTAATAAAACTTTATCTCCAACCTTAAGTTGATTTGGAAAGGTATTAAGCTTGTTCTGGTGTAGTTTTGGTTTATCGTGTGTTCTCGGTTTGTGTCCGCCATTCATCTAGCTCCTCGATTTGTAGCCTTCGTTCTTCATGAATAGGTCCTATACTATTGCTTGAAAATGGCTCATGTACTTCCTTCAAACTTATTTCCTGCAAAGTAGGTTGCACCTTATTGTCAGTTTTAGTAGAATGGTTTAGACAATCACCTTCAATTTTCGATGTGTTGCCGAAATTGCGAGCGTGAAGGGTGATTGTTTCGTCTCCCACATGAAATGTGAGCTCACCTGTGCCAACATCAATAATAGTTCTAGAAGTTGCTAAAAAGGGTCTTCCTAAAATCAAATGAGTGTTGCTATCCTCTTCTATGTCTAGAACAACGAAGTCAACGGGAAATATAAATTTATCGATTTTAACTAGCACATCTTCTAAGGCATCCTAGTCTGTTTTATCTTATAGTTTGTTTTAACTAGCACCCCTAGGAAATCTTATACTTTTATCTGGTAATTGAATGCTCATCCTAGTCTATTTGGGTTTCCCAAGACCTAGTTGTTTAAACATATTATAAGGCATGACGTTAATACTAGCCCCTAAATCAGCTAATGCATTATTAACATCTAAACTACCAATTAAGCAAGGAATTGTAAAACTCCCTGGATCTTTCAATTTGCTGGGTAGTTTATTCTGTAGAATAGCTGAGCAAACTGCGTTTAGTTTAACATGCGAAGCCTCGTCCAACTTCCGCTTATTTACTAAAAGCTCCTTTAAAAATTTCATTGCGTTTGGCATTTGCGATAGAGCTTCAATAAACAGTAAGTTAATATGTAATTTTTTTAAGAGTTAAGGAATTTATCAAATTGTTCGTCTGAGCGGGCTTTCCTTGTCGCATTGGGGTATGGCACATGAGGTTTGTATTTTGTACTTACCGGTTTCTGCTTATTGTGGTCTACCTCACCTTTACCTTTGCTTATCTCAGTTTCTTGCCTTGGTTCTGGTTCAGGTGTGACTAACCCTTCCTTATCTTAACTAGTAATCGCGTTGAGTTGCTCCCTTGGGTTAGATTCAGTGTTGCTTGGCAAGCTACCTTCTGGTCGTTCAGAAATTAACTTAGCAAGCTATCCAATCTGAGTTTCGAGCCCTTGGATTGATCCTTGTTGATTTTTGAGTTCTATCTCAGTATTCTGAAAATGAGTTTCTAACACCGAGATGAATTTGGTTAGCATCTCTTCAAGGTTTGGCTTCTTTTCCTGTTAGTAGGGTGGTTGTTGGTAGCCTGGAGGCCGTCTCTGATTTCCTTGGCCTCCCCATGAAAATTTTGGGTGGTTCCTCCAACCTGCATTGTAAGTATTGCTATATGGGTTATTTTGGGATCTAGAGTTATTGTTACCCATATATTGGACTTGTTCCTCCTCGATGCTAGGGTTGAAGGGTTGATATTTTGTGCATGCTCCTCCTCCATTCGAAACGCACCTCATCACTGGATGTACCAGAGTAGAACCACACAAACCATCAATCTTTTTATTTAAGAGTTCTACTTGGTTAGATAGCATAGTAACCACGTCGAGGTTGAAAACACCGGCTGCTTTCGTCGGCTTTGTTCTCATAACTTGCCACTAATAGTTATTCAGTGACATCTCCTCAATAAATTCGTATGCTGCCTCAGGTGTCTTATTAATGATAGTTCCTCCAGCGGCTGCATCAATCATCTGCCGAGTCGAAGGATTCAGGCCATTATGGAACATTTGAACATGTAGCCAAAGCGGTAACCCATGGTGAGGGCACCTTCTCAAAAGGTCCTTGTATCTCCCCCATACATCGTAGAATGTTTCTAAATCCATCTGCACAAAAGAAGAGATATCATTACGTAATTTGGCTATTTTAGCTGGTGGAAAACATTTTAATAAAAATTTTTCGGTCATTTGTTCCCAAGTAGTGATTGACCCTCGTGGTAACGAGTTCAGCCATTGTTTAGCTTTATTTCTTAACAAAAAGGGAAACAACCAAAGGTGAATAGGAATGGTGAAATCAGAAATGCCATTAATTTTAAAGGTATCGCAAAATTCTAGGAAATTTGCCAAATGAGCATTGGATCCTCGTCCTGCAAACCATCAAACTGAACAAACTGTTGTATCATTTGAATTGTGTTAGGTTTCAGTTCAAAATTATTTGCAGCAATAGCCGGTCTAACTATACTTGACTCAGTTCCTGTTAAATTAGGTTTAGCATAATCATACATAGTGTGCCGAGCAGGATTTTGATTCACAACAATTGCAGGAGGTAGCGGATTTTCTTGGTTTTCAGCCATCTCCTCGGTTGTGGTTTGAATATTGTCCTCTTGCTCGTTCTCTGTGTATCTTAAGCTTCACCTTATCTCTTTGGTTTCTACGAACTGTGCGATCAATCTCACTGTCAAAAAGTAATGGTCTTGATAGGTTTCTTCTAGTTATAAACTATAAAAACCTGTCAGAAAAAGGGAAAAAGAAGAATTAGTAATAAAAATTAGAATAAAATTTAAATTGCAATAAAAGTAAATGGCTAAAGTAATAAAAATCGAATGTTCCTAATATCTTAATTCCCCGGCAATGACGCCAAAAACTTGATACGTGATATTCATGACAGGTTTTAAATATTTATAATGAATCGTTCTTGAAACTAACTATTATCACGATGAAGGCAAGTGTCCCTATCGAACAGTAGCATGGCTTTAGCAAGACCGAATTGTCGAACCCAAAGGAACTAAAAGTACTAGTAATGATTGTTTTTTTATTATCTAGCCTAAGAATATGGGGTTTGTTTTAACTAACTAATTAACTAAAGTAAGCATTCACAGAAAATAGAATTGGGAATTACTTTCGGAAAAACGATTGAATTAAGACAATACCTAAGGAAAAATCCACCTAGACTTCACTTGTTATTTGACTCTAAATCGGATGATTTATTCATTTGACTTGATCCGTAGAAATCCCCAAGTTATATTATTATCCCTCTCGAGACTAACAACGTCTAACCCTAGGTTAAATAATTGAAATCTCTTTCTAATTAACTCCATAAGGTTGCATTAACTCGATCTATAGATCTCCTTTCACCCTAATCCGGCAAAATCTTGTCACCCTATCTCTAGGCGCGCAATCAACTCCGCTTAATTATGACAAATGTACTCTTAGATAGGGTCTATTCCTCCTCTGAATAAAAGCATAACTTGAATCAATATCCTAGAATATCAAATCAAGAATTAAGAACACATAATTAAGAACAAGTCAAATATTTATCATACAATTCAGATAATAATAACAAGATCTGTCTTAGGTTTCATTCCCCTTAGGTATTTAAGGGTTTTAGCTCATAACTAAAAAGGTAAACATCTCAAAAGAATAATGAATACAAAACATAAATAAAAACCCAAAACTCTTGAAGGGAAACTGAGGGGAGATCTTCAGTCTTGATGATGAATCCGGCTTCTGAGATGGATCAATCGATTTTCCTTGAGCAGTTCCCTACTTCCTTCCCTATGTCCCCCCTTCTTCTCCTCTTCTAGGGTGTATTTATAGGCTTTGGAATGCCTAAGAGCCCTCAAAATTAGCCTTTTTTGAATTGGACTAAACTTGGGCTCGGTAGAGACACGCCTGTGTGTGGTTACTTCAGGTCGTGGTCAAGCCTGTTAAATAGGCACGGGCGTGTGGTCCACCCGTGTGAGTCGTGCTTCGATTTTGTCAAATTGACACGGTCGTGTGGTCTGCCCATGTGAGGAGGTCCAGGCTGTGTTGATTTTGTACGTTGGCCCATTTTCTCCATTTTTGGCCCGTTTCTCATTCCTTTCACTCTCCTATGCTCATATAAGTATAAAATATGAAATTAAGGCATTAGAAGCATCGAATTCACCAATTTTAAGGAAAAATCATCCATAAAATGTGCTAAGTATAGGATAGAAATATGTATAAATTACGGTTTATCAGAACTCTATTTTGGTACCTTTTGAAAATGTTTATATTGTAGTATGGCATGTATAGGCTAGAGGATTTTGGTTATGTTTTGTGATGTGTATATCTAGCCAGGTGATATCACTTGTTTATGGATGAGGTTATGAATGAATTTAGTATATTCTTGTGTTCATAAACGGTATGTTTTGATGTGTTTCAGTGGTCTAGTGAAATGGTCAATTTGGTAAGGTTTTGGCATGTGAATAGATAAAGTGAATTGGAGTTCTGAAACATATGATTTAATATGAATTTGGCTTATGATTTGACATGATTGAGTGTAAATTATAAGAGTGAATTTGGTTGATGATAATATGGCATGAATGATGTAAGTTTCGGTATTGAAATTGGCTGAAATTATAGTGCAAATGTGCTTGGTTTGATGATTGTAGGTTTGACCCAAATTGGGTGGCAATTTGGCTTTTCAAATGGCTTATTTTTGTCCACACGGGCAGAGACACAGGCGTGTGTCTCAGCTATGTGCGACACACGGTCATGTTGCACAGCCGTGTGTCCCCTGGGTACCCTATGTTTTTAAGTCAGTCTTGAGCACGGCCAAGGCACACAGGGGTGTGGCTGGCCGTGTTACCCAAGTCAATTTCGACCACGGCTAAGGCACACAGGCATGTCTTGTGGCCGTGTGATTAAGTCGGTATGTATGCCCTGATTTGACACGGTCTAGACACACGGACGTGTCTAATGTCATGTGAGGCACATGGCCTATTCACACGGTCGTGTGACCTCTGTAACTTATAAAATTTATTTAAGTTTTGAAAAATTTTGTATGTGTTCGGTTTGGTCCGAACCTTCTGCAAAGTATGTTTAAGGTTTCATAAACCTTCTAAAGGGACTATTTGTGTATGAATTGCTATGATATGATGATGTATGATTTATGATTTTGTATTGTTTCGATATGTCCGATAATGCCTCTTAACCCTAGTCCTGTGATGGATACGGGTTAGGAGTGTTACAACTTGTTCACAAAATGAGAACCTTCATCACTAATAATAGCTCTTGGTGTCCCAAATCGTGTAAACACATGCTTATGTAGGAATCGCATGACTACCTTACCATCATTTGTACAGTACCCTTCAGCTTCAACCCACTTGATACATTGTCCACAGCAACTAAGATGTATTTGTTCCCATACGAAGAAGGAAATGGGCCTAAAAAGTCAATGCCCCATATGTCGAATAATTCAATCTCCAAAATATTTGTTAAGGGCATTTCATTCCTCCTTGATATGTTTCCGCTCCTTTGGCATCTATCACAATTCTTCACATAAGCATAAGCATCTTTAAATAGTGTAGGCCAAAAAAAACCTGCTTACAAAACCTTAGCTGCAGTACGTGCACCACCAAAGTGTTCCCCACTTGGAGATCAATGGCAATGATATAAGATCTCAGCAATCTTACTTTTAGTATACACTTTCGGATTATATTATCTGCACACTGTTTAAACAAGAACGGGCCTTCCCATAAATAATACTGATTATCATGAATGAATTTCTTCCTTTGTTAGTATGTCATTTCTTGAGGAATTATTCCACATGCAAGATAATTGGCAAAATCAGCAAACCAAGGTGTTTCATGAATTCGACTCACCTCAAATAAGTGTTCATTTCGGAAATTCTCATTGATAGGCACATGTGTTTGAGTTACCTCATCTTACTCCAACCTCGACAAATGATCAACTACTTGATTTTCAACTCCTTTTCTATCTTGGATCTCAAGGTCAAATTCTTGGAGTAAAAGTATCCAACAAATTAGCCTTGGTTTTGCATCTTTCTTCGTGAGCAAGTATTTAATGGCTGCATGGTCAGTAAATACTAAAACTTTGGTACCTATAAGATATGAGCGAAATTTGTCAAAAGCAAAAACTATAGCAAATAGTTCCTTTTCAGTTACCGTATAATTGAGTTGGGCTCCAGTCAAGGTTCTACTTGTATAGTAAATAGGGTGGAACACTTTATTTTTTCTTTGACCCATCACAGCTCCAACAGCATAATCACTTGCATTGCACATCAACTCAAAAGGGGTGCTCCAATTGGGTGTAATGATTATTGGGGCTGAGATTAACTATTTTTTCAGCTCTTCAAAAGCTTCTAAACATGCTTTGTTAAAATCAAACACTGTATCTTTCTCTAACAACAAACACAATGGTTTATAAATTTTCGAAAAATCTTTGGTAAACCTTCGATAAAAATCAGCATGGCCTAAGAAACTTCGAACTCTTTTCACATTCATTAGTGCCGGTAATCTTTCAATTATGTCCACCTTTTCCTTTTCGACTTTAATTCTTTTCTTTGAAATTCTATGCCCTAAGACAATCCCTTCCTTAACTATAAAATGGCATTTCTCCCAATTAAGGACAAGATTCGTCTCCTTGCATCTCTTCAGTACCTTAGCCAAATTACTCAAACAGATATCATAAGTGTCACCAAAAATAGAAAAATCATCCATGAATACCTCAAAAAAAATTCCAACCATATCAATGAATATTGCCATCATGCATTATTGAAAGGTTGTAAGTACATTTCATAAACCAAAAGGCATTCGCCTAAAAGCAAACGTACCGTACAGACAAGTAAAGGTTGTTTTATGTTGGTCTTTTGGAGCTACAACTATTTGGTTATATCCCAAATAACCATCTAAAAAAATACACTACAAGAAAATAGACTTTTAGCGGCGCTTTTTTTAGCCTTTAGTGGAGCTTTTAAGCGCCACTAAAACTTTTTGCGGCGCTTTTCAAAATGCTGCTAAAAACGCCGCTAAAGGTAACACCGCAAAAACTTGGTGGCATTTATTTAAAAAAGCACCGCTAAAAGTCATGGCTTTTAGCGGCGTTTGTGGGAAAAGCGCTGCTAAAAGTAATGGCTTTTTAGCGGCGTTTGTGGTAAAAGCACCGCTAAAAGTCTTGGCTTTTAGCGGCACTTTTTTTGCAAACGCCGCTAAAAGCCATTACTTTTAGCGGCGCTTTTTCCACAAACGCCGCTAATTTTGACAGATTTGCAATATATTTTTTTCACCAATATCTAGCCCTTCCTGCATTAAAATCCAACCAAATACAACAAATATAGTATAGAATGCAGCCAAAAACAGTAAATTTAGCATAAAAAACACAACCAAAAACATTAATTCTAAATAATACTTCAAATTTAACGAAAGATATATGATATAATTAATAAATAAAGTATAATTTAAAATATTCTTACAATAATGTTAAACGTGACAAAGTTAAAAACATTCTTACAATGAGAAAACTAATGTCTAAGATGGCGGCTTTTGCGATTGCTGAAACATTTGCATCATCTGCTGAAGCTGTTGCTGGAGGTCATTGTACTTTTTGCTCTGCTCTGCTGCCATCGCTGCTGCCTCTGCCTCCCTCGCTCGTGCCTCTGCCTCTCTCGCTGTTGTCGCTGCCTCCCTCGCTGCTGCTGCTACCTCCCTCTCTGCTGCCTCCGCTCTAAGTTGTTGCTGGAGTTCTTCATATTTTCGTTGAACCTCGGCAATTTGTTCAACCGTGTTCGCTTGCATCTGAACCATCTGGTCTCTTAACCTCTGAACTTTAGCTTGAGCTTGACTTCCGGAAGGCATGTATTGCTGGGAGCCGGATCCAAAATATTGGGTCGGGGTAACACCAGATCCTTGAAATCGAACCCGACCGTACTTTTCAAGACCCAAAACTTCAGTGATAATTCTGTTATCAATGTTCTCAAGATTAACAGAACTATCAATCGAAGCAATCGCTTCATATTCCGCCTTCTTCTCCTTTAGTTTCTCCTAAAAAATCAATTAAACAGTTAAAAACGAAATATATAATAAAAAGGAATGCAACATAACTTAACATTATTTAAAACTAGTAATGATGAATTGAATTAAACAATTATAATTAAACATTATAAATATTTAGAATAAATCAAATATTATTAAGTAAATATACCATAATTTCTCCAGCTTCAGATGTCATAGGAGATCCATCTTTCTTCCTATGCGTAATCTCAAAAAGCTGAAGGCGTCCAACTTTTTGTCCAGATTTGACTTCCTGCAATATAGTAGTAAAAATATTATTTAATAGTAGAAAGTAATTAATATTTGAAAGAATTAATAAATTCATAATACCTCGGCCTCATCTACAGAAGTAAAACTTCTCGACCCTGCCGTGTGCGTGAATTTTTGTTTTTGTCTGCTGCTTGTTCCAACTCGCTCACGGTCCTACATAATGAAATTATTATTACGTATATAGTAAACACTATATATAAGAGTTTGGAAATACGCAATACCTCTCTTTTCTTTGAATTCCAGAATCTAACTGCATCTTCCCATTGGTACCTCAGCATTCCCGGCGGGACATTTCTCAATTTTTCCTCGAGGCTTATGTCTTTCTTAAAATAATGTTTTTTTTAAAGTGCTTTTATTGTCTCTCCATTTTTTACCCAATGCCTTCTTGATATAATCATCGGAGACCTCTAAAGCAAATCTCTCCTAAAAAAACACAAGTTTAGAATGTAAATATAAATGAAACTTAAACCAAAGTATTATAAATTACTTTTACAGTTTGTTACCTTAATATTAGCGAGAGCCTGATTTTTGTTGCTATCAGGCATGTGATGCCATGATTAGTAGTTGATGGGCAACATATTGGCATTTCGTGCTAAAATGCCCAAATAGACTACTAAAAGTCGAGCTTCAGATCCAACAGGCTGACCATGAGTATTTCTACTTACTTTGACATGCTCGACAGGATCTAAGTTGTATATATCTCTAAGCAGCGTACGTCCTCGAACTCTACGCGTCTCACCACTTTCAGCTGAAAAATGATATACTATTATTATATTAAAATTGACAAAAAATTAATAATAAAAGTCAACACATGGAAAATTAACTTAACATTACTTTGAAATTCTTCAGGCTCGTCAAATGTCTCCGGCACATTCGAAGATCCAACAACTGTCTGCTGTTCACTATTTGCTTCTTCTGAATTTGGAGTATTTTGGACAATACTTAAATCTCGTAATCTTCTTCTACGCATTTTTCCTACAATACACATAAAATAGTTAAAGTTTTAGTAACAAATTACAACAATAATAGTACATATAAAATAGTTAAATTATATAACATGACTAAGATTAAAATTATAATAGTACATATAATTAAAAAATCGTAAAATCTTACTACATCATTATTCGTAAATATCTTCATCCACATCATGTCGAACCCATTGATGTTGTGTACTAGTACTAGGGATATCTTCATCTAAGTTTGTTCTATGATTGGTTTTAATTATAATAACATTTGTTATATGATCTCTTACTCCAAATTCCCTTCCAAAATTATAAAATAATAATATAAAAAAATTGCACATAAATTCAAAATTCTAGATAATTATCAATAATACTTGAAAATATTTTCCCATTCAACAATACTTAATTACATTGAATATATAAAATAATTTACAAAAGAAACATACTTTCAATATTATAAGAATTCTTGACACAATCAAATCCTATATGAATAGCTGCAACACTTCCCCATCTTCAAACTATAAACCCTAAGCTCCCATCAACTGTTAAACAAAAAATAAAAATAAAAATCCAACATGTCAAAGAAATATCAATTAATAAATACTATATAGTCTTAATTAATTAATTAATTAGGAGCATTTTATGTAGCCCTAGATGATCTATTACTGTAGCACCTTTCTTGGACCGTGGTTTGAACCAACACTTGCCCAACACCTTCCCCGAACCCTTTGATCAGCCCTCCGATGAACTCAATCACCACTTGAGATGCGAGCCTCGCGGCAATCCCCAACATGCTCGGCTTGTCCATGCCCTTGATACCATTGGCTTGAAGCCCATTCACCATGTTCTTGGCACAAACTGCATGGAGATGGTAATCGCATGTGGTGCAATGGTAAACCCTCCCTGACCTTTTGCGGTTACACTCGCCGCATGAGAAACTAGAAGGGTCAACGGTTGACGGCGAAGGGAGGAGCCGTAACATGTGCGGATGAACCGAGAAGTTAATTTCAGATGATAACATGGCACAGCATGGGTGCATTTGGAAACTACAGGCATTGTATTTGAAAACGTATCCTTTGGTTGGCTTGGCACAAATATCGCACCTCGATTTCAAACGCATCCTTTACAGCTATTCATATAGGATTTGATTGTGTCAAGAATTCTTATAATATTGAAAGTATGTTTCTTTTGTAAATTATTTTGTATATTCAATGTAATTAAGTATTGTTGAATGGGAAAATATTTTCAAGTACTGTTGATAATTATCTAGAATTTTGAATTTATGTGCAATTTTTTATATTATTATTTTATAATTTTGGAAGGGAATTTGGAGTAAGAGATCATATAACAAATGTTATTATAAATATCTTCATCCATGGAGGCAAATTGTAAGGAACAAGCACTACAGGCCAAGTACTGTACGAAGTATTCATGATTTTAAAAGGATTAAAGCCATCAGTTGCAAGCCCAAGCCTCACATTTCGAGGATCGCTCGCAAAGCTTGGAAATTTACTGTCAAACAATTTCCAAGCTAAAGAATCAGCAGGATGCCTTAATAATCCATCATCGGTTCGTTGATCATTATGCCACCTCATAGAATCAACCGTCTTAGACGACATGAAAAGCCTTTGAAGTCTTGGTATTAAGGGAAAATATCGCATAACCTTCACTGGCTTCTTTCTTAAATGTGCCCCACCTTCATCCCCATTTACATCTTTTGTATTCCCATTCATCCAACGAGACTTACCGCAAACATGACAAGACTGTTGGTTCTTCTGATCACCCCAGTACAACATGCAGTCATTTGGGCAACTATGAATTTTATCGTACACAAGGCCCAAATCTTTTATTAGCCTCTTCATATCTTGACAAGATTGGAGGATTTTTGCAAACGGAAACATCTCTCTCAGAAACTCTAGCAGCATTGTAAAAGAGTTTCCTGTCCACCCTCCCAAACATTTTAAGTGAAATAGACGAATACAGAAGGACAATTTTGAATATTTTGATCCCTCGTAAAGTTCTTCGTTCATTTCGTTAAGTAAATTGTAGAACTTCGCCGCTTCTTCATTTGGCTCCTCATCAGGTGCACTTGTTCCCGTTTTGCAAAAAAAAATTCCACCAATATTACAATCGTCGGATGCAATAAAGTTAGGTAGAAACGATTGCTCACCATGACTATGCATATTAAATGCATCCCGCAACATACCTTCCATGTCATCTTGTCTAACATACTGGTGGTAATCAGTATCAGGATAAGTTGGATTAATCGTTGAAAAAGTTCCACTAGATGTACACTCTCCATGGAAAATCCATTTTTTATACCCCGAATAAAGCCATCAACAATTAGATGCTCGTAGACAACTTCACAAAAATGCCAATTGATGTTGCCACACTTCTTACACGGGCAAAGAATCATATTATCTTGGCTTGCATTTTGAAATGCAAAATTTAGAAAAGTTTGTACTCCATTTCGATAGGCATTGCTTACCCTTGACGATTTCATCCAACTCCTATCCATTTCGTAGTTCTTGAAATCTAAAGTTGACAATAAATTGCGTTTACTAAAATAGATAATATATATCAAGTATAAATTATCTAATAGGTGTAAACTAATTCAGGCAGGGGGATTTTGAAGTGTATATTTATGTATTACGTAAGTTAAGTAAGCTTTGTAAGTTATCTAAGTTATGTTATGATATACATTTATGTAAGGTATGTAAGTTATGATATGATATATATTTATGTATTATGTAAGTTGTGTAAGTTATGATATGATATATATTTATGTATTTTGTAAGGTATATAAGTTATGTAAGTTATTATATGATATATATTTATGTATTATGTAAGTTTTGTAAGTTATTATATGATATATATTTAACATTAAGATAAATATTATTTCTCAAGCTAAAAAAATTATTTTAATTAAATAAAATTTAAATAAATTTAAAAAAAAATCACATGAATAAATTTTGTTCTCCAACTTCGAGCCTTGTTGTTGGATCCATGTGGTGAGATAGTCCATTTTTATTAATATCAAAATCACATGAATTGATTATTTTAGGCATTGATATCACAATATTAATTTATTTTTAATATTAAATTTTCAAATTTTTAAAGAAATCTAATTCAACTTTTATTTAATTGGTATTATTGTTGTTGTAGCAATTTCGAGAATACAAGTTTAAGTGCATTTAAACATATTCTTTTTACGTTTTAAGAATTAAAGAAATGTTATAAATAAACGTAGAGATTATATAAATTTTTATTATTTTTTATTATATAAATTTTAATCCTAATAATATGATAGCTATTGAATTAATTGAGTTAAATTTCATTATTTTCAAAATTCGATGCGTCAAACATATTATTACATTTATAATGTTAAACCAACTTGCTATTTTCACACATTATTCCTAAAACAAATAGTTAATAGATTTAACAATTATGGTTTGCATTGAGACTAAAATTTTAAAATATAAAAAACTTTGCAACTAAGAATTGTCTAATTGAAGACTATAAACTAAATTTACATCTTTACTCATAATATAAAAATAATAGCATAACTTAACCAAATAAGTTTAATTATTATTATCTGTTCAGACTAAAATTTCAAAATATATAAAACCCAAAATTAAAATTAAACAACTCAAAAAATACAAAAAAATAAAAATAATCATTAAAATGTAAATGTTAAATTAAATAATTTATACAAAATATAATGATTAATAGTAAAATTTTGACCAAATTCAAAATGATTTTGTATATAGAATGGCATCATTATCATGTACTAATTAAAATTATTTTATTTTTCTAAAAAAATATCAATTAAATTTTCTTAAAGAATAACTTTAAAAAACAATAATATACATTTATAACTAAAAATGATGACTTCAACATCAATAAATTAAACTATTTTATTAAGAGAATATTTCTCTCAAAAGGTCAATTAATATTTAATTTAGTTTTGTAACAATATTTTTTTACTTTAATTTTGTTTCAAACTAACCCACCCTTATTTTGTCTCATAAAGTAAAGTGAAAGTTTTTAGATTACAGAAGAAGAATAAAAAAAATTCTTAAAAATTATGGTTGTCATTAATAAAGCAATTATTAGTCTAGTCTTCTTCTTTGTCTTCTTCCCCTTTCCCTTTAATACATTTCGATTTCATTTCTTCAAAAACTGAGCAAAAGAGAAAAAGATGTCTGATTATTTGCCTGTACAAGTGATCCTTGAAATCCTTAAAAGACTCCCAATAAAGTCATTGGTGAAATGCAGGTCAGTTTGTACGACCTGGAACAGTCTCATTTGCAACCCATCTTTCATTTCAACCCATTTACAAGCTTCACTTTCAGAACCCAACAACATTCCTTTCATCCTCCTTAGGTGCTTTAAAAAGGGCAAAGAGAACTCCATTTTACATTATAATAATGATGACTTTGATGAGTTCAAGCAGCTTCAATTCCCTGTTTTTGGGTGTTTGTCTTATTCTGCAGTGGTTGGTTCTTGCAATGGGTTAGTTTGTCTTACTTTTCTACCACAAGATGTTTTGAATTTCATTTTTTGGAACCCTTCCATTCAAAAATACATTACATTGCCTCAACCAAATATTTGCTGCTATACTGATGATGTACGTTTAAATTTTGGGTTTGGGTTTGATTCGAAAACCAATGATTATAAGCTACTTATAGTTGGGGTTGAAAAAGGTGAGACTTTGATTGAACCTTATTTGTTTTCACTTAATGAAAATTGTTGGAAAAAGGTTACTCCCACTTCACCTAAGTACGCTGTTGAAGCAGGGATTTCATCCACTTTTGTTAATGGGGCACTCCATTGGTTAGGGTATCAAGAGGGAAAATTGGTGGATTCAGTAATGCAATTTTGGGGTTTGATTTAAGCAGTGAGGAGTTTTTTGCGATAAGTTTGCCAGAAAGTTTAGTTTGGTTGTGTCCTATGGATTTATCAACTATGAGATATGGGGTATCTAGCAGTTACTTCTGTTATTAATTTTTTAAATAATAAAAAATAAGTTCAATATCATAACTAACCTTTTGGCTATCTAGGCTTTCTGTATATTGCTTTAGTGTATGAAAAGAGCAGCAAATGAAGGTCCTGATAATTTGATGCCAAACTGCTAGAAAAGGCCCACTCCAATGGGTTTTCCATGCCTGCCCTTGAATGACCTACAACACCAAAGAAACAGGTTCAATCCGAAAGAGAAAGAACAAAGAAGATTACATTCTATGAAGAGAAACATTATAAAGAAGGAAAATAAGAAAAAATACTTGTCTACCATACGTGGTATTTGTAGAAAATCCACAAAATTGATAAGTTGAAACCCACAAGTGACAAAGTTATTACTGTAGAAACTAGAAATCACAACATAAGTAGCATCGAAACCAACAATCTTCTCTATAAACAGCACAAAGGAAAACCAATAGAAACGCAAAATTGAACAAACCAATGGCAATTTTGAATAGTTCAATGACCAAAACAAAAATTTACTAATAATTTTGTGACTTTGAATGCAGTTTACCTTTATTTATTTTGGCTAAATCAATATTTAAGACTTAAAAGTAATAAAAGGCAGTACATACACAAGTTGACTATGGACCGACAAGCCAGCTTCTATTCAGTTTTGAGTAAAATCTAAGTCGTTTGCATAAATGTAGAGCTGATCTAGGTTCAAGACCAGCACTTGATGATCTTAATGCAATATATTATAATCAATATTCTATTTTTTTTACAATTTAATATTTATCATAAATTATCATCACCATAAAAAATTTTCGTCGTCTTCAATCATATATAAATGTATTAGTATCGAAACTTAAATCATTGCATCTACACTCTAAAAATTTATGTCTGCACAAGTATACTCACACTCAAGTTCGAGAACATAGTCAACAGTATCATGTAGAGAGATATAGAAGTATTTACTAACCAGAGACCGTGCGAGGAAAGCTGTGGGATTCTTACTCTGAGTGAAAATCGTCTATTGCAGATAAAAAAACAGGACCACTAGAAAACATAAATTTTAACTCCACAAACATGTACATTAAAACTTCAAACATAATTCAAGAAATTTGTCTAATATGATTAAAAATATTCTAAAATGTTAAAAATATATATGTTCGATACGAGTATATCCAGATTTTCTTAAAGCTTCTTTATGTATTTTAGGTATCTTTAAAGATACTATCTCTATATGACTATATCCATAGCCAGATATATGTCTATATCCATAGCCAGGTATCTTTAAAGATACTATCTCTATACTATCTTTAATTATAGAAATTTATAAATTAAGCGAGGTATGCAATTCATACTCCAAGATATTAACCAACCAACGTATCTGGAGGATGTTACTGGACTAGCAGAGTTGATGAGATCAGCGAACTCTTTCAACTGGACTGGGACGATGATATTGAGGTTGCAGATGATGAATGCGTCAAACTATGAAGAAACAAATTGTACTTTTTCAGGTCATAATTATAGCAATTTATTCTTTTGTAATACATGTTAATTGTATAATAAAAAACAGAAAAAAAATGTCAAATTTATGTCCATTCTCAGTTTCCCACCTTCCAATTTCAAACATTTTAACACAAGTTGGTTTGGGAGATATTGGCAATTTTTTTTTTTGCTGGTTTCGTTATTTAGACACTATTTTTTTAAAGGTATCTAATAACTGCATTTGACATATATTCGAGTATATGATATGAAGTATCATCATTCAAATACTACATGAATAAAGTTGACAGATTTTTGTTGAGCACATAACACTCATCCCTATCTAGATAACATATTTGCTGCTGTAATATCTTTTCCTAAAAAAGTAATTTGACCCAAAAGAATGAATCTTGTGGGTGATGAAACTTGTCCGTTCTGTAATTGACAAAAACATTGTCAAATTACTCATCGTTCTTCTTTCTTTTTCTTTTACATTGTGGGTATAATCATCCCTTTTTCATTTAATAATGTATAAAGCAATTAAAACTAAAATCCCTTTTTCTATTTTATTGAGACAATATGTCATTATTTAACGATAGCAACAAAATCCGTTAAGCTTAGAACTAAAATAAAGCAATTAAAAGAAAATAGAAGGAAAAATTTTAATCAAATAATAAATAAAAAACTAAATCCATATAATTATGATTTACAGAAATTGATCGAAAAAAAACAAGCACACACTTACTTGTTGCGTAGTTGAGCAAAAAGATATAACAGTCACATGGTGTTGAAATGGACCGCGTGCATATGTTATTTTGAAAGAAAAGTTGGTGCCAAAAAATTTGGTTGCTAAATTCCAAAGGCACTTAGGGGAAATCTCAAGAGCAGTGAGGACGGCGAACGACAACGAGTAGGTGGTCGGGTAGCCTCAGGAGCTTTGGATGCTTAGGGATTTGGGGAAATTTTAGGGATTAGGGAAATTGGGGGAAATATGTTAAAAGGGTGGAAATTAATGCTGGAAATGGCAAATGTCGGGTATGAGGAGGATAAAATGTTAGAAAAGAAAACGACGTCGTTTCATCAAAAATTTAAACGTTTGTGGCGTTTTGGAAAAGCGCCGCTAAATCCCATATATTGCGGCGTTTGTAAGGTAGCGCCACTAATCCCCTTCCAGCTCCAATTAAAACGACAGCGTTTTAGTTAAAGATAAATGCTTTTTGTGGCAGTTTTTTCAAAAACGCCACTAACCTCCATTTTATATTCATTTTTTTTGTATTTAATTTTTATTTGTTATCAATGTTTTTTTTAAATCTAATATTTAAATATATAAATTTTATCTATTATCTCTTAAATAATTTAATCTAAAAATTTAATCTAAATAATTTCATTTTTTTCAAAAACACCACTACTCTAATATTTTAAGATATTAAAATTAATATTATATCTTTTACAATTAAATAAAAAATTATTTAATATATAAATTAAAAAATACTAATTTATCTAAACCCTAATCCTCTAATTCATAAACCCTAAAATCCTAAACCCTTCACATAAACCTAAACCCCAGACCCGTAACATATAACCATTAACCACATAAACCCTAAACTCTAAACCATAAACCATAATTTATTAACCCTAAACCCCAAACACTATATTCTAAACACTAAACCCTAAAACTATAAACCTTACACATAAACTCTAAACCCTAAACCCTTAAGCCGTAACCCTTAACCCCTAAACCTTAAACACCAGCCCTTAAACCATAATTCACAAACCCTTAAAGTTGTAACTCATAAGCCCTAAAACCCTTAACCATATACCCTAATTTGTAAACCGTAAACCCTAAACTATAAAGATAATTAATTCAATATTTTAAAATTAATACTATCTCTTTCACAATTATATAAGAAATTATTTAATATATAAATTAAAAAATACTAATTAATCAAAACCCTAAACCCCACAATTCCTAATCCATAATCTATAAACCTTGAATCATAAAACATAAACTCTAAACCCCTAACCCCTGACACTTAAACCATAACCCTTAAACCCTATAATCCCTAAACCTTAAAATAATAACTCATAACTCATAAACCTTAAACCCTTAATCATATACCCTAAACCGTAAAGTACCCTAAACTATAATGATAATTAATTCAATATTTTGAAATTAATACAATCTCTTTTACAATTATATAAGAAAATATTTAACATATAAATTAAAAAACAATCAGTCATATACCAAAAATCTTTAAAATTATTTTAAATAATAGTATTTTATCATTTTTAACAAATATTTTTCTATGTTTTTACTTTCAAATTTTTCCTACATGTCATTATTTTTTTTCTGAAGAATATAAATATTCAATTAAAAATAAATTGTATTTTAATATAAATAAACCACTTAAAGTACAAAAAAAAAGATGAAAAGATTTTTTGTATCAGAATTTGCGGCGTTTTCTATAAAAGCGCCACTAAAAGCTCTACACAAGCTGACATCGTTTCACAAAATTTTTTGCGGTGTTTGTAAAAAAACGCCGCTAAATATCAGTATTAGTGGCGCTTTCAGAAAAGTGCCACTAAAAGCTCTACATAAGACATATAGCGGCGTTTCTTATAAAAGCACCACTAAAAAGGTCAATATAAGACGATGGTGTTTTGCAAAATTTTTTTGCTGCGTTTTTTAATATGTACACCTTTAGCGGCGCTATTTTGAAAACGCCACTAATACTGATCTATAGCGGCGTTTTTGTACAAACGCCGCTAATGCCACTGAAGCTCTACTAAAATGACGACGTTTAGAGTAAATTTTGTGGCGTTTTTTCTTGAAGCGCCACTAAATGTGAACCTATAGCGGCGCTTTTATAAAAAAACGCCGCTAAAAATGCCGCTAAAAACCTATTTTGCTGTAGTGATAATAAAATTCATTATCTGTAACACCCCTAACCCGTGTTTGTCACCGAACGGGTTACAAGGCATTATCAAACAAAATTCATCATTTAATAATTATCATCATTTTAATATCACAGTTAAACATAAAGTTTATAACATTTCTAAAATATACAATTTATGGACAATATTAAATCCTATCAAATACAAAGCATTCATTAAAGTCAAGGATTTCTTACATACATATATAAAATAAATAATGTATATATATAAATCACCTGATCATTATCTAATTTCATTGGCATCTAATCATTATCAATTATACCTTTCATATGGGCATTTGTAAAATTCATAAATATGCCAAATTTCAAACATCTAATATACACATGATTTAATAATCAAAGTACCATAAACAAAGTCAATTTTTATCTTGTATGAACTCATCTAATTTAATCAAACATAAATCAATGTCCATTTATTCATTTTATCAACCAAAGCTGAATTTAATTATACTTAATAAAGATCCATTAGCAACTTTCTCATTCATAAAACGTGGATAAAATCTCACATATAACTAAACCCATAAGCCGACCAAAATTCATCTCATATAAAAAATCTTCCAAGTACACAAACAAATTATTTCTTCTAGAAACAATTATCAACTAATCAATATCAAATGCCCAATTTATACTATAGTCAACGGCATACATCTTTAATAATTTCATATCAACAATCCACTCTTATGCATGATATATCCATAATCTAACCATACCAACAGACCATGAATTCATTCGCATATACCAAGAATACTAAATTAATTCCATCACATATATATTTATATATTATAGCATTACTTAATTATGAAATCAACCATAATTTACTTAAGTTTAAACATCATATTTAGCCATTTTCGCATGGCTTCCATAAGTACAACTCAAATCCAACCAACAAAAATATTAGACTATACATGCCATATGTAGTGGGCCAAATTTGCCCGGCCCATTACAAACAAACCAAAAAAACAAAAAATAAAAACCCAATAATAAAAGTTCGATATTAACCCAAATACAAGACCAAAATTTAAATCTTATAATAGTCCAAAACTATTACAAATAGCCCAATTAAACCCAGACCCGATACCCATGACGAGCCCAAATCAAAACAAGCCCAATAAGCCCATCTCCTTGACAGCTTTAGAAACCCTAGGTCACCCCCTTCATTTTGCTCCGCAGCCAAGAACTGGACAACGCCTCTGCTCCAGCAACACTGCCCTCGCACCGTATGACGTGCCAGCTCCCGTACACACTCCAACGCACAGCCCCGTGCTCCGTACCTGCAAAAGAAAACAAACAAAAGTAGTAACAAGTCAATTCGAAAGCAGAGGACAAAAATTGTTGTTTTTTTTGGTTATTCGGCTATAAAGCCTTTGATTTTTTATTGTAAAAGGGGCACCTTTTTTACACACGAACAAAAATTACACAAAAAAAACGCAATAGAGATGCAAAGAATGAATACAAAAAATGAAAAAGATTCATAAAGCAGGGGAATCGAGTTCATTTTCAAAGTTGGTTGGTTCACTGATTCTTAGTCATTATTAGACTATTTCATTTTTTTATCTTACAAATACACTAAAGAAAAAGAATAGGGTTTGCTTATCTGTTGCTTGGTGTCGATCTAGCCAACGCCCTCTTCTCCGGTCTAAAGTCGACGAATCCTTGCGGATCCGGTGAAAACCTCGGCGGTGGTGGAGGCGTGTTATGCGTCGGTGAAGCCCAAGTGTCGGTCAAGGTGGAGAATAGGAAAAAGGGGAGGTTTGGTATAAATTTTAGTAAAAAATGGTAGAGTTCATTTGTTATTAGGATTTTGATGGAAAGTGAAACGGCATCGTTTCAAAGGGAGAGGGATCCGCATGTTAACCTGATGGATAGGCCGGGTCCATGTTTCTTTGTTTGAAAGGGCTAATTGCACCCCAGGTCCCTCCCCTTTGCGCAGATGCTCAATTGCATCTTGTTTGCTTATTTATTTCTTTATAAATGTATACTTTTTTTATTATTCGCTCGATTTTCTTTATAAATGTATACTTTTTTTTGAGTTTTTAGGATGATTTTGCCTTCTTGACATAAGATCTTTATTTCAAATTTTTTATCATGTTATTTTAAAATGTTTTTTTTGTATAATATATCCTTTAAATGTTTTTATATACTATTAAATACATGTAGTTCATGATAAAGTTGGATTTTTATTCTATATATCTTATTAGTTCCATGTTATTTCACATACATAATTCCTTTTGAATCTATTTGTATATAAGTTAAAACCCTATGTATATAAAATATGTTTTATCGTACTTTTTCTTTTGTTATTTACAAACCTTTCATATCTAATATGCTTTTTTTAACTTTCTTTATTATATATATATGATCAACTTTGATATTCCATTTTAAAAATATTTTGGATGTTATTTGATTCAAATTTCTTCTTTTACAATATATTTTAAAAATCATTTTTATATTTGAGGTTTTTTTTATACATGTAAATTATTTTAAATTCTAGCATATATTTTGTAAATCTATTATGTGTATTATATCTCATTGTGTATTTCTATTACTTTCATATTTTATATATTATTTAAGATTTTCATGTACGTTGTCAATTTTTTTAAAATAAATTTGTGTTTAAAATACTTACATATGATTTCTTTTAAATTTATTCTCATATTATGTAACACCCCAAAAATTGGGCCTAGAAAGAATTGGGCCTTGAGTCTGGGATTCGGATAGAAGAAAACTTGAATAATTAAAAAGTTTTAAATATTATCGTTTAAGAAAACAATTTTGAATTAAATTACTACTAGAAAATTTTTACTGTATTTATTATTACGGATATTATAAATTTTTACGAAATTTTAATTAGTATTATGAGATAAAATTATTATTATTAGAAAAATATTACTGCATGTATGTTTGAAAAATTTTTATGAAAATTTTTATTATTATTTACTGTATTATTGATATTTGAAATTTTTATTATTAGATATATTTATAAAATTATTATTATAATTATTATTATTAGATAGGGAAAAAAATAAAATATATATATTTATAAAAGTATTGTTGTTTTGGTGTTTAAGACTCTAGAAAAATTTTAATTTTATGCTACCTTAGGGAATCTGGGCAGTAGGCCTTAATAATAATTTGGGCTGCGTTTTAGCATAACGGAGCACTTGGCCCAGTGGCTAAGCACGCTAGGAAGGCATGGGAGGTGCTTGGGTTCAAGGTGTGGCGTGCGCAATTTGGGGATTTTTTTTAATATGCAGATCGCGGCTAGAATAAGGGTTAAGGGGAATTGCGAGTATAAGTTAATCAAAAAGAGTTTATAGCGCAGTGGCAGTAGGGTGCTAGGAGTTCCACAAGGGCACGGGTTCGAGTCTTGGCGCAGGTATGTCTTAATTTTATATTTTTAAAATGAGCGGGACTTCAGGAGGTAACCTTTAATATAAAATGTGACGGCATACTATTGAAAGCAAATGTGCGTCCCAGTGGCCAGCATTGTGTTGGGCAACCTGGAGGTCCCAGGTTCGAGCAGTGTTTCGCGCAAGAGGGTGCTTCTTTTTGCTGTACGAGTGTGGGAAGGACCGTACGGGATTGAAACTCTACCAGCAACAGGAGTCGGCTGAGCGGTGGACTGCCACTAAGCAGTGGAGAGTTTGAATTAAATCCAACCTTTGAATTGGCCAGGAATTAGGGAGCTAAGGAAGGAATTAAAATTGGAAAAAGACTTTATTTTATTCTAATCTTATCTTATTTCTTTTGCTCATATTCTTTTCTATTTTTCCCAAAAGCTGAACAATTCTCTCATTTTTTATTTTCTTTCCTCGAAGCCAAATTCTTTTTAAAATAACTTTTTCTTCTCAAATATTGGTTGCTGATTACTCCTTTGGTTGAAACCATATCTCCTTTCCTTTTAATCTTTCAAAAGATCGAACCTCTAATCTTACATCTGTTCCTCTACTGATTGTCTCTTTGATGGTGAACTTATCGTCACTTATTTTTTTCTTTTAGATCGCAATATCCATATTCTAGGCTAGATCCAAAAGCTGAAACGCCTCATATTTTTCTATTCTTTATTCGCATTCTAAGATTGGATTCACTGTGGATCTGAGATTGGGGAAGTGTTTGAAACGCTCTTGACAAGTACATCATTGGTGGTAAGTACTCGGAATCTTATTTCCATTCTTTATTTCGGGATTTAAAGAAAAGCCGAAAACCCCTATATGCAAAGGGTGCCTGTCGACTAAACTAAAAGGGTTTAGTAGTGTTTTTTGATTTGTTTTGCTCTTGTGTGGATTAAAGGCTACTAATCGAGGGCTTGGATATTTGGAACGACCAGAATTAGATCTATTCTATTTTTTCGGCAAAGGTAAGAACTTTAGTGCCTAAGGTGTTAAGGGCCAAATATGGTAAGGGTTTGATGTGTTAAGTTGTTATGGATTCATAGTTTAACGTGTTAGTAACTGATTGTAGGCAACTCGTGTGTGGAACTCATCAACGTTTCGTCGAAAAACAGGTGTGTAAACGACACCCACTCATAGACTAGATCGGCAAAAGCCGAAAAGCCGAAATGCCGGAAAGCCAGCATTTTGTGAACTTGCGAGCGTGCGAGCGCTCGTGAGATGGTTGTTTGTTAGTTTTGGTAATCTAAAGCGGTATGATTGCAGAGTACGCAATTTCGTGCACTTCAGTATATTTGGGCTTAATGGGCTGAAAACGGGTTAATGGGCCAACGGGCCCAATTCAGTAAAGACGCTCGGTAAGTGTTTCTGTTGATACGTTAACGGTTGTAGGATGTATGTAAACCCTAAAATAGTGAATTTTACTAAAATACCCCTAAGTACGAAAGTTACCATTTTACCCCTAGGTGCAAAATGACCGTTATACCCCTAGGGTTAATTTTGACTGAAATGCATGATATTCTGATTCTGTTTGTTGTATGCCATGACATGTATATCTGTTGCATGGGATCTGGGTTATGTTATGGAGGAAGAACCCGTTCTGGTGGCTGTGCCACATATTCAGATATAAGCAGCTTTGCTGCGGATTATAGTTAGTGCCGCAACCGGTGCTAACACTGTAAGTGTAGGGATGGCGTGGGTGATTTATTCCCCACAGGAAGTGTAGGGATGGACGGAGGCAAGTGCAGGGTTGGATCGGGTTATCATGCATTAATCATATGAGGCTGTTTTGTTATGGGCCAACTGTATTGAAATAGGCCCAACTGTGTTAATATGGCCAAGGCCCAATATATCTCGACTTGTAATAGGGCTACGGCCCAGATTGATACTGATATGGGCTAGGCCCAATATACTCTGATACTGTAAGGGGCTATGGCCCAGATTAATATTGATATGGGCTAAGGCCCAGTTAACACTGATTTCTGAATAGGGCTTAGGCCCAGTAAAGCTTGAATTGATTTGGGCTCTGGTTGGGATACTTTACACACTGAGTTTTCCAAACTCACCCCCTTTCTCTTCCATCCTTGCAGGTGAGCCCTAGTTGGTGGACTTGGAGCTGGGCGGGATTCAGAGTGGCCACGAAGATTAAGTTTCTGTTTTCTTTAAAATAAGTTTCGCATTTATTATTTTGATTATTTTTATTCTGGTTTAATTTGTAATAAGGCCGCTCTTTTTATTATTTTTAATATTTTGGGTTATTAAATTGGTTAGCTCTAGGGCGCGTTTTATAAAAGTTAATTATTTTCAAAATATCACGATTACCGAGCAAAGCTTCCGCAACGTAAATGTTTTCAAAGGAAATAAATATTTTAAATGGACTTAAACTTAATTTGTTGTTCGTGGACAAGTAATATGCTTTAAGTGTGGCAATGGATGTGTGCATGTCTAGGATTGGATCCATGAAGAGCTTGGTACTTAAGCAGTCCAATAGACTCACCTCCTCTTTTCTGGCTTCCTACCTGGTGCACAGCTTCCATTCACTTTAATCTACAACAAAAATATTCTTCTCAAAGATTTTTAATTAAAACATGAGTTTTACAATAATGCTCCAATGAGTTTTACATCAAGAAGGGTTTTCAATGAAAACATGGTTTTCGAAAAACACTGCAATGTGACACGCCGAATTCGGTCTAACGTCTGGGCCGGGTTTGGGGTGTTACATATTATATTACATAATCCTACATGATATATCTTTTAAATTATTATTATATGTATATATGTTTATTGATGTCTATGTTTAATCTATATACATTACTAAATCCATGTACTTTATACCTATAGTTTCCTTTATATATGTAAGTATGTTCTTAAGTTTTTTATGTATAGCTTATAATGAAGTTAATTTAATTTAAATGCATTATTAAGTGTATGTTCTTTTTGCAAATAGCTATTTCTAAATCTATTTATACATATATATGTTTTTATAAACCTATTGCATGCATTTCTTAAAGTTATATTTTACAATGTATTTTTGTTATTTTTGAATATCCTATACATTACTTAAATTTTCATGTGCATATTTCAATAAACATTTTTTCCTTTGTATATTTCTTGATTTTAAAAATGTTCATTCTATGATACGCTTTCTAATAATTGCATGTATATATTTAGTTTGTTCTTACAATTAATGGTTTCTAATTTATCAATTCATCCGCTTATATATCATATATTATGTGTTCATCCATCTATTTTGAAATTGTCTTATACCATATCGACCTCTAAACTCCATATTGTTTTGTATATGATTTGTTGATTGACTTATATTGTGCCATGTTTACTATTGTCGTATATCATTTATCTATTGTTTTATTTCTTATTGTTTGTCAACCACGCTTGCGAGTTTGATTATATTTTCTTGATCAGTTATGCTTAGTTATAAGTTTGTTAATTGGTATTGTATTTTATGTGTGCATATTACCCCAAGTTCTATTTTCCCTTTAGTCTACAAATGTCGCATTATGATTTTCAACTTATTTTTTGTAAAATTCTAATTAATTATTCCATCATATTTCAAGTCGAACTAATGCGTTTTAAGCTAGTTTTATAATTATTCATTTAAAAATTCTTTAAAACGAAGGCGATGCCCGATATTTGACAATTCGCGAAACCGTGCCCTATCGTGCTGGGTTGCAATTTCTCGTTTGCTCTAAATAATCGAATGAACCTTTTGGAATTTCATTCATGTCTTTAAAAATTATTTAAAATGAAGGCAACGCCCTATGTTTGGCAATTCGGGGAATCGTGCCTTATCGTGCTGGGTTGCAATTTCTTGTTTGTTCAAAATAATCGATTATTCCTTTAGAATTTCACTCATGCTTTCTAAATTCTAAAATAAGGCAATGTTCAATGTCTAGAAATTCGAGAAATCATGCCTTACTGTGCTAGGTTTCGATTTTTTCGTTGGACTAAAATATTGGGCATCCTTTTGTAATTTTTGACATATAAACTTCTGGAAGTCAAAATTTATCATGTTTTCGAGAGTATAAAGGATCATGTCTGTAACACCCTTCGCCCGTATCCCTCGTCGAAACAGGTTTCGAGGTGCTACCAGATTTAAACTCATCTATTTATATAAAACTAGACCGTAAAAATTTTTGATCAATTTTAAACTTTCCATACACACGTATATTATCCTTTAATCGGGCTTACAAGGCCCAAAATATTCATGAGGCATTATTAAATATTTACCAATATCTTAGTCTTGTATCATTTACTTACTCAACTTTACAACCCTATACATGCCATAGACTCGAAACACTAAGATTTACTTACGCCGATAGCGTAGACTTGACAATGTGATAATATCTCTGACGGCCTCCAACCCGAGCTAACCTGGCAACCCTACGGAATATGGGAAAGAAAAGGGGAGTAAGCTTTACGCTTAGTAAGTTCATAAGAAAACAATAAGAAACTCATTAACAAGTTTTATCAATGTTTACAACATAATCACAAATTCACTACAAGTTGTCTTCCTGAGCAATAGTAACTAAATTGTTTATAACTGAAGCTAAAAAACTCCAAATCAATTGCCGTTAATTTTATATAAAAATAGACTCATATATCTTCCATCCATAAAATTTTCAGAATTTTAGGTTTGGCCAATCAATACCAGATTTTTCTTAAAGTTTCCCCTGTTTCACTGTTTGACTAATCTGACCACTCTTCACTACGAATCAAATTTCTCATTGTACAGAATTAAAAATATGTTCTATTTGATTTCATTTGAAACTAGACTCATTAAGGAGTCTAAGCATATAAATTTTATCTTATAACCATTTTTGTACAAATTATAATGATTTTATAAAACAGAACAGGGGACCCCGAAGTCATTTGACTCTATCCCACGCCACTTCAAATATCTCATTATCAGCAATTCTTTTGTTTACACGGTTTCTTTTATAAGAAACTAGACTCATTAAGCTTTAATTATATAATTTATTCAGCTTCTAACTCAACTCCAACAATTTATGGTGATTTTCCAAAATCACGTTACTGCTGCTGTCCCAAGCAGATTTATTACAAATTTACTCTTTCACACATTCTTTGCATTCACATTATTTAAACATGTATATTACCAATCAATTTCATCACATATCTATAATTTCACTCAAGCATAATCTCAATACAATACATCATGCTCAATGATTCGCACACAACCGTTCAAATTAGCAATTATAAGATGATTCTGCACATAGTCCACCCTTATCGATAATTTACGATGGTTTTGCCCTTACTCACATATATGACATAGGCATTTTCACCTATGCTTCTCATTTCACATTCATGATTCAATTCCAATCGATCTAACATGCATAAGAATATATCACATACCTGGCCAACTTAATGCATTGAACAAATTCAATTTTCGATTTAACACAAGGTCTCATAGTCTTAGACTTTTATCAAATCACCGGCATTTAGCCTGCTAGGTTTTAAACCCGATAATATTATTCACCAGCTTAAAGCTTGCTAGGCTCAAAGCCCAAATATCACCATTATAAAGTCGTCTCATAAACAATTCATATAATATAGCATGTATACCTGTTCACTTTGCTCTATTTAATCATTCAATCACAATTTATAATTTTCCTTTGAATCATTCGATATTTTGCACACTAAGTGTCATTTTCAATATCTCGCACACTAAGTGCCATTCTCAATATTTCGTACACTGAGTACCATATTTGATTGCCCCGCACACTAAGTGCCACATTTTGTCGATATGTCGTCAGATATTAAAATATTCACGTATATACAATTTATACAATATTAAAGCATTAGAAACATCAATTTAACAATGCTTATTGCATACGAACTTACCTGGCTAAATTGTAGAGATACCAAAGTTCAGGGGTATTTTTGGTAATTTTCTCATTTTTCTCGATTTTCCACCCGACCTTGATCTAAATTAATAATTTCATTCAGTATATTAATTTAGACATTAAAACACCTCATTTCATACAATTTGGTCATTTTTGTCATTTTTACAAAATTACCCCTAAAGTTCTACTTTTATCCATTTTAGTCCCTGAGCTCAAAACATGCAAATTAACCATTTTTAACCATAATTAAGCTTAGCCAAATGTTCATGGTATCAAAACAGTCCATAATTCACTTTATGGCAAAATTATAGTTTTGCCCCTAATATTTCAACTTCTTTACAATTTAGTCCCTGTATCATAAAAATGAAAATTCATGAAATTGAGTAAAATTCTACTATAGACGAATATCACTGGTGTCTCTAGCAGCCTACACATTTCATTTATTTGACATTTTAACCACAAAGTTTTCACATTTATCAATTTAGCCCTTAATTGTCAATTTCACAAAAATTCACTTAACAAAAAGTGTTTAACTATCAACAAGGACTCATATTCTTCCATTAAACTTCAAAGCCCTATTATACTCATCAATGGAAAATATCAAACTACTCAATGGTTTTGCAAAATAGTCCCCTCATTAGATAAATTAAGCAACAACGATCCCGAAAATATAAAAATAATTAAAAACGGGACTAGAAATGCCTACCATGCATTAGCTGAAAGTTGGAAGCTTCTTCCATGGCTTCTCAAGCCTTCATATTCGGCTGGTAAAAAGAGAATGAAAAAGATGACACCTTGATTCTTTTATTATATTCATTTTATTATTATTTTTAACCAATTTACAATATTAACCTTTATACACTTTATTTATTACACCAAATGCCAAGCCATCATATCCCACTATCTCTTTAATAGGCTAATTACCAAATAAGGACTTCTACTTTTAAGTTCTATATCTATTTAATACCTTTAGGTTATAGAACACAATTTTTGCACTTTACACAATTTAGTCCTTTTTGTTTAATTAACTATCGAAACGATAAAATTTTTCACCGAAACTTTAATACCATCTTATTGCCACTATGTAAATATTTATAAAAATATTTACGACTCGGTTTATAGAAACAAGGTCCCGATACCTTATTTTCTAAACCCACTTGACCTTAGGGTCATACCACTTGAACTTAATAAATCGCTTATAAAACAAAAATCACAATATCAAAAACATTTTTAAAATCACAATTAACTCGTAAATATTAAATATAATATTTACCAACCTACTCGTTCGGATTTGGTGGCCCCGAAACCACTATTCCGATCAACCCTAAAAAAATGGGCTATTACAACTCTCCCCCCCTTAGGGATTTTCGTCCCCGAAAATCTTGCCAGAGAATAAATTAGTGATTTTCTTTCTCCAACCTCAACAATTTCTTACCTAGCCTCAGATTTCTCAAATTTTCAATCTCATGAGCTAAGATTATGATCTGCTCTTTGCTATACATCATAACAAGCTGAGTTTCTACTTCTGTAAGAGATACTATAGATAAAGGATCTTATTTGTATCATCACATCATATATATAAAAAACACATAACGGGTCTTCTCAAGTTTTGATAATAATCTCATTCGATCCGATGAACTGCGAACTCAACTTCTCTTTATAGCTAAATCTAGAAATTCTATTCCCACTATAATACCTTTACAAATACTCAATTTTCTAATTGAAAATTCAATGCTTTTACGCATCAAGCCCACATATATTTTCTGTAAATCTGAAACTGTTTTTAGACGGTCATGAATTACTTTCATTTCCCTTCAGTCTTTCCAATCACATCGACCTCGAAATTCTTTTTATAAAAATTCAATTCAATACAACGAAGTTCAGTAATTGCAACCATACCACACTCATACAATGCTATCTTAACATTCATCTCATAACTAATATTATTATATGCAAACTTAACCAACAATAAATGTCTTTCTCGGTTGCTTTCAAGTTCTAGAACACAGTGTTACAAAGTAATACCATACCCAAAGCTCATAGTAGTTTATTTTAGTAACACGATACAATCCTCGTGTCTCCATTTGAACAATGAAAACTAGCACTCTTTTAGTACTCCCCGTACGGACAGATAATTACCACTGTGCTAGATGTCACAATTGTTGTAAAATCTCTGGATTTCTCAATACATGAACTCTATCTCGACATAATGAACAATTGTAGGTTCCAATCTGAAATTTTAAATCAGAAATCAATTTACGTTGTACCCTTTTTAACTTGTAATTCACTGACACACCTCTTAACCTCACAAATTTGCTAATTAAACATCAATTTAGTTTCTAGCTCAACCAATAACTACTCATTATTTGATAAGATTAATCACATGATTATCAGCCGTAAAACACATAAAGATTCTTGCTCAGAACCCCAAAGACTATAATCATTTGTCCAGATTGATAATCAATCGCTGACTCATAATCTTTCAACAGTTCAAACCATATTTAATTCTTGTGTCGAATAACTCTTCACCTGAGAACTGACGCTTCAATTAACAATTTCTTCAACTGTTTACCACTTTATTGATAATTATCACATCATTCAGACTTCCCAATCGCGATCTATAAGAACATTTCTCAATAAAATCGTTCTGATGGATATAATTCTGTATCATATCTTCTAGAATACGAATCATGCATTTAGAATATTCATCTATTTATCCGTGAACATTCAAACTTTATTTCCACCCTGTGGATAGATTCAGATACAAGTAACTCGATTAATCCTTCAAGCAATTAATCTAATCAAACTAGACAACTGAATCGATCTCGACTGTCAAGTAATAACTTTTCAATTATTAATCAACGAAGCTTTGAACCATACTGAAGCCACAACCATCAGATAATTTAAAATCATAGTGCCATAATAAGGCTGACATCTCAACCGTATAGATATATAATGTCCCAATTATCAATAATGCATTTTGAACATAAGAGAAATTGAAATATAGTTACAGTCATTCAATAGATATTTTTCACAGATAACCACATAGAATCATAAGTGTAACACCCCTATCCCGTAACCGTCGCCGGAATAGGACGAGACGTTACCAGAAATTAGGAATTAGATCAAAACAGTAAAATTTTGAACCTTTTCTTAAATAAAAGATCATTTATTTATATAACTAATAGACACAAACAAAGATCGAAGTTAAAACTTATAAAAGTAAACTTCCATAAGATGCCATATTCGCATGGCTTATATACAATAGTCAAAATATCATTCTATTTATAGTCTATCCTATACATGGCATAAACTAAGTCCAAATCACATGATTACTACAATAGAAGATAGTGTGACGAAGTGCTGACGATCCCCGAGCTAATAGTAAGAGTCAACGATCTACAAAAATAAACAGAGAAACATAACAGTCAAAGTAAGCTTTCATAAGCTTAGTAAGTCTTAAGCAATTTAAACAGTTGAACTTAAAAACAAACCAAATGTTCGAAATCACATAACACTTTCTGAGTACAATACTATTTGGCTGATTATGCACAAACACATATCATTTTACTCCGTTTATACTCAAACTCATATAAACATAGTATTTACAAGCTTCCGGATTAACTTTAATTCTTTCAAATTTCACTAGTGTATCATTTCTTACCCACACTTACTTTCAACATTCATAGTTAAATAGCATATCGAAAACTATCTTGTAACTTTGCATAATAACTGAATGCACACATATACAAATATACATATGAATTTACAACATCTTTTCATATGCTTCTCATTACACATTCTTAATTCCTGTCAGATCAATCTCACATATAATATATATATCACATACCTGAATCACTTAATGTGTAATACGAGTTCAATTTATCATCTTAGCATAGGATCTCGTAGTCATATACTTTATCAATTTCACTAACACTTGGCCTGCGAGGTATAAAACCCAAACATAACACTAGCACGAAGCGTATGGGACTTTAAACTCAGATATAATACTAGCACTAGGCCTGCGGGATTTAACCCGGATATAATACCAGCACGAAGCCTGCGGGATTTAACCCGGATATAATTCCAGCATATAGCCTGCGGGTCTTTAAGCCCGGATACAATCTCAGCACAATTTATTTTATATACTTTTTACTATCTTTGGCCTCATCAAATATCTAATAGTACCCACTTTTCACAATTGGTCATTCGGCCCCATTATATACACATAAACATATGTACATTTCACACTTGCCCATTCGGTTGCACCACATACACAAGCACATATATAAGATAATGCTTTTATCATTACTTGCTAATACATCATATACTTTGCTTTCATTTAAATAACCACTCAGCCATATTACATTTCTAAGTAACCATTCAGCCTCACTATACAAATAAGATAGCACACATTTTCATAAAGGCCCTTCAGATAACTTGCACACATTTAATATTAGCCATTTCGGCCTCACCACATATACATATCTTGTACATCAATTTCATCATATCAAAATCACTTATATATCATTTCCTAACGTCACAATTCAAAATTCACATATGGTTTTAATCAATATCTTATAAGCAACTCAAACAGTTTTATCAATGTTTACAACATAATCACAAATTCACTACAAGCTGTCTTCCTGAGCAACAGTCATTAAATTATTTGTAACTGGAGCTACGAAACTCCAAATCAAGTGCCGTAAATTTTACCTGAAAATAGACTCATATATCTTTCATCCATAAAATTTTCAGAATTTTTGGTTTGGCCAATCAATACCAGATTTTTCTTAAAGTTTCCCCTGTTTCACTGTTTGACTAATCTGACCACTCTTCACTTCGAATCAAATTTCTCATTGTAAAGAGTTCAAAATATGTTCTCGTTGATTTCATTTGAAACTAGAGTCATTAAGCTTTAATTACATAATTTTTTTTAGCCTCTAACTCAACTCCAACAATTTATGGTGATTTTCTAAAATCACGCTATTGCTGCTGTCCCAAGCAGATCTATTACAATTTACTCTTAAATTTCCAAAAGTTCAAACACTTAAGAACTTACTAAGATCTAAATTTCCCTTCTTCAATTTCCTAATCACATTAGTAGTTTCACTTACTTGTTAACATTAATCCACAATTCATCTCAGAATTCATTCGGTAATTTCATCACATAATTTATTAAAATACCATTTCCTTATATTGATTTCAAATACATTCAAGAATTTGAAGCATAATTTCATAGCCAAATGTAATCACTATTCGGCATTTACAAGAAATTCATAGTAATTTATTCGAGTCTTAACTCATGATACTTTCAGTTATTCCATCTTATGTATTCAAAATACCATTCACACATATTAGTTCATAAGACATTTGGCTATCACACAAAGTCCTCACTAAATTCATACTCATTCTATTTACCATTACTTAACCGAAACACAGAGATCATATATCATTCTCTAAAACTCTTTTAGCATATACCTCATTTCCATGCACAATTCAATTGAGTAAGTTAGCCATTTTCGGCTCATATTATGAACATTACTAATCATTCGAAAGTATATATATTTATATATCACATATACTAAAACTTTATTCTATATTCATTTAATCTTTATACACATAAATTCAACTTAATCGTTTAAGAGCTTACCTTAAAAGTTATCGTACGGCTATATCGACTACACGACTACCTTCGTTTTTTTTCCTTGATCCGAGTTTGTCCCCATAAGCTCTTGATGCTCAATCAACAATTTTTAACTTCAAATTTGCAAACAGCAATGTCATCACTTTACATAACAGAAATTAAATTTCATTACTTAAACTATCCATGACAATCACCTTCCGAGCACCTTAATTTTCTTTAAGCTAAACCACCTCATAGTATACATATACACATTCGGCTAATTATAAAACAAATCAGCACTCATAACCGAATCATTAACTAAAATCACATTCGGTAATATGCTTAAATAATTTCAATATTTATTAACATCTAAAACTAATTGGCTTGGGGTGCCATGAATTATTCAAATTGGCCGAATATCATTGAATTTCTAAAATCATGCTTATAACCACTTGGCCGAATTTCACATATCAAAGCCACTTATATATATTATTCAAAGTATTTAACAACACTTAAAAATCCAAAACCATAAAACTCAATTCATATAACACCAAACTCAATGCTAAATCACCCTAGGCACATTTGGCACTAGCACAAGCACACACACATTTAACTTTTTTAAAATTCAACTTTTAACAAGCTCCCTATGCTTCCATGATAAAAACCGAATGCTCATCTTACCACCAACATGCATATTTAATTATCTCAAGCCTCTCTTAATCAGTTTTATTCATAATAGCATGAACTCAACAATCCAATACTCATACAAAACAACATAACCGAAAATCCCTTCATGAACTAATCACTCACATGTAACATACTTTTCAAAAACAAGCTCATAAACATATGAATTTTGGTATCAAATTGTCCATTGAACATTCGTTTACTATTTTCTATCCTCAACTCAAATTTCCTCACTCATTTTCACTAAGGCCGAATCTAAAATGCCTCATAAAAATTAAATTTATCAAGTGGGTTTCGTTAGAAAAGAAAAAAAGAAACACAAATTCATCAACAATTTAGAAAACCACATCAAATTACCTTCAAATTTGCCTCCAATTGACCGAATGGTCCCCCAAAACCATCATTCACTCTTCTTCTTTCTATGAAATTCGGCTAGGTGAAGAAACAAAGATGAGTTCTTGTTTTCTTCCCCCCATTCTTATTTTATTTTTATCAATAACTATATAATAATAAATATATCAATAAACTACTTAAAAAAATATCAATTCATTATTATACATATAAAACATGCTTATTTTGCTCACCAAAACCATCATGGCCGACCACTAACATTAAAAGTGGCAATTTGACATGCAAACCCACTTATTTGCATCATTCAATAATTAATCACTTAAAATAAGCCACACATATATTCAAAGCTTCTCACATAAGTCCTTTTTATTTAGAAACACATTCAAATTAACAAAAATCAAAGCATTCAAATTTCACACATGCATGATCACATATTTTAGACATAAATATTATATTCAATTTTTTTTTGCGACTCGATTTAGCGGTCCTGAAACCACTTCCCAACTAGGGTCAGAATAGGGCTGTCACAATAAGAAAGCAGAGATACTGTAATTCTCGAATATATTACTATACTAATCTTTTTTAAGAAAGCACCCATATCAGATGACAGATATCTCAATGATGTTTCAGAGGAAATCCAGAAGTAAAGCATCACTCATATGCACCGGAATCAACAGTAACAGAAACAATATAATCTTCATGTATACTAAGCAGATCAACAACCAGTAGGAGCAGAATACCAACATCACACAGATTTAATCGTCGATCTTTTCTTTCAATAAAATGAAATAGAATACCAGAGAAAGATATAATAATGCTGATTGTAACCCGAACAGCCCAACAATGCTTTCATATATCAATATATATAGATAACGTTCTCATATGATAAGAATTTCATCTGAAAATATACAGCTTCACATACCTCTGAGGATAATTGAACACATAGAATACCCAAAAGAGTTCTCGTAAACCATTCGACTATAATTGCTGTGCTCAAATATCTTTATAATTCAAATATGATTCTACTGTCTATCTCTGACATCACTAATTTCTCATTATCCCAACACTAATGGAGGCCAATTCGGAAGAACTTCCAGTTAATATATTCTTTAGATATCATACCTGAATATTTGGTTTCATCTAATTCAACTTTTCTTTTAATAGTGACTTTGCATATTACAAATGACCTTCAACACGATCCAGTATCTTTTCTGTTACTGTCTTCACTTGCGGACTCATTCTCTTATCTGATCACAATACTAATCCTTCAATAATGAGACTCTGTCATTCCGCACTTGTAAGCTTATTTAAGCCATATAGTACGGATCTCATTATAATGCTTTACCAATGAGGGGGTGAGGGTTGTAAAGCCAACAATTTTAACTCTTACGTAAGCATGCACATCACACATACTATTATGAACGAACAGTTCATTACTAATTCCGCATTCTCAAACATCTAGCAATCATTTACTTATGATCACTTGGTACTTAACACATAGCTCATATGCTAAATCAAATCATAAATTCCAAATCAAAATATTCACACAACAATCATATACCCAACATCACAACTCATATACTCATATAATTATAACATTTATCAATAGCAGAATATCATGCATTCTAATTCATACCTTTTTATGAGTTTCAACTCATCACCAACACATTTTCACTCAAACGTTTGAGTATAACATTCTGTACTATCAGAATTAGCTCGGTTGGAAAGCATATCTGTCTTATGAAAAACACACAGAATAAGCTTTGAAAGCTTAGTAAGCCATAAGCAAATAAATCATTTCAATGATTATGAAAATTCCATATCACTAATCCGAATTGAAAAATAATCTCAATTGCATATACATTCATAGTACTCTTAAGTTCATATAACCTTATTAAATAGCTTCACTTATTTATATTTACTAATTACTTATGATTATGATTTTAAATTCGTGTGATAACTGTCAATTCATTCGTATGAACAAAACTTGCACATATCCGATACATACCAACCAAAACATGTCATATTTTTCCCTGTTTGATTCATGGAACCACAAGGTCACATGTCAAGCACATATAGCATATATTTATCTGTTATTTATCACGTCTCATTTTCACATGGACTACATACATCTGACCAAGTTTATTCAATATCGATGCCACTGTCCCAGACAGGGTCTTACACGAATCATAAGTGATGCCAGTGTCCCAAACACGTTCTTATACACTACTTCAAATCAATGCCTTCGTCTCGAACGAGGTCTTACATGATCTCATTTCACACACTTAGTGCCCCAACAACCGATCTTGCACACACAGTGCTTGGTTACGGAACTTGCACACACAGTGCCTCAACAACTGATCTCGCACACACAGTGCTCGGTTACGAAACTCGCACACACAGTGCCTCAAAAACCGATCTCGCACACACAGTGCTCGGTTACGAAACTCGCACACACAGTGCCTTAACAACCGATCTCGCACACACAGTGCTTGGTTACGGAACTCGCACACACAGTGCTCGGTTACGGAACTCACACACACAGTGCCTATGTTCACTTGTTGTTGCACATTAAAGTGACTTAACCAAGTCTATAAAACATCACATATGTGCACTTTGAACATATCATTTCATTTAACTTTGGATTCATATATTCATGAACACTTAAACATTTCAGAGCCAACTTTAATTTAATCAAATCAGTATAGAACACAATTTCATTCAAACATCTGAGTACATATTCTATACTATTAAAATTAGCTTGATTGAAAGACTTATCTGTCCTATTCAAATAATTTTCGTCAGAGTCAGGAGATATCACACTATCGCAGGTCAAATATGGCATGTACAGCTAGACTCACATACGCCATGGTAGTCCTAGAGCCGACTAAACTATGGCTCTGATACCAATAAAATGTAACACCCTTCGCCCGTATCCCTTGCTAGAACAGGGTTCGAGGTGCTACCAGATTTAAACTCATCCATTTATATAAAACCAGACCGTAAAAATTTTTGATCAATTTTAAACTTTTCATACACACGTATATTATCCTTTAATCGGGCTTACAAGGCCCAAAATATTCATGAGGCATTATTAAATATTTACCAATATCTTAGTCTTGTATCATTTACTTACTCAACTTTACAACCCTATACATGCCATAGACTCGAAACACTAAGATTTACTTACGCCGATAGCATAGACTTGACAATGTGATAATATCTCTGACGGCCTCCAACCTGAGCTAACCTGGTAACCCTAGGGAATATGGGAAAGAAAAGGGGAGTAAGATTTACGCTTAGTAAGTTCATAAGAAAACAATAAGCAACTCATTAACAAGTTTTATCAATGTTTACAACATAATCACAAATTCACTACAAGTTGTCTTCCTGAGCAATAGTCACTAAATTATTTAAAACTGGAGCTACAAAACTCCAAATCAATTGCCGTTAATTTTCCCTGAAAATAGACTCATATATATTCCATCCATAAAATTTTCAGAATTTTAGGTTTGGCCAATCAATACCAGATTTTTCTTAAAGTTTCCCCTGTTTCACTGTTTGAATAATCTGACCACTCTTCACTACGAATCAAATTTCTCATTGTACAGAATTAAAAATATGTTCTATTTGATTTCATTTGAAACTAGACTCATTAAGGAGTCTAAGCATATAAATTTTATCCTATAACCATTTTTATACAAATTATAATGATTTTCTAAAAACAGAACAGGGGACCCCGAAGTCATTTGACTCTATGCCACGCCACTTCAAATATCTCATTATCAGCAATTCTTTTACTTACACGGTTTCTTTTATAAGAAACTAGACTCATTAAATTTATTCAGCTTCTAACTCAACTCCAACAATTTATGGTGATTTTCCAAAATCACGTTACTGCTGCTGTCCCAAGCAGATTTATTACAAATTTACTCTTTCACACATCCTTTGCATTCACATTATTTAAACATGTATATTACCGATCAATTTCATCACATATCTATAATTTCACTCAAGCATAATCTCAATACAATACATCATGCTCAATGATTCACACACAACCGCTCAAATTAGCAATTATAAGATGATTCCGCACATAGTCCACCCTTATCGATAATTTACGATGGTTTTGCCCTTACTCACATATATGACATAGGCATTTTCCCCTATGCTTCTCATTTCACATTCATGATTCAATTCCAATCGATCTAACATGCATAAGAATATATCACATACCTGGCCAACTTAATGCATTGAACAAATTCAATTGCCGATTTAACACAAGGTCTCATAGTCTTAGACTTTTATCAAATCACCGGCATTTAGCTTGCTATGTTTTAAACCCGTTAAAATTATTCACCAGCTTAAAGCTTGCTAGGCTCAAAGCCAAATATCACCATAATAAAGTCGTCTCATAAACAATTCATATAATATAGCATGTATACCTGTTCACTTTGCTCTATTTAATCATTCAATTACAATTTATAATTTCCCTTTGAATCATTCGATATTTTGCACACTAAGTGTCATTCTCAATATCTCGCACACTAAGTGCCATTCTCAATATTTCGTACACTGAGTACCATATTTGATTGCCCCGCACACTAAGTGCCACATTTTTTCGATATGTCGTCAGACATTAAAATATTCACGTATATACAATTTATACAATATTAAAGCATTAGAAACATCAATTTAACAATGCTTATTGCATACAAACTTACCTGGCTAAATTGTAGAGATACCAAAGTTCAGGGGCATTTTTGTAATTTTCTCATTTTTCTCGATTTTCCACCCGATCTTGATCTAAATTAATAATTTCATTCAGTATATTAATTTAGACATTAAAACACCTCATTTCATACAATTTGGTCATTTTTGTCATTTTTACAAAATTACCCCTAAAGTTTTACTTTTATTCATTTTAGTCCCTGAGCTCAAAACATGCAATTAACCATTTTTAACCATAATTAAGCTTAGCCAAATGTTCATGGTATCAAAACAATCCATAATTCACTTTATGGCAAAATTATAGTTTTGCCCCTAATATTTCAACTTCTTTACAATTTAGTCCCTATATCATAAAAATACAAATTCATGAAATTGAGTAAAATTCTACTATAGACGAATATCACTAGTGTCTCTAGCAGCCCACAAATTTCATTTATTTGACATTTTAACCACAAAGTTTTCACATTTATCAATCTAGCCCTTAATTGTCAATTTCACAAAAATTCACTTAACAAAAAGTGTTTAACTATCAACAAGGACTCATATTCTTCCATTAAACTTCAAAGCCCTATTATACTCATCATTGGCAAATATCAAACTATTCAATGGTTTTGCAAAATAGTCCCCTCATTAGATAGATTAAGCAACAACGATCCCAAAAATATAAAAATAATTAAAAACGGGACTAGAAATGCCTACCATGCATTAGCTGAAAGTTGGAAGCTTCTTCCATGGCTTCTCAAGCCTTCATATTCGGCTGGTAAAAAGAGAATGAAAAAGATGACACCTTGATTCTTTTATTATATTCATTTTATTATTATTTTTAACCAATTTACAATATTAACCTTTATACACTTTATTTATTACACCAAATGCCAAGCCATCATATCCCACTATCTCTTTAATGGGCTAATTACCAAATAAGGACTTCTACTTTTAAGTTCTATATCTATTTAATACCTTTAGGTTATAGAACACAACTTTTGCACTTTACACAATTTAGTCCTTTTTGTTTAATTAACTATCAAAACGATAAAATTTTTCACCGAAACTTGAATACCATCTTATTGCCACTACGTAAATATTTATTAAAATATTTACGACTCGGTTTATAGAAACAAGGTCCTGATACCTTATTTTCTAAACCCACTTGACCTTAGGGTCATACCACTTGAACTTAATAAATCGCTTATAAAACAAAAATCACAATATCAAAAACATTTTTAAAATCACAATTAACTCGTAAATATTAAATATAATATTTACCAACCTACTCGTTCGGATTTGGTGGCCCCGAAACCACTGTTCCGATCAACCCTAAAAAAATGGTATGTTACAATGTCCTATCGTGCTGGATGTGATGCTGTATACCTCTGAAACAAAAGAATTCTGACGACCAACTTGAGCTATTCAAATGTTTATAAGAGGAACCACATTGCAAAAGCGTTCGCAAATTTTAGATATAAGGACAATATTTAATCAATTTGGTACCAATTTTGGGCGTAGTGAGGGTGCTAGTCCTTCCTCATACGTAATCGACTCCCGAACCCGTTTTCTCATATTTATGTAGGCCAAAATTGGTTTAAATAAAACAAAGTGTTTAATTAGGTGACCCAATCACACCTAAATAAAGGATTGGTGGCGACTCCACATTTTTTTCGTTTTTCAAGTTGATCCCGTTTTTCTTTAAATCTAAAAATTGGTTTCGACACCATAAATTCAAATTAAACACTCATTAATACTGAAGTAGACGATAGTGTGGTGAACTTCACGGACGATCCCCTAGCACGTAACGATCTCTAAAATCTATAAAGTAAAAACAAGTAAACACACACCCAAAGTAAGCTATCTTAGCTTAGTAAGTTGTATGCAATTTAAATAATTTAAAAGACATTGATAGTCCAATTAAATAACCGAGTCATACTTCCATAATCACATATTCATCCAAACTTATCAGTCCATATATCTATCAATCATTCACATATAATTTCCAACATTTTCGAATATACATATACTCTTTCACATAACTACTCATCACTTCCAATCTCACATTTTCATAATTAGCCTAATGTTCATATGCAGTTAAAATAAATATTCAAACATTATAACATGCATATAATATATCAATTCATTCCTTTTAACTCCTTCATCTTTCATTTTACTATTCTTTCATACATTTTACATTTGCTACAACCAACCCCGTAATTCCAAATTCAATTATATCAACCACATAGGTTCGATACATACCTACATATTACGAATTTAAATATTCCACTTACTACTTTTGCATTTGATAAATAACTCGTTCGGCCACTTTCGATCAATTGTTGTATTCGCACACTTAGTGCTATTATTTAACTCGCAATGCAATGAGATCGCACACTTAGTGCTTGATAGTTTTACTTCGCACACTTAGTGCTCGATAATTCACATATATATCCATTCATGCCTATTCAAAACATTCACTTTTAGCATAATTAACATTTTGCATTTTCCAAATCAGCATGTATATATGTATATATATAAATTGCATTTATATAAGTCAACAACAATTATTTGCTTAGTAACTTACCTCGAATATCGACGGACTATATTTTTCGACTATTCGACTATTTTCGCCTTTCCCTTATCCAAACCCGATCCTCTTTGCTCTTGATCTATTAAAAATTCAAATTGAACTCATTCAAAGAAATTTTTATTAAATTAACTCCGAAACTCATAATCAAGCAAATTACCAATTTGCCCTTCACATTGTACATTTTTACATTTTAATCCAATATAACAAAAACATGAAACATCAAAAATTCCAACCTAACTTACTTAGGCCGAATACTCCTTAAGTTTAAATAAATCCTTCCTTTTAATCTATTTCGAAATTTATCTCCTCAATTTATCAACTAAGCAAATAAGCCCTATTTAGTTAATTTCATGCAAACTTCTAGTATAAAACTCAATAATATAACACATCTCTTCTATTATGCAACTTCAAACTAATTTTTTTTCTCAAACCTTTATCCACGGCCGAATACCATTTCCTTACCAATTCCAAAAGTTAAACTATGGGTTAACTAAGCAACTTATCAATCATCTGAAATGTGCAAAAATTTCTAAAAATTAAACTGAAACATACCTTTAAATTAAACTAGACAAGGGCCGAATGCAAGGAATCTATTTCTTTCTTTTTCTTGGCTATCTACGGTTTTTCTAAAAATGAAAACTCCACCCACTTCCTATTTTACTAAGTTAATGTGATAATATAATTATTAAGCTACCAAAATAGCCATTATAAAATTATGCTATTTCCACTATCTAATGACCGGTTGTGTCCATGCATGAGTCTTGGTTTAATTGCATTTTAACTCCCCCAAAATAAAAGACCATTAACAATTCAGCATTCACACATAATTAATCAAATTTTACCTATTGTGCAATTACACCCTTTCTTTATAATTCGGCATCTAAACAGAAAAATTAAGATACAGAACTTTCATGGATATATCAATTCACACATATCTAATACCAAAATTTAATTTAAAACATTTTTCTGATTTGGATTCGTGGTCCCGAAACTACCGTTTCGATTAGGGTCAAAATCGGGCTGTTACATTATCTGCTAGTCGATCTAACATCTGATCCATAAAAGGCAACGGAAAATGGTCCTTCTGAGTGGCTTTATTTAGCTTCCTATAGTCAACTCAAATTCTCCAACTAGTAATAGCTCTTGTTGGGACCAATTCATCACGATCATTCTCAACAATCGTAATTCCACCTTTCCTCGGTACACATTACACCGGACTTACCCACGAACTATCTGAAATAGTATAGATGATTCCTGCATCTAACCATTTGATCACTTCCTTTCTCACAACTTCCTTAATAATAGGATTGAGCCTCCCTTGCCCATCAAATCGAGCTTTTTCACCTTCCTCTAGAATAATTTTGTGCATGCAAAATGAAGGGCTTATGCCTCGAATATCAGCTATGGTCCAACCAATTGCTTTCTTAAATTTCTTTAGAACAACAATTAGTTGCTTTTCTTGATCTTTTGTCAGTTCTACTGAAATAATCACAAGCAAAGTGGAACAATCACCTAAATAAACGTATTTCAAATGGGAACTATCGAAACCATTTTTAATTTTGAGAAATGGGGATCGACTTTAAAAACGAAAATGGAGTCGCCACCAATCCTTTTGTTTAAGTGTGTTTGGATCACCTTATAAAACACTTTATTTTATTTAAAATATTGATTTTGGCCTATGAAATTATAGAAAACGAGTTCGAGATTCGGTTACGTACGAGGAAGGATTAGCACCCTCACAACACCCAAAATCGGTACCAATTGACTCATTAATGTCCTAAAGTTGAAAATTTGAAAAAATATTAAAATATGATCCCTTTAAAAATGTGCGAACAACTCTAGTTAGATTTTAAGATTCTCCTTTCCGAAAGAACAAAATATCATGTCTAATACGTTAGGATGCGGCATTTTAAACCTTCGAAACCAAGATCCTCTCAGGGTTTACAAAGCTCATGCCTAAAAAAAAAGATATTCAGTTATTTGGTCAAACGGAAAATTGACACCGAGCACGTTAGGGCACTATTTCCCGAATTTCCAAACACAAAATATTGCCTTGTTTTTTAATTTAAGAAAGCATGAGCAAAATTTTACAAGGATACTTGGTTATTAGGTCAAACAGAAAATCGAAACCCAGCTCGTTAAGGCACGATTTCTCAAATTTCGAAACACCAAATATTGTCTTATTTTGAGAAGTTTTCGAATAAGCGATAATAAAACCGACTCAAAATATATTCATTTAGTTTACTTAAGGATAAAAGGCAATCGATATTGGGCAAAAATTGGAATTTAAAACCTGATGTAATAATAAGAAACATACAACCATAGTATCGAGCATGAAATAAAAACACCTGGTAATAATGTTACATGAATGATAAAAAATAATAAAAAACACAAAGGAGCAAATTAGGGTACATGCAATGGCAACCCATCATATACTATACAAATACTAATATTAATAATCAAAGGCTAATGAATTAAAAGCCAATTTAAAAGAAATTCCAAGCAAATTACACAAATGAAATATAACAAGTTTTAAAATAAAATAAAATTAATAGTATGAAAGAAAGAAAATTTGAAAACATCACTATACAAACAGTACAAAAAATTTTAAAACAAGTAATAGATATAAAAGTTTAAAATAGGTAAAAAGGTAAAAATAAATAATATATTAAATAGTAATATACAAATGAATTTTAAAATGAATATTATAAGGTAAGTAATATACAAAATAATACATATGTCAATCTACATAAATAATATACATAAAATAAAAACTTAATATAAATAATTGATACATGAAAATACAAATATATAAAAGTATTTGAAATAAACAAAAATATATGATAAAATAGGGTCTTTATAGGAAATAAATTATATATAAATAGATTTTTAAAGAAAATATATACATAAAAGAATATAACATTAATAATATATATATAGAATAAGAAAATAATTTTAAGCTAAATAATGTGTAAATATATAAAATGCATAAAAATATTTAAATTAAATATCACATAAATTTTTAAAACATAGAAATATAAAAAAGAATCTAAAATAAGTAAAATTGAAAAACAGTATAAAAATATACAAAAGTAAGTAACAAAAACACTAAAACTATGCGAGATCAAACGAAAGAATAAAAATGTTAAAACAAATTCTTTTAACGATAAATAATGAATAAATTATAGAGAATAAAACACATAAATTAAAAAACAGACTCAATTGAAGTAGAAACCAAAATCAAAGGAATGATTTACAAACAAATAAAGTTATTAAACAAAATCAAGGATTAAAATAAAGTGCGCGACAACACACGAGGATTAAAAATGCAAATGCCCCAAATCTCCGAAACGCAGTGTTTAAACGCGAACTAATTTGAAACAATGCTCAACTTTTAATGACAAAATAAGAATAAGAAAATTGGAGTAGGGCCCAATCATAGGACTACGCACAAGAAAGAGACTAATCGTGCAGATATCCCCTTTAAGAAAAACCTGCGGATCCTCATGCGTACCGGGTCGTGTTGAATCGGGTCGCCTTATACGGCACCGTTTTGGAGCCACTAAAATAGGCCCTAAATAGTGTCATTTCAGATACAATATAAAACTAAAAATAAACCTTAAAATTAAAGCACTTAGTTATTTAAAAGCAGAAATAAAAAAACTAAACACCCCTTTTCACTCCCATAAGAGCCCTGTTCAAGGGTTTCGCATTCTCAACCACCAAGAATCAAAAAGAAAGGGCTTTCTGTCGGATTTGATTTTGACAAAGGAGAGACTCCGACAACATATCAACAGTTCAGGTACCCCTCTTTTATCCCTTTCTTTTTATTTTCTTCTTTGCAAATGGATTTTTTTAAAAAAAATAAAAAAAGAGAAAAACAGAAAGGAAAAAAAACACGAGATGTTAAGTCTAATCGAAAAAAGAGAATCACCTTTCCGAAAATTTTTCTTTGTACTAAATTCCTCCCCTTTTCAAAGAACAAAATACCCCTATTTATATACATGGGGTTTACTAAAAATAGCTTAACTAATTTAATAATAAAATAAAATAAAATAAAAATAAATAAATAAAATAAAATGATATCTTCCTATTTTTGGCTTTTTACCAAGTCAACAAAATCTGGTAACTTTTTGGCTTTCTCCATCTTTTTGATTTGGCCCCAGTTTAATAATTGTCTTTCAATTTGGCCATTTTGGCTTGTTTTCGACCGGTTGCATCCTTTGGCTTTATTTATTCAGTTATTATTTTTTCCGGGCCCAGGCCAAAATTGGTCTATTACAACTTCCCCTCTTTGCCCATTGTCGTGTAACGAGAATGGAGCAAAGACTATAAAAGGGCCAATTTTGCCTGGACCTGCTGAGTCTCGGCACTTCTTTTCTTCCCCTTTAAGTAACCTCGTTCCAATCCACTATATCTTCAAAGATATAGGAATTGGTGCTTCGATCCGCTCCAATGTAATTTCAGGGAAAAAAGATTTTTAGCTTCGATCTACTCTGCTGAAACTTGAAGGAGATAAGAATTGGTAATTTTAACCTACTCCACTGCAACTTCAGGGAGATAAGGTTTGTGGTCTTAAATCTGCTCCATTGCCGCTACATGGAGATAAAATTCACTGTCTTCGATCTACTCCACTATTGCTTAGGGAGATAAGATATGCAATTTTTAGCCTGCTCTATTGCAACTTCAGGGAGATAAGACTTGTTTCTTGAACTTGCTCCACTGTAACTTCAGGGAGATAAGGCTGGTAGCTTAAATCTGCTCCATTGCCGCTACATGGAGATAAGATTCACCATCTTCGATCTGCTCCACTACTGCTTAGGGAGATAAAATCTGTAATTTTCAGTCTGCTCCACTGTAACTTCAAGGAGATAAGACTTGTATCTTGAACTTGCTCCACTGCAACTTCAGGGAGATAAGGCTGGTGGCTTAAATCTGGTCCATTGCCGCTACATGGAGATAAGATTTGCTATCTTTGATCTGCTCCACTACTACTTAGGGAGATAAGATCTGCAATTTTCACTGGTGTTGCTACACCATCCTCTGGGGGATATGTCCTGTAGACTCGGTTTCATATGCCTATGTTTATGCCAAATGATTAGGATGCTATGATCAAAATGAATCAGATGCTCCTAGCCAAATGTGCTACGAATGATATGAATGTAGAAATGTCATGAGAATGATTCCTTTTTAAATGCTTAAAGTGTCATTACTCGTTATTCATCAGAGTTTTATCACTGACATACTATGCTGCCTTTTTGCTCGGCTAGCACTTTTCGACAAAAAACCCGTAGAAACAACCCATTTTGCTAAACTGGTTTTCCCCATTGTAATTTCAGGGTCCATTTCACTATACTTCTGGGACCTAAGGTTTGTACCATCTTCAAACCCTCCCCTGCAACTCAAGAGTATAGGATCTGAATCTTTCATCAATTTGGTCTATTACACCATTCCCCGGGTGTCATTACCAGATGTGTACACCTAATATTTGCATGAATGAGAAATATCATTTCTCTTTTCTCGAGAATGATCCCCTCTTATGCTTGGTTGACATCGCTTGTTTTCATTATTGACGTGATATCTTGTCTTCTTGTTCAACCGATATCTTTGACTAGAAATTCGAAGAGATAATCTCAATTTGGACTCAAATATTTCCAACCCTTAAATTGGGTAAGTTCTAAACAATAGTCCTGTTTTAGGTCCTTACACTGTTTAGAAACTTCTAGAGTAATATGCAAAACTCCTTTTGTGAAAGTAATTAATCATTATTTCAATATGAAACACTTAAAAGAGAATATAAAGATGGATAAAACTGAAATTTATTAGGAACAAAATTCGAAAAGAATGGATTAATCAAAGAAAGTAAATATTGTCGGAATACAAAAAAAATAGGTAACGGAAAAAAAGAGTGCCCTAAAATCGCAGCCTGAGCTTCTCCGTACGAACTCTTTGAGGACCATTTTGAGCTTATCATGTGCCTAGGAGATCTAGAGTACTTTTTTGATGCCCCAAGATGTAGCATACTTCCTCTTCATTAATTCAAGCACAGCAAGACTACCATATGCCTCATCCTCGATCAAAATTTGAATTTCCCTTTTCGGGTTTTCAATTTAAAACCCCTTTGGCCTCAAGGCGCCCTTTGTTGGTTTTCACCTCGGCCTCTCCTTTTTTTTTTGAAAGCGCCCTGATACGTGATATTCGTGATAGGTTTTAAATATTTATAATGAATCGTTCTTGAAACTAACTATTATCACAATAAAGGCAGGTGTACCTATCGAACAGTAGTATAGCTTTAGCAAGACCGGATTGTCGAACCCAAAGGAACTAAAAGTACTAGTATTAACTTTCTTTTTATTACCTAGCCTAAAAAATAAAATTTTTTTGTTTGTCTAACTAATTAACTAAACTAAGAAATCACAGAAAATAGAATTGCGGAATTACTTTTGAAAAAAAAACGATTGAATTAAGACAATACCTAAGGAAAAATCCACCTAGACTTCACTTGTTATTTGACTCTGAATCGGATGATTTATTCATTTGCCTTGATCTGTAGAAATCCCTAAGTTATATTATTATCCCTATCGAGACTAACAACATCTAACCCTAGGTTGAATAATTGAAATCTCTTTCTAATTAACTCCCTATGGTTGTATTAACTCGATCTATGGATCCCCTTATTAGGTTTCACCCTAATCCGGTAAAATCTTGTCACTCTATCTCTAGACGCGCAATCAACTCTGCTTAATTATGACAAATGTACTCTTAGACGGGTCTATTCCTCTTCTGAATAAGAGCTTAACTTGAATCAATATACTGGAATATCAAAACAAGAATTAAGAACACATAATTAAGAACAAGTCAAATATTTATCATACAATTCAGATAATAATAACAAGATCTATCTTAGGTTTCATTCCCCTTAGGTATTTAGGGGTTTTAGTTCATAACTAAAAAGGTAAACATCTCAGAAGAATAATGAATACAAACATAAATAAAAACCCAAAACTCCTGAAGGGAAATTGAGGGGAGATCTTCAGTCTTGATGATGAATCCAACTTCTGAGATGGATCAATCGGCTTTTCTTGAGCAGTTCCCTGTTTCCTCCTCTGTGTCCCCCATTCGTCTCCTCTTCTAGGGTGTATTTATAGGCTTTGGAATGCCTAAGAGCCCTCAAAATTGGCCTTTTCCAAATTGGACTAAACTTGGGCTCGGCAGGGAAACACCCGTGTGCGATTACTTCAGGCCGTGGTCAAGATTGTTAAATAGGCACGGGCGGTGGTCCACCCGTGTGAGTCGTGCTTCGATTCTGCCAAATTGACACGGCCGTGTGCTCTGTCCGTGTGAGGAGGTCCAGGCTGTGTTGATTTTGTACGTTGGCCCATTTTCTCCATTTTTGGCCCGTTTCTCGTTCCTTTCACTCTCCTATGCTCACCTAAGTATAAAATATGAAATTAAAGCATTACGAGCATCGAATTTACCAATTGTAAGGAAAAATCATCCATAAAATGTGCTAAGCATAGGATAGAAATATGTATAAATTATGGTTTATCACACCCTTTGCGGGTTTTCGCCTTGGCCTCTCACTTTTTAGGTGAAGTACTTCTTAACTGAATCCGAATTTATTGGGTTAGGCAGACTCTTACCGTCCTTCTCAATTAATATCAGTGCTCCTCCAGAAAAAGCATTCTTTACCAAATAAGGTCTTTCCCAGTTTGGCATCCATTTCCCTTTAAAATCTTTTTGCATAGGGAGAATCTTTATCAATACCAAGTTCCCCTCATGGAATACTCTAGGGCGAACCTTTTTGTTGTAAGCTTGCATCATTCGCTTCTGGTACATTTGACCATTACCTTCAGCCTCTTTTTTTCAATCAGGTTCAACTGATCATACCGGGATTGGATCCATTCTGCTTTGTCCAGCATCAATTCTGATAAAACCCGGAGATAAGGAATTTCTAATTCAATAGGCAAGATTGCTTTCATCCCATAAACTAAAGAATAAGGTGTTGCCCCGGTAGTAGGTCTGACAGATGTTAGATAAGGATAGAGAGCAAATGGTAACTTTTCATGCCAATCCTTGTAGGTCTCAGTTATTTTCCCCACGATCTTCTTGATATTTTTATTAGTCGCCTCAACTGCACCATTTATTTTCGGGCGATATGGTGACAAGTTGTGGTGCTTAATTTTGAACCGACTGCAGACCTCCACTATCATGTTGTTATCTAAATTTAACGCATTGTTAGATATGATCATTTCTGTCACGTCATATCGACATATGATCTCCTTCTTCAAGAACTTGGCCTCTACCTACTTGGTGACATAATCGATGACCACAAAGATGAATCGATGTCCGTTAGAAGCCTTCGACGAAATCGGCCCAATGACGTCCATGCCCCACATTGAGAGAGGCTATGGGTAAGTCATAACATGAAGAGGTGAATGAGGCACATGGATCTTGTCTCCATAAATTTGGCACTTATAACATTTCTTGGCATAACTAATGCAATCTCCTTCCATCATGGACCAGTGATACCCGAATCTCATGATTTTCCTGGCCATTGTAAACCTATTAGCATGCATCCCGTAGACACCTTCATGGATTTCTTCTAGGATTTTACTAGATTCAACAGCGTCAACACATCTTAGCAGCACCTGATCCTTCCTCCTTTTATATAGGATCTCTCCGTCTAATACATAGTCACTGGCCATCCTCTTCAACGTTCTCTTATCATTTTCAGTTGCCTGATCAAGGTATTCACGATTCTTCACATATCAAAGAATATTATGATACCAAGGATAATCATCTCTCTCCTCTTCTTCGACGATATTACAGCAATGAGCTGGAGCCTCGTAAATACTCGTCTGGATCGGTTTCATATCCTCTATTTATTTACTCTAATCATAGAAGCTAATGTAGCCAAGGCGTTAGCCATCTGGTTTTCATCTCACAGGAAGTAACAGAAAATGATATCATCAAACACCTCAATTAACTTCAGGACCACCTTTTGGTAACTAATCAGCTTGGGGTCCCTTGTTTCACATTCACCCTTAAGCTGATAGATCACTAGCGCAGAATCCCCATACACCTCTAACACTTTGACTTTCCGTTCGATGGCTGAACGGATTCTCATGATACATGCTTTGTATTCTGCCATATTGTTTGTGTAATCAAAGTTTAATTTGCAATTAAATGGATAATGATCTCCATTTTGGGATATCAGGACTGCCCCAACTCCGTTGCCAACTGCGTTCGATGCTCCTTCAAAGTTCAATTTCCAAGGATGATCTTCTGGAGTACCTTCTTTAATAGTTGCCACATACATTAGATCTTCATTAGGAAAATCAAAGTTCAAAGCTCGTAATCTTCTAGAGCTCTATTGGCTAGAAAATCTACTATTGTACTCCCTTTCATAGTCTTTTGGTTTACATAGATAATGTCAAATTCGGAAAGCAAAATTTGTCAACGAGCTATTCTTCCACTTAAAGTAGTTGCTCTATTATATACTTTAGAGGGTCCAGTTTCGAGATTAACCAAGTCGTATGGTACAATATGTACTACCTTAATCTCCGAGTTGTCCAAACCAAGGCGCAACGTAATTTCTCAATTGGCGAGTATCTCACTTCACACTTAGTGAATTTCTTACTAAGGTACTATATCGCCTTTTCTTTATTTCTTTTCTCATCGTGTTGGCCGAGCACACATCCCATTGATTTGTCAAATACTATCAAATATAGTATCAGTGGCCTACCAGGACTAGGTGGCATTAGTACTAGGGGATTGGACAAATATTGCTTAACCTTGTTAAAGGTTTTTTGACACTCATCATCCCATGCACCTGGGTTGTGTTTCTTGAGAAGATGAAATATGGGGTCACATTTCTCGGTTAGTTGTAAAATAAGCCGAGCGACGTAATTTAGTCTTCCTAGGAAACCTCAAACTTCCTTTTGAGTATGCGGCAAAGGCAATTCTTGTATAGCTTTGACTTTGTCTGGGTCAACCTTAATTCCCCTTTCACTATGAAACCCAACAATTTCCCTGACCTAACTCCGAAATTACATTTTGTTAGATTGAGCTTTAGCTGAAACTTTCTTAGCCTCAAGAACAATTTCCTCAAAACCTGTACATACTCCTTTTCATTTCAGGATTTTGTGATCATATCGTCGACGTAAACCTCAATTTCCTTGTGCATCATGTCGTGAAACAAGGTTGCCATGGCTATTTGATACGTTGCTCCCGCAATTTTTTAACCCAAATGCATCACCTTATAGAAAAATGTTCCCCACAGGGTTATGAATGTGGTCTTTTCCATATCTTCAGGATGCATCTTTAGTTAATTGTATCCAGAGAAACCATCCATGAAGGAGAACAATAAGTAACCTACCGTGTTATCTACCAGAGTGTCGATGTGAGGCAGTGGGAAGTTGTCTTTTGGGTTGGCGTTGTTTAAGTCTCTGTAATCTACACACATCTGCACTTTTCCATCTTTCTTAGGGACGGGAACAACGTTGGCTACCCATTCTGAATAATTAACTACTTGTAAGAACCTAGTATCAAATTGCTTCTTGACCTCTTCCCTTATTTTTATTGCAACATCGAGTCTCATCCTTCGGAGCTTCTGTTGAACTGGCTTGCACTCCTCTTTTATGGGGACGCAGTGTACCACAATCTCAGCGCTAAACCCAGGCATATCCTGATATGACCACGCAAAGAAATCCTTGAACTCTTGCAATAATTCAATGAGGTCCCATCTTGTTTCCTCGGTTATGTAAGTTACAATGTTCACCTCTTTTCCTTCTTCCAAGGTCACATTCTCTATCATCTCCTTATGAGGTAGGATCTATTTCTCTTCCTGCTCTACCATTCCTAACAAATCCGGAGATAAGTTACAGTCTCCATCATCTTCAAAATCCTGAGATCCCTTCAAACACATGTCTTGCTCAAAAGGGAATTCTAGGTTCGTAATAGCGTCACTCATGTCATTGATATCTAGAGACCTATTGTAGGCATGAAGGGATATCCAAAAAACAAATGAATCTAAGAGTAGCTTATTTGTATGGCATAATTATGAATGAAATGCAAGAAAAGAATATTTGCTCAGGATAAAAGAATATTTTCTTAGAATAAGACATAAAAGTGTATTTTTATTGAAATAAAGACGTTTTGAACATGAGCCTATTTCACAAAAGATTCTTATTGCTTCTAGGCTTTAAAACAACAAGTGTGTTTTAAACATTACTCTGTATTAGCTCTAAAAACTATAGGAATTTCTTCCACAGTCCAGTTGTTCAGAACACTCCCAGGCTCATAAGAGCGAATGCTTGCTAGGTCTCCTTCCATCACTTTCTCTTTAGATATGACGTTGATCTTCAAATTTCCCATCAAATCTTTAGTCGTTCCTTCTTCTGTCATCTTTGGTTCAGGATAGATAATTCCTCCTGTCACAAATGTATTGGATATATGGGGAAAAGTCATTGATTCCCATTTGACCTCGGCCCCACCCAATCGTGCTCTTCGTCTCTCTTGCCTCTTTTCCACCTCCTTTCTCCTTTGCTTTGTGTCTGGCATATACCCTAAGCCAAGACGATCCTGTTTATCAGCCAAGACTGGCACTTTAACCCGTCTATGTAGATGTTTTCCAAGTCCCCTTCCAGGCAATGCCCCTTTTCCAACTGTTAGTTGTAAGCTTATCCTTATAGCTTCATATATTTTTGGCATTAGGACCCTACCTCCTTCGATGATGAAAGTCGCATTTACAAATTCCAATTATCGAAATGAACACTTTATTGCCTCACCATCATTTTCTATATACGACGCATCACTAGTAACGGATGCGATAATATCCTCCTCCACATTTATCATTATCAGTCGGCCCTCCGTCACCAACTTTAGCTTTTGGTGCAATGATGATGGTACTGCCCCCACTGAGTGAATCCAAGGCCTCCCCAATAAACAATAATAAGAAGGCCTGATATCCATCACTAGGAAATCTACCTCGTATGTGTTTGGTTCGATCAGAAGAGGTACCTCAATCCTTCCCATTACTTATGTATACCCTTTGTAGCGAGTGGTGATGTGCAGAGCATTGGTGGATCCGATGCCCCCTGGCGGTATATCATCCTCACCGAAATAGATGACGTTATCAGTGCTTATGTTGTTGACAAGGCGATCTAGCTTGTTTACTGAGATGTTATTAGCGACATAGGTTTCGTTCAACAGCTTCATCAGTGCGTTACGGTGTACCTCCAAGTTTAAGAGCAAAACCAATACCGATATGTGTGTCGGCTGCTGTTTAATTGTTCCACAACCCTATAGTCGCTATGTTTTAGGAATTTCAAAAACTCCTTGGCTTCATTCTCCATTACCAGTTTATTAACCAGTCGTCCTAACCTTTCTCCTCCTTGTTCGATCATCAAGGATTTCCTTTTTACAGGTTCGGCTTTTGTGTTTGGCGTGATGTTCCTCTCACATTGCAGTTATAATTCTAGGACACCCTTTTGCTATCCTTATAAGGAAAAGCCACTTGTGCCATTTTTACTACAGCTTCATTAATTCTTGGTTGTGAGATGATCACCACTGGGTGATTGACCTCAGAGACCTTCTCTATCGCCCCTCCCTCTGAGGTGCATACATCTTCTCATTCGGTAAATTCAAAAAACTCCAGCTCTTTGTTGTCTATTAGACCCTGCACCAGGGCTCTGAATTCATTGCATATTTCAATCCCATGATCTCCCTCATTGTGAAACTGACAACAATTTCTTACATCTCAGAATTTTTTCCCTATATCCTGCGTGATTAACCTTCTTTCCACCATCTTCTTCCAAACCTCTCTCAACGGGGTTTTCACTTTCATAACATTGAACTTGATTCTTTTCCCCACATTCTCAACTATTGCATTTACCCTATTATCAGTATGATTGGGTAACGGATTCCCTACACTAGGTGCATCATCGAATTTCACAACACCCATTTTGATGAGCCCTTCGACTAACCTTTTGAAAGAGGTGTAGTTCTTTATCGAGTGTCCCATGGTTCCCGCATGGTATTCACATTGAGGACTTACGTCGTACTACTTAGGGTATGGGGGTTGCATCGGTTTTAAGTAGAAAAGAGACACAACGTGTGTATCAAATAGACTTTTGTACAACTTGTGATACATTATTGGAATGGGGGTAAATTGAGGCTTCTCCGTGTTTTGCATTGTATTGGGCTCCTATCTTGGGGAGGCTTGTTAGCCCATGGCTACCGCTCTTGGTTGGTTTACCATGATTGGTTTTGCATAACCCGTGCTCACATTGCTGACTTCATTTTCTCTTTTCATCGAGGCCGACTTCTTGGTGCTTTCGCCAGCCTCTATCTTTCCACATCTTATCGCGTTTTCTATCATTTCACCGGACATCACTATGTCCGCAAAACTTTTAGTTGCGCTCCTCGGCATGTGAATAATAAAAGGTGCTTTCAAGGTATTAATGAAGAGCATGGTTGTTTCTTTTTCCAGCAGTGGCGGTTGGACTTGTGTAGCAACTTCTCTCCACCTCTGAGCATATTGCCTAAAACTTTCACTTAACTTTTTCTCCATGTTCCGAACGTGATCCTGTCAGGCGCTATGTTTGTCACATGACCATATTGCTTCATGAAAGCCTGTGCTAAGTCCTTCCATGATTTAACTTGGGTATGATTCAGCTGATTGTACCATTTGGCCGCAGCCCCATTCAAACTGTCCTGGAAATAGTGAATTAACAACTGATCGTTGTTAACATATCCTGTCATCCTCTGACAGAACATTGTAATGTGGGCCTCAGGGCAACTAGTCCCATTATATTTTTCAAACTCCGGTATTTTGAACTTTAGAGGGAGTACCAAATCTGGGACCAGGCTTAACTCCTTAGCATCCATTCCACAATGATAATCAGTGCTTTCCAATGCCTTAAATTTCTCCTTTAGCCATTTGTATCGGTCTTCCAGTTGCTTTGGGAATTCTACTCTTGTTGTTCCCATTTCCGCTACATCATCGAGGTCAGGGACTGCAGGGTTTGCCTGATTGTCTTCGGGGTTGGAACTTGAGCATGTTGGGAAATTTATTGGTGTCGAAGTACCAGTTTGATATTGGGGTTTGATATTGACAGACACCTTTTGTAGTAGTGCTTGGGTATTTATTAGGGTGAAACCTAAAGGGTAAGCAAGGTCCTTGCTGTCGTCCCCAATATGGATCATGAGGCTCTTCCCTTTTTCAGTCCTTCTAATCAGTAACCGAGTTAATTGATTCATCATATCCCTTTGAGATTCCAGCATCTGATCCCTCATATCTTGTTGGATTTTGGCCAACTGTTCTTGCATCTATACTTGCAACTGATCCTGTATTTCCTTCTGCATTTGTTCTAGTTTTTCCAACCTTTGATCCATAGTTTTGGTTTTTCTCTGTGTGTAGTAGTGATGTTCCAGGGTAACTATAATACTATTTCTAATTAATTAGGGTTTTTTTGTGAAATTTAATGCATATGATGCGATTAAATACAAATGCATGAGATGAATGCAAAGCTAAAAAGGCGTCGATTCTGATCCAATTCCATTTAGAATGACTTTATTAGAAAACAAAATCCTTTACATAAAATAGATCATATATACGGCTTTGCCTTGATGCTCAAAGTTTTAACCCTCTTAAGAAGCCAAGCCAGCTCACGACCCCGGTCTGACTCTAACTCATATTTCACACTTAGCACGTCACCTTGAACCGCTAGGATTTGTAAATGATCAACTACTTCTCGTATCTGAGCCACAGCTTCGCCCATGACTAAATCTCTATTCCTGACCTGGTCTTGAGATCGATGAAACTGTTCTTCCCATCGCTCGTTATTTGTTTCCAATAGTTCCACCTGGAGTTCAATTTTTTGCAATGCCATTTCGAGCTATTCTACCTTTCTTTTCAAATCCTCAATCCTGCTCAGGCTGGCCCTTAATTCAATGTCGAAGTTACAACCACAATGCTAATGTAGTGCCTAACTCTGCTACTCGAGCTACTAACATTTCCTTCTCATTTTGGCTCTCAACCAAGCTCTTTTTGAAAGCATTTTCTCGCACTCGAGTATCATGGAACCTCTTCTCCCACTGATTAGCTCTAGCTTTTTCTTCTTAGATCTCTTGTTAACACTGTTCTGATGTCTTTCCCAATCTGACAGTTCTCCTCGACATACGCAACTTCTTGTAATCAGTCTTCAAACTATCCAAGTCCTCTTCAGACTTCCTTTTTCTTTTTCTCAACTTCTCGAACTCTAATTTCTGAACATCGACCTCCAGCCTCAAATGCATCTTTTCCTCTTCCATCTGCTCTATTTTCTTTCCTAGCTCTGCATTTCGTTTCTCAAAATCCTGCTTTATGATCTCTAGCTCGAATGGGACCACTTGCAGATATTCTTCCATTGGCCGCGCACCTTATTGACTTTGCCCGGGGATGTTGTTATTGACCCTTTTACTCCACCTCCCATTATATTTAGGGGTCGTCATTAGACCTACAACAAATCTTTTTAGTCGGCGAGTCTGTTTCCAAGCATTAGACATTTTTCAGACCTTTTTCTTGTAGTTATCCCCCTTATATGAAAACTTGCACTAAGCTAGCCCCTGGGTTGTCGGTATGAATTGTCTTGATCTGTACGGCCTCAAAACTAGTAAAGGAGCATACCCGATGACTCCCCAAATCCCAAACAGAGGAACCCAGTCAAAACTCCCGCATCGGTAAAGAATCTCATCGAGAACCATCCAAGGAGCTCTCCACTCAACGTCCTCTTCCTGAAGATTTCGAAGGAGCGTGATCCAATTTTCTTCTGATATGTCATCTTTCCTGGGCGTGGCTGCTATCTCCTTTAACGGGGAGTAATTCTAGGAGAAAACTTGATAAGAAACTTTATCCACCTTCCAAAAATAGTTGTGGAACCAAGCTAACATTAATTGCGTACACCCTATAAATCTACCCTCGCCGGCTCTCCTGCATGTATTCAAAGATCTAAACGTCTTGGCCAAGATCACAGGAATAGGTGTGACCCCTTTGTCTAGTCAGTCGAAGAGATCCGAGACCGCCTCATCTACATACCCTAGTGCTTTTGGGAAAACAATTAACCCGTAAATGCTTAAAGCAAACACATCAACCCTTTTCTTCACATCTGGGTACGCCAAAATCAGATCTTGCAAACTTTGCCAGGGAATACATTTCATTCCTCCTTTTTGCTTGATACGAGCCGCAACCCATTGTTCACTCATTCTCGTGATATTTATCAATTTCTTAATGAAAGTCGGGACATTAGTGGCTCTGGAATAGGCCTTGTCAACTTTAAACTTTGGACAACGAAGCAAGACTATATACTCCTCTACCGTAGGCCCCAAATCCATATTCCCAAAGGTAAAGCAATTGTAGGAAGGATTCCAAAATTGAGCCAAAACTCGAAGCAGGTACTTATCCACCCTGATGTCGAGTAGATAGGGCATGTCACCATAATTACTGTAAAATAGCTACTTAACCTCATCGTTCCAATTGACCCATATCTCCTTCAATTCTCGGAGATCATTTTGTGACACGCTGATACGGGTGAAGTCCAATAATTCTAATACGTACCCCTCTGCTAAGCTATCACCCTTTTCTAATTGCGTTTTCTTTGACCATACACGGACGACCATACCATCCTCTACTTTATCAAGAAAATTGTTCTATGTTGCAAGTTCTCTAGTTAGTAACTGAACGTGAATCGACACCCTTTTTTTATGATGAAAATGTCATGCAATCACAATCAAAGCAAACAAAACAAGTCAGTATAAAAAACTAGAATTCAAAGTAAGCAAAGAGTAATAGAGCATCTATTCGGATGACCACTAATGGTTCGACGTGGCTCTACCTAGGGTGGGCTTTTATGGTCTTACTATATGCAGTTCTGTTCTAAAGAAAGGGTACCTGAACCAGCAGATTCCTCGATCCTCACCCATTAAAGGCTCATATGGACCGAGTTCAGTTCAGGGGAATACATTTCCTTATGGCTGCACGAAGGTGAAAACCTCACGAAGAAATAAGTACAGATGTATCCCGAAAGCGATCCACTATCCTGCACGGAGGTGAAAACCTCACGAAGGAAATAGTTTCTCACTCCCACTTAAAAAGGGTAACCACAACGGTCATGCAATATGATGCAGGAATATCCTACGAGACTCAAATCACAACAAAGACATGACTTAACACAAAACAAATACGACAAAAGAACCATGATTTTTTAAATCAAATTTTCGATTTTCGACAAACGGACAGAAAGAATTCAATTTTACGGCTTGACTCTCTTATTGTCCCCAGTGGAGTCGCCAAGCTATCAAAACCATTTTTTTATTTTGAAAAACGGGGATCAACTTTAAAAACGAAAATAGAGTCGCCACCAATCCTTTTTTTAGGTGTGATTGGATCACCTTATAAAACACTTTGTTTTATTTAAAATATTGATTTTGGCCTACGAAATTATAGAAAATGGGTTCGGGTGTTGGTTACGTATGAGGAAGGATTAGCACCCTCGCAACACCCAAAATTGGTACCAATTGATTAATTAATGTCCTAACATTGAAAATTTAAAAAAAAAATGTTAAAATATGATCATTTTAAAAATGTATGAACAAATCGAGTTGGATTTTAAGATTCTCCTGTTCTGAAAGAACAAAATATCACATCCAATACGTTAGGATGCGACATTTTAAACCTTTGAAACCAAGATCCTCTCAGGGTTTACAAAACTCATGCCTAAAAAAAAGGATATTCAGTTATTTGGTCAAACAGAAAATCGACACCCAGCACATTAGGGCACTATTTCCCGAATTTCCAAACACAAAATATTGCCTTATTTTTTAATTTAAGAAAGCACGGGTGAAATTTTAGAAGGATACTTGGTTATTTAGTCAAACGAAAAATCGAAACCAGCTCGTTAGGGTATGATTTCTTGAATTTCCAAACACGAAATATTGCATTATTTTGAGAAGTTTTCGAATAAGCGATTATAAAACCGACTCAAAATATATTCGTTTAGTTTACTTAAGGATAAAAGGCAATCGATATTGGGTGAAAATTGGAATTTAAAACCTGATGTAATAATAAGAAACATACAAGCATAGTATCGAGCATGAAATAAAAATACCTGGTAATAATATTACATGAATGATAAAAAATAATAATAAAACACAAATGAGCAAATTAGGGTACATGCAATGGCAACCCATCATATACTATAAAAATACTAATATTAATAACTGAAGGCTAATGAATTAAAAGTCAATTTAAAAGAAATTCCAAGCAAATTACACAAATGAAATACAACAAGTTGTAAAATAAAATAAAATGAATAATATGAAAGGAAGAAAATTTGAAAACATCACTATACAAACAGTATAAAAAATTTTAAAACAAGTAATAGATATAAAAGTTTAAAATAGGAAAAAAGGTAAAAATAAATAATATATTAAATAGTAATATACAAATGAATTTTAAAATGAATATTATAAGGTAAGTAATATACAAAATAAGACATATGTCCATCTACATAAATAATATACGTAAAATAAAAACTTAATACAAATAATTGATACATGAAAATACAAATGTATAAAAGTATTTGAAATAAACAAAAATATATGATAAAATAGGGTCTTTATAGGAAATAAATTATATATAAGTAGATTTTTAAAGAAAATATATACATAAAAGAATATAACATCAATAATATATATATAGAATAAGAAAATAATTTTAAGCTAAATTATGTGTAAATATATAAAATGTATAAAAATATTTAAATTAAATATCACATAAATTTTTAAAACATAGAAATATAAAAAAGAATCTAAAATAAGTAAAATTGAAAAACAATATAAAAATAAACAAAAGTAAGTAACAAAAACACTAAAACTATGCGAGATCAAACAAAAAAATAAAAATGTTAAAACAAATTCTTTTAACGATAAATAATGAATAAATTATAGAGAATAAAACACATAAACTAAAAAAAAGACTCAATTGAAGTAAAAACCAAAATCAAAGGAATGATTTACAAACAAATAAAGTTATTAAACAAAATCAATGATTAAAATAAAGTGCGTGAAAACACACGAGGATTAAAAATGCAAATGCCCCAAATCTCCGAAACGCAGTGTTTAAACGCGGACTAATTTGAAACAATGCTCAACTTTCACTGACAAAATAAGAATAAGAAAATTGGAGTAGGGCCCAATCATAGGACTGCGCATAAGAAAGGGACTAAACGTGCAGATATCCCCTTTAAGCAAAACGTGCAGATCCTCATAGGTACCAGGACGGGTTGAATTAGGTCACCTTATACGACACCATTTTGGAGCTACTGAAACAGGCCCTAAATGGTGCCGTTTCAAATACAATATAAAACTAAAAATAAACCCTAAAATTAAAGCACTTAGTCATTTAAAAGTAGAAAAAAAAAACTAAACACCCCTTTTCACTCCCATAAGAGCCCTATTCAAGGGTTTGGCATTCTCAACCACCAAGAATCAAAAAGAAAGGGCTCTCTATCAGATTTGATTTTGACGAAGGAGAGACTCCGACGACATATCAACAGTTCAGGTACCCCTCTTTTATCCCTTTCTTTTTATTTCCTTCTTTGCAAATGGTTTTTTTTAAATAAAAATAAAAAAAACAAAAGAAGAACAGAAAGGAAAAAAAAAACCACGAGATGTTGAGTTTAATCAAAAAAAGAGAATCACCTTTCAAAAAAATTTTCGTTGGACTAGATTCATCTCCTTTTCAAAGAATAAAATACCCCTATTTATATACATGGGGTTTACTAAAAATAGCTTAACTAATTTAATAATAAAATAAAATAAAAATAAATAAAAACAAAAATAAAATAATATCTTCCTTTTTTTGGCTTTTTACCGAGTCAACAAAATCTAATAACTCCTTGGCTTTCTCCATCTTTTTGATTTGGCCCTAATTTAATGATTGTCTTTCAATTTGGCCCTTTTTGGCTTGTTTCCAACTGGTTGCATCCTTTGGCTTTATTTATTCTGTTATTATTTTTTCTGGGCCCAGGCCAAAATTGGCCTATTATAGGAAGGAAGTACCTTTAGTTTGAGTGTAGGTGGTTCTTCGATTGACAATTTGGGTTGCACAAATTCTTATGACTTCCAACTCCAATGGTTCAAACCATGTGGATTGAATAAAATTTCTCGGATTGGCTTCCACCAGAACCATGTTTTCTTCACTGTCTTCATCCTCCAAAGGGTCAAATCCTAAGGCTTTCTCCAATGGATCTTCTTCAAAATTACTTTCCATAAAAATCAAGGTTTCTAACTCTTCCATAACTGAACACTCTTCTGTCGGATTGGGAAATTTCATCGCTTTAAGAATGTTAAAAGTTACCTGATCATCTTGAACTTGCATGGGGAGTTCGTCTTTCTACACATCAGTTAACGTTCTTCCCGTGGCTAGGAAAGGTCTCCCAAGGATAATTGGTACTTCCTTATCTGCATCAAAATCTAGAATAATGAAATCAGCAGGAAAAATAAATTTATCGACTCTTACCAATACATCCTCGATCTTTCCTTCGGGGTATGCTAAAGATCGATCCGCTAGCTGGAGCGTCACAGTTGTAGGTCTTACTTCTCCTATCCCTAGCATCTTAAAAATAGACTTAGTCATCAAGTTGATACTTGCTCCTAAGTCACTCAAAGATTCACCAATGTTTTAGGGTATCGTAAAGCTTCCTGGATCCTTCAATTTCGGTGCCAGTTTGTTTTGCAGGAACGCACTGCACTCCTTTGTCAAGGTGACAGTCTCATACTTACTCAGTCGTTTCTTCTTGGATAGTACATCCTTCATAAACTTCACATAATTCGGCATTTTTTCTAAAGCCTCCACCAACGAAATATTGATGTGTAATTGCTTCAAAACATCCAAAAACTTCTTGAATTGTACCTCCTGTTTCTGCTTGTGTTGCTGCAATCTTTGCAGATATGGAGGTGATGGAAATTTCATTTGAACCGAACAACTCTTCTGAGTAGGTAAATCTGCATCCAAAGAAGATGTTAAAGTATATGGATTCACTAAGTTAGGATTTACGTTGTCAGTCTTTGCATATTCTAACTCTTTTGGTGTAGGAACTTCAACAGTAGGTTGACTTTCCTCCTTTTCAACAGGCTCATCTTCGACATCAATCAATCAGGGTTCCAGAATTTTACCACTTCGCAATGCCACTGCCTTGATATGTTCTTTACCCAAGTTTCTTGTATTCTCAGTATTGCTCGGCAATGTTCCTTGCAGTCTATTACGAAGCTCCGTAGCTAACTGACCCATTTGGTTTTCCAAATTTTCCAGTGTTGCTGCTTGGCTCTAGATTAAAGCGTCATTCTTTGCCATGTATGCTTTCAACAAGTTCTCCAAACTATTTAATGATTCAGCTTGAGGTGGTTTTGGAGCTTGCTGATTAAACCCTTGAGATTGGTTGGGTCTATACTGCATAAAGTTGTTGTTTGGTCCATTTCCTTGGTTGCTCTAAGAAAAGTTAGGATGATTAGGCCATGAAGGATTATAGAAGTTGGACTGGGGTCCTTGGCCACTCCTATTTTGATGTTGGTTCCCCGCATAGTACATTGACTTAGGATTCAATGGGAAATTCTCAAAAGATTGACCTTCCCCACAGTACACACAATAAACTACTTCAAACAAACTTGGTGGATGAGCTGCAAAATTATTAGCACTATTAGCGGTAAACTACTTTAACATAGAGGAAATAGACGATACTTAAGCTTATAACGAAGTGAGAGCATCAACTTCATGAACTCCAGCTATACGTCTTCTTGAAGCTATTCGATTTGTTGGCTATTGATATTTATTACTCGCTATCCTCTCGATGATCTCATAAGCCTCATTATAAGACTTAAGCAAAATTGCACCATTCGCAGAAGCATCTACCATCAATCTTGTATGTACATTGAGACCATTATAGAATGTCTCCAACTGGATACAATGAGGAATCCCATGATTAGGACACCTACAAAGTAACTCCTTGAATCGCTCCCAAGACTCATACAAAGACTCGTCATCCAATTATCGTCGTTCCTCAACTTAGCATTCTTGCTAGGCGGGAAATACTTAACCAAAAATCTCTCTACTAATTCTTGTCATGTAGATATGAAACTTGGTGGCAATGAATTGAGCCATGCTTGTGCTCGATCTCGCAACGAGTACGGAAACAAATTCAACCTCAGTGCGTCTTCAGGCACACCGACTATATTGAATAAATCACTCACCTCCATAAACAATCGAAGGTGGATATGTGGATCTTCTGTGGGCATACCACAAAATTTGCCCATCGTTTGTAGCATTTTAAACATCACTGATTTCAATTCGAATTGGGTTGCCTCAATATCTGGCCTTCTAATTCATGGATTTAACTCATTGAAAAGCGGCACAACATATTGTCTGATGCATCAATCCTTATCATCAGCAATGAGGATGGGATTTCGTACATGTTCGGCTTCATTACCTTGGTCTTGATTCTGATTTCCAAGGTCCATCTCGACTTGTCTTTGAGCTGTTCGTTCACGTCTTCTTTGTCTGAAAGTTCGCTCAATTTCATGGTCTACTAAGAGTAAATTGATAATCCGATCTATGCTCATAAACACCTGAAAAGAAAATCACAAAAATTAAAAAAAAAATAATTTAGTAATGTTAGAAATAACCAAATTGAAAATAAATAATTTCACAAAAAATGACTATGGCAACAGTTGACAATCCCTAGCAACGGAGCCAAAAACTTGTAATGCTCGAGTTTGTGCAAGTGTACACAGTTATTATCAAGTAAAAAGTAAGTATCGAGTTATTGTCTCCACAGGGATTGTATTTGTGCTAAGTCAATTAATTTGTAAAATTATATTAACAATTTGATAAAAAAAACAATATAATTGAGAAGTGATGATTAAAATATATTGAACTAAATGCAATGATCCTTGATGTGTTTACCCTAACATGCAACTATATGAATGAAATAGATTTTAGCACAATTAACACAATAAGCAACAATTATAACATAAATAAGCTAGGACAATTACTTTAATTAAACTCGAATTATTATCAACATGCTTATAAATATTCAAAAAAACATTCCATGACAACTCGATCTTTCATGAGTTTGGAAACCACATTAGGTCCTTTCGGAATCCTTTACTTAGTAAATACACATTTTACTGATCCTTATTTACTAAGATTTTCTTAGTATTCGTGTGAGGTAATAGGGACGCGTTAGGTTTGAAATAGTTTAATCACACGAATCTAAAAAACTATGCAGATAACTGAGCCTGGTTAGGGTTGTTATGTAACATACAATTTAATCGGGTTAGGATCTAAATTGAGCATGCACATTTCAATTATTTGTCCATTAGCTGTCGCTTGGTTAGGATTGCTCAGCTAATTTAGGTGCATTTCAAATACATATGAACGAAATACAGACTTGATTTTAATTGAAAACATGATCAATTGAGGCACAAATATTATAAGCATAAATCCAATAAATATTATTCAATAAAAATAATCATCCTAGCTTAAATAAAATTAAGCTATCATTGTTGTAAACAAAAACAGTAAACACATAGCAAACATTCTTGAATTAAGTTAAAGAAAAGAAAGATTAAACTCAAATCAAAGTGGCTATCACACAAGACTTTGACTGACGAAGGCTCCTTCATTCCTTCACTTTGCTCCTTCGCTGATGGCTCTCCGAGGTGGCCGACCAAGGACTCTTTAAGAGGCTAATTTGTTAAAAATATTTATGCAAAGATGATGATAGGTGTGAGGGCTAAGAGAATTGAGAGAGGAGAGAATGATGAATGAGTGAGGAATGATTGAGAGATGATGGATGATTAGAAAAGTGAGAAATGGGGTCTTATTTATAAGTGAGGTAAGGGAGCTAGTTTGCTAAAAATAGGAGTGTCCATCTTTTGTAAATTCATCCAAGGGTGGCCGGCCATGATTTGTGGAAATGTGACTGATTTTTGCTTGATTTAAGTGCCACAACATTATCAGGACCAGGACTCGATCAATTCCAAATCTCCGGGTAAATCTCTGATTTCTTCAACTCTTCAAGACCTTGTGTAATTAAACCAAAATTTGATTTATGAACATCCACATGCAACCGAATTTTAGGTTGACTTGGTCCTCCATTTGGATAGTTTTGTAATCAATATAAAGCTCTCAGACCTGTCCAATAATAGTAGATAATTTAGAGGACCAAAGAATGTAATTTAACCACTTTAATTAATTAATTTACTTAATTAATTAAAACCCAATTTATTAATGAAAAATATTAAAATAAATTATTAAATATAACTTTATATTTTATTTATTTAATTTAATCATGCATGGCCACTTTATAGCTTGAAAATATAATATGCTTAAATTAATATAAAAGAAGTCATTTTCTACATGAAAACTATATAATAAAGCATAAAATCACATTTTAATAATTTCCATGTCCCAATTTCATATTTTCATATATTTCATTAATTTATTAAGAAATTACTTGGTTTTAACAACAAATTTAAGTAAAAGGGTGACGAATTATATAGGAAAAATCCTATATATTTTTCAGTTTACAGTAGCATTCCTTGAATCTTGAATGAATCTGCCTTTTACAGTTACTCATATGTATATATAGTTATGAATAAGAGACACTCCAAAGTGGATGTATTGTGAAATGTTAAAGAGGGAACACTCCAATGCAAGCGTTAGAAAAATAAATTTTGGCCAAAAGCTATCGTTGCACGAGTGTGTCGGCAAAATTACGTACTCCCTAGGGGTTTGTTTCATTCCATCGTTACTTCTCAGGAACAAGGGTACAGTAATTCAACGATATCCCTTGTTCACAGAAAAGAATAAGAAGACATATATTGTAGAATAAATGCTATATTGGTAGATAGAATATAGGATTTAAGGCATGATGCTGCTTTTGATGAAGTTGCAATCTTATTCATTCATACTTATGTATTTTTGATGCAATATTCTATCATCTGAATGTGATTCATTCATTGGGTTTTTAGGTGATTCAAGTTACTAGAATGATCATTTGCTTTAGTGAATTCTTGTGTAGCCTTGCTAGTTTCTGTTTTACTTGAGGACAAGTAAAAGCTCAAGTTTGGGAGTGTGATAGTAATAGAAAGAACACATGTTTTCTCCCTACTTATTGTTAATTTGTCCCAATTTAGTTATCTTTAGCACATATTTTAGTATTTTCAGTTCAATAATTTACATTTTATGACTCAGTGGATCTTAGTTTATTTACCTTTAATTTTGTCATATTTTGGTACTGATGTTCCTACATGAGTAATTTCAGATTGTGCCCAAAATTGTCGCCGCACCTGACAGCTGTCTGAATAGGAACAAAAATGCATAAGCTGTCCAATCTGGTACAACTAACTTGTATGTACTGAGGCAGCATGATTTTGATGAAAGACATGTGACAACCCGAATTAGGGCCTAATCGGAATAGTGGTTTCGTGACCACAAATTCGAGATAGAAATAATCGTTTTATAATTATTTTGGGGTTTATGATATGATTTTATGATTTCATGGAAATTTCGTGATGAAATTCTGTGCATTTCGCGCTTAAGTTGAGAATAGGGACTAAATCGAATAAATTGTAAAACTTGTGTTTTAGAAGTTTTTAGTATGAAATTGCTTTGGGATATTAATTAGGAGGTCTTAAATAGCAATTTGACCCATTCTTAAGTTATGGACAAAAGTTGGACATGGAGGGAATTTTTTTGAAAGTTTAGTAGTAAGGGCATTTTGGTCATTTGTATATTAAATGAAATAAAATAGGAAAAATAACACAAAATTTGTTATCATCCTCATTAGTTGCTGCCGAAAATTTCTCTCCTCCATATCTAGGGTTTCTTCAACTTTCAAGCTTCATAGTAAGTGAATTCAAGCCCCGTTTTTAATGTTCTTCATATTTTTGAAATCTTCGTAGCTCGGTTTACTTATTTCTACCATTAGTTCGAGTTAGGGTTTATGTTTAAAAATTTACCCATGAATGATAGGCATGTATTTTGTTGTTTTATGGTAGAATATGAATGTTTGAAGTTAGGGGAACGATCTTTTCTAAGCGATTTTTAACGAAAACGGACAAAACGACATAATTGATAAAAATACCTATTGTTCATAACTATGTGTTAGAGTGAGAATTTGATGTTGCCATAGAAGAGAAAAATGATCAGTAGGTCATTAAACATAAGAATAAGGGCTGAAATTAAATTTCCGGGCCTTGGGGAAAAATCGTAATTTTGTAAAAGTTAGGGGCAAAAATGTAATTTTTGTATAATGTGATTTTTGGATTAAAATAAATAGTTTGAGTGTTAAATGAGCTAAATATGTTATTATAGATCAAGAAAGGCGTGGAATCGACCTCGAACGGGGAAAGGAGAAAGTTTTGGACTAAATTGCAAAATTCCCATATTTTGCACCGAGGTAAGTTTGTATGTAAATAATACATTAATTTCATTTACATTCTTATATTTCAGCCTATTATATGTATATACTAGCTGATGTTGAAGTATAAATCGACTATTGGAAGAATGGAAATAAATAATAGAGAGAGAGATTCCGGTTGAACATTCGGAAAAATCGAATAAAATAGAGGGAGCGTAGCTAGGTCACATGTATGATGCCGAGTGCACATCATGTGTACAAGAAAGCTACGAGATGCTATGTAGTAGCTAGGTCACATGTGTGATACGGGATGTATCCCATGTAGACAAGAGAGCTACGTGAGAGATAAATGTAGCTAGGTCGCATGCGTGATTCCAAGTGAAGGACACCATGTAGACAAGAGAGCTACGAGACAAATCGTCTAGGTCGCATGAGTGGTACTAAGTGTTCACCATGTGTACAAGAGAGCCGAATTAAATGAAATATGATGGTGGGGCTGTGTGCTGAAACCATCAAGTATCGAGGATTAATCCGAATTGTTCAACGGGGTGGTTTTGTGGAAACACTATAGTCATGGACCTACAATTGTGATGTATGAAATGTGGTGAAAATGATTTGTGGTATATATATATATATGTAAGTTAAAATGAGGTTAGTATAAAGAATGTGTGAAAGAATGAAATTAGCATTAAAACTGTTTTGGACAGTAGCAATGACATGAGTTTGAAAATTCACCAAAAATAGAAGGAATTTAATTATAGGTTTAATGAGATGTAAAATTAAAGCTTAATGAGTCTATTTTCATATAAAAGAAACAAAACAAGCAAAGGAATTCTATATTTTGAGATATTTACAATTGTGTGAGACTTGCTCAGGATGACTATGTAATCCCCTGTTTCAACTTTGAAAAATCATTACAAATTGTACAAAACAAATTAAGAAATATAGTTTATATGGATAAATTCCTTATTGAGTATAGTTTTAAATGAAACTGGTTTCATGGTTATTTGAATTGTATACTGAGAGAAATTTAATTCGTAGTGAACAGGGGTCAGATCAGTTGAGCTGTGTAACAGGGGAAACTTTAACTAATAAAATGTACTAATTGGATGAACAAAAAAATTCTAGAAAAAAATTATAAGAAGTTTTATAAGTCTAGATTCAGGGAAATTTTACGGATTTGAATTTCGAGTTTCGTAACTCGAGTTATGATTTATTTAGTGATCATGACGCAGGAGGGTCAGCTTGATCAAATTGGAGTAAACAATAAAATTAAAAATATGACATAATTGAGTTATGTTGTAAACATATTAGATTTCTTATTTGTTATTTATATACCTACTTACTAAGCTATAAGCTTATTTTCTTTTCTCTCCTTTGTCTTATAGTGTCATTCAGCTAGCACAGGAGTCAGAGATCGTAGAAGATCCGCCCGCACTATTAATACTCTTGGTATCTGAACTCAACATTTTGAAATATGGCATGTATAGCAGACTTAGTTATTTTGTTACGTGTCATAATTGTCTAGGTTCAAATTACTACTTATAGTATCAAACTAATCATTTTGTACGAAGCCTTTAAAGTTGGTTTGTATTGTTAATGGCATATGTTATAATGATCAAATTGCACGACATATTTTTGTTGGGTTTTATTTAATAGCATATACTATAATTTGTTAATACCTCGTACCCTGTTCCGGCGACGGATACGGGTAAGGGGTGTTACATTTAGTGGTATCAGAGCTATGGTTTAGTCGGTTCTCGGACTAATAAAGTGTATGTAAAAGTCTAGTTATACATGCCATAAAAATATTGTGTCACTACAGGAAAATAGGGTTTTAGCGGCGTTTTATCAAAAAACGTCGCAAAAATTGAAAAACACAGAAAACGTCCCTAAAAACAGAGCGCTCTTGGCAAAACGCCGCTGAAAACCAGAGCATTAGCGGCGCTTTTGGAAAAACGCCGCTAAAAACAGAGCAATAGCGGCGCTTTTGGCAAAACGCCGCTAAAAACCAGAGCATTAGCGGCGCTTTCGACAAAACGCCACTAAAAGTCATATAACTCTTAAACCCTAAAAAAATCATAAACACTAATCTATAACCCCTAAAACAATAATTATTAAAATTTATGGTTATACAATATATTAAATATTTTCTTATATAATCATAAAAGAGATAGTATTGAATTTAAAATATCGAATTAATTTTGAATTTAAAATATCGAATTAATTATCATTATAGTTTAAGGTTTAGGGTTTAAGATATATGATTTAGGGTTTAAGGTTTATGAGTTAACTATGGTTTAAGATATATAGTTTAGGGTTTAAGGTTTAGGAGTTAACTAGTATTTGAAGGTTTATGATGAATTATGGGTTTAGGGGTTAGGGTTGGAGTTTAAGGTGTAAGGGTTTGGGGTTAAAGGTTTAAGGGTTAGTGTTTATGTTTATGGGATAGGGGTTAAGAGGTTTACGGTTTAGATTAATTAGTATTTTTTTAATTTATATATTAAACAATTTCTTATATAATTGTAAAAGAGATAATATTAATTTGAATATATTAAACTTATGATTATAGTTTAAATTATTTAAGAGATAATACTACAATTTCAAAATTTCAAAATTACAATGACTAACAAAAACAAAATTAAAGTAAAATGACTAAATCCACAACTTACATATAATTCAATGACTAATAGAAAAATAATAATAATTAAAAATATTTAACTTGTTTATATTTAAAAAATTAATAAATATCAAATGAAAATAAAATGTATATATTTATAAAAAATTAAAAAATTTAATTTACATTAAGTATTTATAAATATGATGTGTTAAGTAAAATTTAATTAGAAATTTAAGGGGTTAGTGGCGTTTTTTAAAAAAACGCCGCAAAAAAAAAATAATTGTTTACTTAGCCATTCACCCCCAACGCAAAACAATTTTCCAATTCTCTAATTTCTCCTAATCCCTAAATTTCCTCCAAAAGAATCAGCAGACACGGTGAAGACTCATTGTTTTCCTGTCATTCTTTTGTAGCTTTGGTTATCCACCGGCCAAAAAAACACACGCTATAGAAGGAAGAGAGTTTTCGTGAGAGGGAAACCCTAAGTTTTCTCTAGTGTTTCTGGTTTTTGTGATTTTTGATATTCGCTGCTTCAACGGAGACTCATTTCAGGTATCAATCTCTTTTTTAGTTTCAGATCCATGCTTTTTTACTTGTATATCAGTGGGTTTTTCTTAGGGTTTTTGGTTTGCAGCTTTAGAAATCACTGTTTCATTCCGTCTTTCAAATCTACAGATGTCGGTCTTGCTCTTCATTTTTGTTTGTTTATCGTCTAGTATACGTTGTTCTTTATTTTTTGATTGTTTGTTTCCTTCTGTTAAATATTATAGCTTTTGCGTTAGTTTCTATTTCTTTAAGTCTTTGCTTAGCAGAATACTAATTGCCTAAACAAAAAGCATCCATATGTAAATTGTTTATTGCATCTGTGTTGGCCTGATTTTAGTTCTAGGAAGCCGGTGGGAGTTGTGACGCATGTAGAGTTTATTTGGTTTGTACTAATTTGGCCAACAATTGATATGCCTAAATTGTTTGTAGTTAGCAGGTGATATACATGATGAAGTGGAGAGTCATAATCGTATGCTTGACCGGATGGTGTGTAATTGCAGCTGTTAAACCCAAAACTTCCAACTTTCTTGAAAAATTCTGGTTTTCTTGTTATTTAACTGATTTTGTTGTAAATCAAGGTAATGGCATGGATGCTACAAGGGGCATAATGTCTGGCACCATGGATCGGTTCAAGAAGGTATCTAAACAAGTTTTGCGCTACTATTTTAACTTCATGTTTATTTAATTCAGTTTCTGATAAAAATTGGCTGAATATTATGAGGCTGCTGCTTTATAGGTGTTCGAGAAGAAGTCCAACAGGAAAATAATGGGGGTATGTATATCTGATTCTAACATTAATTTTATTTGAATGAGGGGATACTATTACGTAGATATAACTGCTTGGAGACACGATATGTTTGCAAGTAGAGACACAATATAACTGCATAATTTGGCTTTTCTGACAAAACTTTAACTGAACAACCTTAGCTTTAAGGTTCCATTTCCAGACATTCATGGCGGTGCAATCTTTTTTATTTAATAAAACTATTTTTTGGGTGAAATATTAAGAACAATAAAATACTAGTAGTCTGTATAACATAGCATTAGTTAAAAGAGAAAGGTTGATTGCAACCTTTAACCATTGCTTTTTGTGTGCACTTCATAACTGTTGCTTTGTCTTTCGAGTTTTAGAGGGAAGTTATGTATTTATGTAATTTACATAAGTGGAAACAAAATGCCTAATAATAAAATCACTAAAACTGATTGGACACATCTCTCCATTCTCTAACTTAATCATTCACTTCATTTTCTGATTTAACTTACATGTAGCTCTGGATTATGTCTTCATTGTTCTACCCACACTCTTTGCCTTACATGTAGTGGGAATTTATTGATATACTTTCACTTACTTGTGTATCTTGGCTGTTGGGAATTTAACATTTCTAGCTTCAGCACTTAGCAAAACCTGTCACATTTTAATTACAAAATTCTTTGTATGCAGTAGACATTATGAAGTGGAACCAAACATGATTAGAAAAGTACAGATTTGTGAATTACTAGAGCCGACAATAACAAGCATAACTCACGATTAGAGGTGTTATTGGCGAGATTCAACTTAGAATTACGCATGTTGTTAATAGATTTTATATTTGTTCAAAATTCAGCTTGATTTGAAATATGCACTTAAAATTTTGTCTAAACTCATCTTAAGTCTATTTCATTTTATTTTTTAAAAATGCTATTTTATATTTAATCTAATATTTAGTAATTTATGTATTTTTCATTCATTAAATTTTTATGTATAGTCATTTTATTTTTTTTAATGCTTACATTATAGTATTATATATTACTATAAATCTTATTGGTAAAATTTTGCTCTTATTGGTAAAATTTTGCTATCTGTCCTGTATTATGTATAAATTTACATACTTGTCCATTTTTGTGAACAACAGGAGTATTTGCTCATGTATTAAAGGATTGCTCGCAGCAGTGGTGGTCAATAGCTTGGCCGACGAACTTAACCACTCCATCGAATCATCTCAATTTTAAGGAATGGATGGCGTGGAACTTAGCTCCAAAAGCCTGGCATCATGTTCACAAAGTGCCATGGAAAGTCTTTTTCTCCTTTATTATTTGGCAAATCTTGCTTGCCTTAAAATGCAAGAATCTTCAAAAACCACAATGACCACAGTCGAGTGGTCCAGCCAACTCCGAGCAAGGCTGTGGAATTTTTGCCATGTCTGGACCCATGTTAACATTTAATCCTATACCCTCGTACATAATATTTTTGTTATTGTTGTTCTCATAAGGGGTCTTTAATCCTTTCAGAAAGATTATTATGTATGAGAAGTGGATGTCTACATTCATTCACTTTGAAAACTTCTGAACTTTTCCTACCAATATCTTAAAACTTATTGAATTTGTTTGTATTTTCAGTAAACTTTTATGTTTTTATCCTGGAAAATATCAATCCCAAATATTTTATCATATTAATGTTTTTGAACCTTGCATAATTTTTTTAGATGGACCTTAGAGTTTGCTCCTTTGTGCTAATGAATGCAGTTACTTCACGGCAAGCACGAAACATCAAATCATCAATGTGAGTCGTTATATTTTCCAGATGTTGGTGTTAATTTGTCATGTATATTGCTTACCATTGTAAATTCTTTCTCTTCTGAGCATACGTTATAATTTTGGCATCATAATTTTCTTTTGTGCATGCAGCATATCTAAATTTGGTATGCAGTATATAGATGTATATTGTTTCAGATCTATGTTCCACTAACTTTTCAAAATGCTTCCTAAGGAGTTGGTGGAAGGCAGCCTTTAAATCTGCAACTCCGCTACTACTGTTAGGATTTGCTAGACTTGCTTCTACATTGAATCTAGACTATCAGGTAGAATATATTTCTTTGCGCTGGACTTTTTGTAATAATAGTTGTTTGCAATGGAATAGGATAAGTTGTGTACTATATCTACTTGCTAATATAAAACAAATGGAACTCTGGGAGATGTCTTAAATAATGCTCCAAACCAGTTTGTACTCAAAAGCATTTTGCATAATAAGGTTTTAGTTAAATGACGCCTTTCTTAATGTTGGTAGTTCAACATTTTAGCTGTTGATGATTGATGATCAATACTTTTTTTCGTTTAATGGAATTTCTCCCTTGTAGGTACATGTGGGGGAATATGGAGTCAACTGGAATATGGAGTTCAACATTTTGGCATTATTTTCTCACCAGGATGAATTATGTTTTAGAAATTCTAATACTTTGTGTGTTTGTATGTGTGTATTTTTTTTATGTATTAAATTACATATTGAATCAATGTTTATGTATTAAATTTAAATTCATTAATTTTTATATTTAGTTTTGAAGTTTAAATTTTAATGGAAAATTTAATTTAATTAATATTTTTTATTTATCCTTAAACGTATATAGTTTAAAGCTTAAATTTCAAAAATTAAACATAATATAATATTTAACATAGAAATAAATATTATTTAATTAAAATAAAATAATTTTTTTAAGATCATGGTTTTTAGCGGCGTTTGAGAAAAAAGCGCCGCTAAAGGTCATGGTTTTTAGCGGCGTTTTTTTAAAAGCGCCGCTAAAAGTCTTAGTCTTTAGCGGCATTTGCGAAAAAAGCGCCGCTAAAGGTCATGGTCTTTAGCGGCGTTTTTTCAAAAAATCGCCACTAATTTTTGCAGCGTTGCATATAGCGACGTTTTTTGCGGCGCTTGGGAAAGCGTCGCTAAAAGTATTAGCGGCGTTAAAAACACCGCTAAAGGTAAAAAAAACGCCGCTAAAAGTCTGTTTTCCTGTAGTGTGTTAGTGTGGTGACTCCTGATTATTCTAAACTGTGTTTTGTTTTAATACAGTAATGGATCCTGAAGGAACTGCGGCTAATGATGCTGCTAGTAATGCGCCGGCTCCCGCACAAGGGACCGCGCTTGTGGAAAGTAGACCTGAGACATTGAGACAGGGAGATGAGGCTCGGGATGCCTTTCTCCAAATGATGAACAATTGGTATACTGAATTTATTCGAGCAAATCCAAATGCTCAACCTCCTCCACCCCTCCTATACCTTAGGTGATTCCTGTAGCTGCTCAAGGCTTAGATTTGGTAAGAATGAACAAGCCTCCGGTTGACAAGATTCGAAAACAAGGGGTCGAAGAGTTTAGAGCAAAGGTCGATGATGATCCTGAGAAAGCGGAATTCTGGCTTGAAAATTCTACCCGTGTATTTGATGAGCTCTCATGTACACCCGAGGAGAGCTTAAAGTGTGCTGTATCACTTTTGAGGGATTCGGCCTACCACTGGTGGAAGACTTTGATAGCAGTGGTGCCAAAAGAAAGAGTTACTTGGGATTTCTTCCAGGAAGAATTTAGAAAGAAATACATAAGTCAGCGATTTATTGATCAAAAACGGAAGGAGTTCCTTCAATTGAAGCAGGGCAAGATGTCTGTAGCAGAGTATGAACGCGAATTTGTAAGACTCAGCAAGTATGCCCAGGAATGTGTGTCCACCGAGGCCATTATGTGTAGAAGGTTTGAAGATAGGCTAAATGAGGACATTAAAGTGCTTGTAGGAATTTTGGAGTTGAAAGAATTTGTAGTATTGGTTGATCGGGCTCTTAAAGCCGAAGAATTGAACAAAGAAAGAAGAAAAGCTACTATTGAGGCTCGAGATGTTAGAAAAAGGTCGATAAGCAAGCCATTTCAATCTCAATCAAAGAGGTCCAAAGAGACAAACCCTCGAATGACAGTTTCAATTGGGGATTCACACAGAGATCGTGGTAGAGCATATTCGGGGTCTAAAGCTCAAGCTACTTCGGTGGCAATAGTGGGTAATGTGCGACCTAGAAAGCCCGAGTGTCAGCAATGTGGCAGGCAACATTATGGTGAGTGTTAGGGAACCGAGCGAGCTTGTTTCAGGTGCGGTTCTCGCGAGCATTTTATTAGAGATTGCCCGGAGAAAGTTAAAGAAGAAAGATTTCAGAGTGCTAGACAGAATACCACCGCTAGTAGAGGTAGACCACCGAGAAATACTGAAGGTGGGACTAGCAGTAAAATTGCGATGAAAGATTCAACGGCAAGATCAGAAGCTAGAGCACCTGCTAGAGCTTATGCTATACGTGCCCGAGAAGATGCATCATCTCCCGATGTCATTACTGGTACATTTTCTCTTTATGATACTATTGTTATTGCATTGATTGACCCCGGGTCCACTCATTCCTATATTTGCATGAATTTAGTATCTAATAAAAAGTTGCCTGTTGAGTTTACTGAGTTTACGATTAAAGTGTCGAACCCCTTAGGCCAATATGTGCTAGTTGACAAGGTTTGCAAGAATTGCCCATTAATGATTCAAGGTCACTGTTTTCCGGCTAATTTGATGCTGTTACCATTTGATGAGTTTGACGTTATCTTGGGAATGGACTGGTTGACATTGTATGATGCCAAGGTAGATTGTAAACAAAAAACACTAGAGTTGAAATGTGAAAATGGAGAAATTCTGTGGGTTGAAACAGATGAATCAAATAAATTGCCTATGGTGATTTCACACATGTCTGCACAGAAATACATGAGAAAAGGGTGTGAAGCTTATCTGGCTTATGTAATGAATACTGAGTTGCCTCAACTGAAGTTTGAATCAGTACCGATAGTCTGTGAGTTTCCAGATGTATTTCCAGAGGAATTACCTGGGTTGCCTCCGAACAGAGAGATAGAGTTTGCCATTGACTTGTTGCCGGGTACTGCACCGATCTCGATTGCTCCATATAGAATGGCTCCGACTGAATTAAAAGAATTGAAGGCTCAGTTGCAGGAGTTAACAGACAAGGGATTTGTGAGACCGAGTTTCTCTCCCTGGGGTGCTCCTGTATTGTTCGTAAAGAAGAAGGATGGTTCAATGAGACTTTGCATTGATTACCGTCAGCTTAATAAGGTGACTATAAAGAACAAGTACCCATTGCCGAGGATTGATGATTTATTCGATCAGTTAAAGGGGGCCACAGTGTTTTTAAAGATTGATTTGAGGTCTGGTTACTACCAGCTGAGAGTTAAGGAGTTGGATGTGCCGAAAATCGCCTTTAGGACAAGGTATGGACATTATGAGTTTCTTGTGATGCCTTTCGGCTTAACAAATGCTCCAGCTATATTTATAGACTTAATGAATCGGATCTTCCGGCCATATTTGGATAAGTTTGTAGTAGTGTTTATTGATGACATTCTAATTTATTCTCGGGATGAGTCTGAACATGCCGAACACTTGAGAACCATATTGCAGATCTTGAGAGAAAAGAAACTGTTTGCTAAGTTCAGTAAAAGTGAGTTCTGGCTTCGTGAAGTCGGATTTTTGGGACATATAGTCTCAGGTGATGGTATTCGGGTGGATCCAAGCAAGATTTCTGCGATCGTTGATTGGAAACCGCCCAAGAATGTATCCGGGTATTATAGACGTTTTGTTGAGGGATTTTCGATGATTGCTTCTCCTATGACTAAGTTGTTGCAAAAGAATGTTAAGTTTGAATGGACTGATAAATGTCAGCAGAGTTTTGAAAAGTTGAAAGCACGATTGACTGAAGCACCAATTTTAGTACAGCCCGAGCCAGGAAAGGAGTTCGTAATTTATAGTGATGCATCATTGACAGGCCTTGGATGTGTGTTGATGCAAGAGGGTAAAGTGGTAGCTTATGCTTTGAGACAATTAAAACCGCATGAGAAGAACTATCCTACACATGATTTGGAATTGGCCGCTATTGTCTTTGCCTTGAAGATTTGGCGACATTATTTGTATGGTGAAAAATGCCGAATTTTTACTGATCACAAAAGTTTGAAGTATTTGATGAATCAAAAGGATTTGAATCTGCGACAGAGGAGATGGCTTGAATTATTAAAGGATTATGATCTAGTGATTGATTATCATCCGGGAAAAGCAAATGTGGTTGCTGACGCCTTGAGCAGGAAATTTCTTTTTACTTTGAGAGCCATGAATACGGGGTTAGCATTGTCTGATGATGGGTCAATCTTAGCAGAGATGAGGGCTAAACCGTTATTCCTCCAGTTGATTTGTGATGCTCAAAAGAACGATAGTGAGTTGCGAACCAAGAGAACTCAATGTGAATCAGGTTACGACTCAGATTTTTGAGTTGGACCAGATGACTGTTTGATGTTTCGAGACAGGATATGTGTACCGAAAAATGATGAATTGATTCAGAAAATATTACATGAGGCAAATAGTGGCTGTTTATCAGTTCACCCTGGTAGCACAAAAATCTATAATGATTTAAAGAAGTTGTATTGGTGGCCAGGTATGAAAAGGGACATTTCTGAATTTGTAACCAAGTGTTTGATCTGTCAACAAGTAAAAGCTAAATATCAAGTGCCTTCAGGATTACTTCAACCGGTAATGGTGCCTGAGTGGAAATGGGACAAGATTACCATGGATTTTGTAATCGGTTTGCCTTTAACTCTTAAAAAGAAGGATGCTGTCTGGGTAGTGGTTGATAGATTAACAAAGTCAGCCCACTTTATACCAGTACGTACCGATTACTCACTTGATAAATTAGCCGAATTATATATTGCTGAAATTGTGAGGTTGCACGGAGTACCTATGTCTATAATATCAGATAGAGATCCGAGATTTACCTCGAGATTTTGGAAAAAGTTACAAGAAGCTTTGGGTACAAAATTGAACTTTAGTACCGCGTTTCATCCACAAACAGATGGTCAGTCGGAAAGAGTAATCCAGGTACTCGAGGATATGCTTAGATGCTGTGTCTTAGAATTTAGAGGTAGTTGGGAAAAATATCTATCTTTGATTGAATTTGCCTACAATAACAGTTATCAGTCAAGAATACAAATGGCACCGTACGAAGCCTTGTATGGTCGTAAGTGTCGAACTCCTTTATATTGGACCGAACTTAATGAGAAACAGATTCACGAAGTTGATCTAGTTAAAGAAACTGAAGAGAAAATAAAAGTAATTCGGGATTGCTTGAAAGTTGCTTCAGATCGACAAAAGTCATATGCAGATTTAAAAAGAAAAGAGATTGAATTTCAGGTGGGTGATAAAGTGTTCTTGAAGGTGTCACCATGGAAAAAGATTCTGAGATTTAGCCGAAAAGGCAAGTTGAGTCCGCGTTTTATTGGGCCGTATGAGATTACTGACAGGATTGGACCAGTGGCATATCGATTGGCCTTACCGGCAGAGTTAGAAAGAATTCATAACGTGTTTCATGTATCAATGTTGCGACGTTATCGTTCTGATCCTTCACATGTGATTTCTCCAACAGAAATTGAGATTCGACTGGATATGACCTATGAGGAAGAACCAATAAAGATTTTGGCTCGAGAAATTAAACAGTTAAGAAATAAAAGTATAGCCTTAGTGAAAATATTGTGGCACAGACATGGGATAGAAGAGGCTACGTGGGAACTCGAGGAAGCTATGAGGAAACAGTACCCGAACCTCTTTACCAGTAAGATTTTCGAGGACGAAAATCTCTAAAGGGGGGAGAATTGTGACAACCCGAATTAGGGCCTAATCGGAATAGTGGTTTCGTGACCACAAATCCGAGATAGAAATAATTGTTTTATAATTATTTTGGGGTTTATGATATGATTTTATGATTTCATGGAAATTTCGTGATGAAATTCTGTGCATTTCGCGCTTAAGTTGAGAATAGGGACTAAATCGAATAAATTGTAAAACTTGTGTTTTAGAAGTTTTTAGTATGAAATTGCTTTGGGATATTAATTAAGAGGTCTTAAATAGCAATTTGACCCATTCTTACGTTATGGACAAAAGTTGGACATGGAGGGAATTTTTTTGAAAGTTTAGTAGTAAGGGCATTTTGGTCATTTGTATATTAAATGAAATAAAATGGGGAAAATAACACAAAATTTGTTATCATCCTCATTAGTTGCTGCCGAAAATTGCTCTCCTCCATAGCTAGGGTTTCTTCAACTTTCAAGCTTCATAGTAAGTGAATTCAAGCCCCGTTTTTAATGTTCTTCATATTTTTGAAATCCTCGTAGCTCGGTTTACTTATTTTTACCATTAGTTCGAGTTAGGGTTTATGTTTAAAAATTTACCCATGAATGATAGGCATGTATTTTGTTGTTTGATGGTAGAATATGAATGTTTGAAGTTAGGGGAACGATCTTTTCTAAGCGATTTTTAACGAAAATGAACAAAACGACATAATCGATAAAAATACCTATTGTTCATAACTATGTGTTAGAGTGAGAATTTGATGTTGCCATAGAAGAGAAAAATGATCAGTAGGTCATTAAACATTAGAATAAGGGCTGAAATTAAATTTCCGGGCCTTAGGGCAAAATTGTAATTTTGTAAAAGTTAGGGGCAAAAATGTAATTTTTGTATAATGTGATTTTTGGATTAAAATAAATAGTTTGAGTGTTAAATGAGCTAAATATGTTGTTATAGATCAAGAAAGGCGTGGAATCGACCTCGAACGGGGAAAGGAGAAAGTTTTGGACTAAATTGCAAAATTCCCATATTTTGCACCGAGGTAAGTTTGTATGTAAATAATACATTAATTTCATTTATATTCTTATATTTCAGCCTATTATATGTATATACTAGCTGATGTTGAAGTATAAATCGACTATTGGAAGAATGGAAATAAATAATAGAGAGAGAGATCCCGGTTGAACATTCAGAAAAATCGAATAAAATAGAGGGAGCGTAGCTAGGTCACATGTACAATGCCGAGTGCACATCATGTGTACAAGAAAGCTACGAGATACTATGTAGTAGCTAGGTCACATGTGTGATACGGGATGTATCCCATGTAGACAAGAGAGCTACGTGAGAGATAAATGTAACTAGGTCGCATGCGTGATTCCAAGTGAAGGACACCATGTAGACAAGAGAGCTACGAGACAAATCGGCTAGGTCGCATGAGTGGTACTAAGTGTTCACCATGTGTACAAGAGAGCCGAATTAAATGAAATATGATGGTGGGGCTGTGTGCTGAAACCATCAAGTATCGAGGATTAATCCGAATTGTTCAATGGGATGGTTTTGTGGAAACACTATAGTCATGGACCTACACTTGTGATGTATGAGATGTGGTGAAAATGATTTGTGGTATATATATATATATGTAAGTTAAAATGAGGTTAGTATAAAGAATGTGTGAAAGAATGAAATTAGCATTAAAACTGTTTTGGACAATAGCAGTGGCGTGATTTTGAAAATTCACCAAAAATTTAAGGAATTTAATTATAGGTTGAATGAGATGTAAAATTAAATCTTAATGAGTCTATTTTCATATAAAAGAAACAAAGAAAGCAAAGGAATTTTATATTTTGAGATATTTACAATTATGTGAGACTTGCTCAGGATGACTATGTAATCCCCTGTTTCAACTTTTAAAAATCATTATAAATTGTAAAAAAATAAATTAATAAATATAGTTTATATTCCTAAATTCCTTATTGAGTCTAGTTTTAAATGAAATAGGTTTCATGGTTATTTGAATTGTATACCAAGAGAAATTTAATTCGTAGTGAACAGGGGTCAGATCAGTTAAGCTGTGTAACAGGGGAAACTTTAACTAATAAACTGTACTAATTGGCTGAACAAAAATATTCTAGAAAAAAATTTGTATGAATTTTTATGAGTCTAGATTCAGGGAAATTTTACGGATTTGAATTTCGAGTTTTGTAACTCGAGTTATAATTTATTTAGTGATCATGACGCCGGAGGGACAGCTTGATCAAATTGGAGTAAACAATAAAATTAAAAATATGACATAATTGAGTTATGTTGTAAACATATTAGATTTGTTATTCGTTATTTATATACCTACTTACTAAGCTATAAGCTTACTTTCTTTTCTCTCCTCTGTCTTATAGTGTCATTCAGCTAGCACAGGAGTCAGAGATCGTAGAAGATCCGCCCGCACTATCAATACTCTTGGTATCTGAACTCAACATTTTGAAATATGGCATGTATAGCAGACTTAGTTATTTTGTTACGTGTCGTAATTGTCTAGGTTCAAATTACTACTTATAGTATCAAACTAATCATTTTGTATGAAGCCTTTAAAGTTGGTTTGTATTGTTAATGGCATATGTTATAATGATCAAATTGCACGCCATATTTTTGTTGGGTTTTATTTAATAGCATATACTATAATTTGTTAATACCTCGTACCCTGTTCCGGCGACGGATACGGGTAAGGGGTGTTACAGGACACCTGGGCTATTTGAAAATATATATATAATTATTCACATAAAAAAGAAAAAGAAAAGGGAGGGGATAACTTTTTGGGATCATCTTCTTCAACCTATCCCTTGAAGCTTTTGGCTATGGCAGCTTAAGCTTCAATGGGTGAATCGACGTGAAAAGGATGCAGCTTATCTCTTGACGAGTACATAAGAGGGAATAGATAGATTCAAGTTGAGTTGTCTAGGAATAGTATTCTCCACTTTTTTATTTTATTTTTCTTTTCTAAACGCTGGTGATTACTTTCTATTTCCTGTTAGTATGGAAGTACACATGATTTCTAGGTTAATGTTATTTTATTCAGTCTTGCTTCTACTGTTTAATCTTTGGGTTTGAATGTTTTTAACATGGAAGTGTTATTGCAGTCACTTACATTAGAAGGTGTGTCGATAGTTCAAGCTAACAAGCATGACAAGGGAAGTTGCTTGAGGATTAAAGGAATTTAATCCACCTATTCTTAATAGTGTTCCATAGCCATCATTGGAAGGTGTGGCTAATGTGCATGTTTAAGTCTTTGATTAAATATAGAAGTTAAGCTTGGTAAGATATTCATTGCAACTTATTGCATCTACAATCACCTATCCTTTTATACCTTATGACCACTTTGCATTTTGTTGAATATTCATGTTAGGATCCCAGTTTATCATTATCATATTTTATCTTGTTGTTTTCAAGTTATTTCTTCAACACCTACTCTCACAATTTATCTCGTTTCTATCCATTTATTGCACTAACGTTGATAAAGACAACCATCCTCGTGGGATCAATATCCGAGAAACTCATATATGTCTACTATACTTGCATCGACAGTGTACACTTGCACATTATTACTATGACGTTCAATAGCTGATCAATAAATGAAATCCTTTATCCATATTTTCCTTTAGTTTTAAATTATTTCATTTAGATGTTGTACCTTGACTCACTCTTTCAAGTGATTTTTCGCTAGACTTAATCTCTTCTCTTCAACTCAAGACTCCGGTAATCCAACATCCCTTCCGGTTCAATTGAGTTAGGGTGAGTATGGTAGTGGAACGAAAAACCACTCCTTTCTCTCTCCTTTTCCTTGAGGCCGAATGTATTTAGAGGACATGTTATATTTTTTTTCCTTCAAATGTTAACATATCGTATACTACTTTTTGTTGAAGGGCCGATCGGTACCAACCCAATATTTACTAACGTTAGGAACGAGATCATATTATGATTGACTTCTATAAGGTTGTGTATTGATCGGAGTGTTATTAAATGGACTTATGCCATAAACTGTTAAAATGACCTCCCTAATTGAAAGATCATTTTTGTTGATAAGTAGATAACTTATTTAGTAGATCCAAGTGTGAGCGTTCGTAGAGTGGTGTTTTACTTTGGATCTACAAACAGGTGTGGATTAACTTGTCTAAAATATAATTATTTATAGTTGAAACCTTGTCAAAAATCTCTATAACATGAGAAGTTGAGACTACACTATGTATTCAAAAAGGGATGTTAAACCCATAAAAATGGTAATACTCAAGTAAGTATCTTGAACTGATCACTAATGACCGTATGTGATATTTGATGTGATTTGATAAATATTTATAAATTATGTGCATATTTCCATTTCTCATGACATGTGATATGATGACATTATATAATAGGCTTAATATATAAATCATGCCACCGATATTGAAATTGAGACCTGATTGCATGTTAAACATGCCCTACATGATATTATCCAATTTGCATGCTCAACATGCCCAATATGACCAGTGATATCTTGAAATGAGTAAAATGTTTATTTTTATTCATTAGGATCATATCACATGCATGGGGTAGGATCTTGTAAGGAGGAAGAATTAGTGGCTTTGTCCATAAATGATAACTCTTGAAATGAGTCATATTTCATGGCTTTAAACCTAGCTAATTGCATGTAATTAAATAAATTTAGTTGCACTTTAGGACATTCCATTCATAATTTTCATTGCATTACATTGAGAAGATTGGATTGTACTTAAATGTTATTATATGTTACTTTTACTTGTTTATAGGAAGGATTTATTTGGTAGTAATTAGCAGTAGTAGGATGCGGAGAAAGAAATAAAGGAATGAAGGTTTATCGTGGAAAAAGGTTGGACAGTTTGCCAACACGAATGTCATGGTAATTCCAAGAAGACTAAGTCAACACTTAACACCTAACAGTTTTAGCCCAACTTGTACATGAAAATCTGCCTAAAAAAGAGGAAAAAAGATCATTAAATCATGGGTTGATAACCACCTACCTTAAAGGAAGGGATTTAAAACCAAAAAGAAAATCCAAAAAAGAGAAGAAGATATTTTGGGTTGTTAGATTTACACTAGGTAAAAAGCTTAGAAAAAGCCAAAGGAGAAAACCCTTAATGACGAACAAGGGTGGAGATCCATAAGCGAAACTAGAGGGCAGTGATTGAGTAGAGATGGAAAGAGGAAGAAGAGGGCAATCCCTCTCAGCCACCATAGGACACTATGTTGCTGGAGTATAACCTAGACACGTGAAAGCTATCTTCCTACTGTTCTTATGTTATTTTTTAACTATTTCTTCGTGAATTGATTTGATGAAAATGATGTTGAATGATATTTTGGTTTTGAATTTTATTTGCCAACCAATGATCTAAATTTCATAGGGTTGGGATTATATGATGAAACCTTTATTTTCTTTAATGGTTGAAGTATAGATTTGAATTAATTTATTGTTTCATTCAATGGTTTTTACTTTTAAATTTATGCATGCAATCCCTAGAAATAGACAACTGTGTAGCATGCCCATAAACTAATTTAATTCTAAAAAGGTTGGAGTAGTTGAACAGAAATTGAATTATATGAGCATGCCCATAAACTAATTTAATTCTAAAAAGGTTGGAATAGGGTTACAGAGCATTACCGAACTTAACAATCAAACTATCATACATTTCTCATACATTTTTCATATCCAATAAAATGCATTCACAATCAATCACAATGTCCCTAATACGAGCCTACGAGGCCTAAACATGAATTAGAAGTGGTTAGGGACTAAATCGATAACTCAAGAAATTTTTGGAATACTTAGAAAATTTTTGCAAAATACAGGGTCACACGCCCGTGTCACAGGTCATGTAGACATTCGAAATGAGATCACAAGGCCGTGTAAGGTCGTGTCCCAGCCTATGTCCTACCCTGTGTAACTCTCTGACTTGGGTCACATGACCAACATACACGCCCGTGTGACCCTTCGAAATGGCCATACATGCCCGTATGCTAGGCTGTGTGCTAGGTTGTGCCAAACCTGTAAGCTATACTGACTTATGCCACACGGCCAAGTCACACGCCCATTTGCTAGGCCGACTGGAGCATACTGACATGATTTCTAATTAAACACCAGGGGATACACGGCCATGTCGCCTGACCGTGTGTCACACGGTTGAGACACACGTCCATGTCTCTACCCGTATGGACAAAAAAAAGGCTATTTACTAAGCCATCTTTCTCACCCAAAATTTCATTCACCTACACCAAACGAAAAGGCATATAACATGGCATAAATAGGCATTCAAACAAATCTCAACCAAGCCTAATTCATGCTATTTCCATACTAAGAACTATATGACTCATCACATCATGTTTTGCCAATTCAAATCATACCAAATTCACATTCACAAATCACTTAACTAATTAACCTCATATATGTACTTTCTTACCTAAAATCAAATGCATACCAAATCTTCAAATTTCAACCATATGGTACTCAAATTACCAATTCACGACAAACATCACATAGCAATTATCAACCACATAACAAAATTCCATTTGTACATATATATACATCACAAAATATACCAAAATAAGTCAAATCACATGGCTATACACATAACCAAACACTCACCATTTACAAACCAACTCAAATGGCTAAATCCATTACTAATATATATACAAAAATGAAAATAACTCCTATACATGCCATATAACCAAATACATAAGTTCAAAAGTACGAAAATGATAGTTTGATAGCGTGATGAGATCTCCAACGACTTCCAAATCCGACCAGACTTCGATAATCACTATAAAACACAGAAAAGTGGACAAAGTAAGTTATAAAGCTTAGTAAGTTCGTATGCTTAAAGTAAAAATTACCATATAGATACAATTTAAGGAATTAACATATCATAATATAACTCATATTGATTCACAAACCTATCACATGTTCATTCACAAGGTTAGATATGAAATTCACAAGTTTCTTCGATTCAATGCTTGTACCGTTCATGTACATACCTGTATCAACTCGTATCAATCCCATACTCATCATATCCTTGATATATCCATTGAATCATTTGGAATACTATCGGATACTCGAGAATCTCTACCTTAAGTGTCAATACATAGTCGAAGTTATCTCAATCTCATATCTCATATATAATGTTCACTCTCGAGCTATCGATGGGTTTGCTCACACAATCTAACAGTCATGTCATAGCTACAAGGTGCTGCTCACACAAGCTGACAAGAATCCGTAACACATGCCGGATAACTCCGCCACCGGTAGGACGTACGGACCAGTACCTAAACACATAACCCCTAATGACATGTCATTTGTATCTTAATCAATTCCTAAGGTTCAACCGGGGATTTCACATTGATGAATCTTCATCAAACGTATCCGTAAGGTCGTATTCAAAATTAAATTCAATAATAAAGTACTTAAAACACAATTATGTAAATGCTTATTAACATACGAACTTACCTCGATTCACAAAACGATGAAATGGATCGACTAGTCCAATACTTTGTTTTTCCCCCAATCTAGATCCTAACTTCATTTTTCTTGATCTATATGTAATCAAATTTAGCTTATTTAATTATCATTCTATTGAATTTAACCCAAAAATAACATTATGACAAAATTGCACTTTAGCCCCTAATAGTTTAACATATTTACAATTTAGTCCTTAGCTCATAAAAATACAAATTCATGAAATTAAATCCCTACCCATGCTAGCCGAATTTTCCTTATTACCAAAGTAGCCCATATTTTTCATTTATTTCACATTTCTACCACAAAATTTCCATATTTCACAAATATATCCCTAATTGATAATTTTACCAAAAATCACTTTACAAATGTTGTTTATCTAACAACAACCATACATTTTCCATCATCAAACATCAAAATACACATACATTCATCAATGGAAAACCTTAAACCTTTAACAATTTTGCAAATTAGTCCCTGGGCTAGCTAGATTAAGTGACAACGACTCTAAAAGCATAGAAATAATTAAAAACAGAACAAAATCACACTTACATGCACAAGGAGACTTGGCCGAATCTTGAAACCCTATCAATGGCTTTTCTCCCATCTAAATTCTGTTGATGAAATGAAGAAGAAAGATGATATCTTTCTTTTTCTTTCTTTAATTTTGATTTATTTTATCAATTACTTATTTACCCTTTACTCAAACATTAAAACATACATAAATAATGTCCATAAATGTCCACTTAAGCAACCAATGGTCTAATTACCACATAAATCCCTCAATAAATTAATTTCATAGTCATTTCGTACCTTTAGTTAATAGAACTCAAGTTTTACAATTTACACGATTTAGTCCTTTATATCAAATTACGCATTCAAACAATAAAATTTTTTAATGAAATTTTCACACAATCATACTAACATGATGTAGACATTAAATAAAGATAAAATAAATATTTTGACCTCGAATTTGTTGTCACGAAACCACTATTCCAATTAGACTAAAAATAGGTTGTTACAACTCTCCCCCTTAGGAATTATCGTCCCAGAAAATCTTACCAAAAAATAGGTTAAGGTACTATTTTCTCATAGCTTCCTCGGGTTCCCATGTGGCTTCTTCGACACCTTGCCATTCCCATAGAACATTCACTAAAACTATGCTCTTGTTTCTTAACTCTTTAATCTCTTGAGCCAGAATTCTAATCGGTTCTTCATTATACATCATATCAGGCTAAATTTCAATCTATGTCGGAGAAATTACATTTGACAGATCTGATCTATAATGACGTAACATCGACACATGAAATACATTGTGAATCTTTTCTAACTTTGACGATAAAGCTAGTAGATATGCCACCAGCTCTATTCTTTTGATAATTTCATACGGCCCGATAAATCACGGACTCAATTTTCCTTTGCGACCAAAATGAAGAATCTTCTTCCATGGAAATACTTTCAAAAATACTTTGTTGCCAATTTGAAATTCAATGTCTTTATGTTTCAAATCCACATAGGATTTCTGTTGATATAAAGCTGCTTTCAAACTATCACAGATTACTTTCACTTTTTATTCGGTCTCTTTGATCAAATCAACACCATGAATCTTTTTCTCACTAAGCTCGATCCAGTACAATAGAGTTTGACATTTACGACCATATAAAGCTTCATACGGTGCCATCTTTATGCTCGATTGAAAATTGTTGTTATACACTAATTTAACAAATGGTAAATATTTTTCCCAGTTGCCTTCAAACTCTAAAACACAACAACGAAGAATTTCTTCGAGAATCTGAATTACCCTCTTAGACTGACCGTCGGTTTGTAGATAAAATGCAGTACTAAAGTGTAATCACGTACCCAAAGCTTCTTATAGTTTCTTCTAAAATTGAAACGTAAACCTCGGATCTCTATCCGAAATAATAGAAACTGACACCTCGTGCAATCTAACAATCTCAAAAATGTACAATTCAAATAATCTATTAATTGAAAACTTTGTACGTACTGGAATGAAATGTGCTAATTTCGTCAAACAATCAACAACAACCCAGATAACATCTTTCTTTTTCGAAGACAAGGGTAATCCTGATATGAAATCCATCGTAACTCTATCCCATTTCCACTCTGGTAACATCACTAGCTGCAGTAGTCCTAAAGGCACTTGATGTTTGCCTTTAACTTGTTGACAAACTAAGCATCTCGATACAAATTCCAAAATATCTCGTTTCATGCCTAACCACTAGTACAACTGTTTCAAATCATTGTAATCTTAGTACTCCCCGGATGAATAGATAAACAACCACTGTGTGCTTCGTGTAGAATTTTCTGAATAACCTTGGAGTTTCTCGGTACACAAATTCTACCTCAAAACATTAAACAATCATCTGATCCGATCTGAGAGTCTGAATCAGTAGTCGATTCGCATTGTACTCCTTTACTTTGCAATTCATTATCACATTTCTGAGCTTTACAAATTTGCTAAAGAAATAACAGTTTAGCTTTTAACTCAGCTAAAATCTAACCATCATCAAACAAGGTTAATTGTGTGTTCATTACTCACAAAGAAAATAAAGATTTTCTACTCAAAGCATCCGCGACTACATTTGCTTTCCCCGGATGATAATCAATCACAAATTCATAGTCTTTCAACAACTCGAGCCATCTTTGTTGTCACAAATTCAAATCTTTCTAAAACATTAGGTACTTCAAGCTCTTGTGATCAGTAAAAATATGACATTTTTCACTGTATAAATGATGTTGCCAAATTTTCAATGCAAACACAATAGTAGCCAACTCTAAGTCGTGCGTCAGATAATTCTTTTCATGTGGCTTCAATTGACTGAAAGCATACGCCATCATTTGCCTTCTTGCATCAAAACACATCCAAAACCATTCAATAACGTGTCTTTAAAAATCACAAACTCTTTACCCGACTCCGGTTGAACTAAAACTGGTGCTTAAGTTAATAGTTCTTTCAACTTTTCAAAACTCAGTTGGCATTTCTCGGACCATTCAAACTCTACTTCTTTCAGCAATAATCAAGTCATTGGTATAGCAATCATCGAGAATCCTTTTACAAAATTTTGATAATAGCCAGCTAATCCCATAAAGCTTCTGACTTCAGACAAGTTTTTTGGTGGTTCCAGTCAACAACTACTGAAATCTTACTTGGATCAACTTGTATGCCTTCTGTTGAAACAATATGCCCCAAAAATCCAACCTCTCGAAGCCAAAACTCACATTTGCTGAGTTTAGCAAACAATTGCTTATCTCTCAAGGTTTTTAATACAATCTTCAAATGTTTAACATGCTCAAATTCATCTCGGGAATAAATTAGAATGTCGTCAATAAATACAACAACAAATCTTTCAAATACGATCTAAAAATTCGATTCATCAAATTCATAAATACCACAGGAGCGTTAGTCAATTCAAATGGCATAACAAGAAATTCATAATGTTTGTACCTTGTTCTGAATGCAACCTTCGATACATCTGAATCTTTAACTCGCAACTGATAATAGCCAGATCTTAGATTAATCTTCGAAAATACTGTTGCTCCTTTCAACTGATCGAACAAATCATCAATTCTCAGTAAAGGATACTTATTCTTAATTGTAACCTTGTTGATCTGAAGATAGTCAATACACAATCTCATCGTTCTATCTTTCTTCTTTACAAACAGAACTGGTGCACCCTAGGGCGAAAAACTAGGTCGTGCAAAACCTCTATCGGTTAACCCTTACAACTGAGCTTTCAATTCTTTCAATTCTGTTGGAGTTTTGTAGGAAGTTATCGATATCAGTGATGTTCTCAGTACTAATTCAATACTTCTCTAATCAGTGGCAACCCAGGTAACTCTTCTGGAAACATATCCAGATATTCACAAACCAGTAGTACTGATTCAATCTTCAATTTAGACACTTTTGTATCCAGTACATATGCAAGATAAGCATTGTAACCCTTTCTCACATATTTCTGTACTAACATCGACAATATCATTATAGGTAACCCACTCAAATCATTGGATTCAATTCGAAGAATTTCACTATTCTCACATTTCAATTCAATAGTCTTTTGTCTACAATTCACAACAGCATTATGCAGAGTTAACCAATCCATTCCTAAATTCACGTCAAATTTATCAAATGGTAAAAGCATCAAATCAGTCGGAAAACAATAACCCCGAGTCATCAAAAGACAATTCTTGCAAACTTTATCAATTAGGACATACTTGCTAAAGGGTTTGATACTTTAATCACAAATTCGATAGACTCAACATGAAAACTCTTACTAGACACTAAATTTGTACATGTATACGAATGAGTCGATCCAAGATCAATCAAGGCAATTACATCAGTGTCATTAAGAGAAAATATACTGATGATAACATTCGGTGATGATGTATATTCGCGAGCGCGAATAGTGTAAGCTCTAGCTAGCGCTCGAGCATCAGATCTCACAGTAGAGTCCTTTGTTGCATCTTCGCTACTAGTCATATTTCTCATATTTCGAGGTCGTCTCCCTCTAGCAATTGTATTACTCGATCTTGTAATCTGAAATTTATCTTTCTTGGTTAACTCAGGACAATCCCGAATAAAGAGATCTAGTGAGACACATTTGAAACAAGCTTTATTATTCATCCAGTAGTCTCCAAATTGTCATCTTTCACACTGTTGACATTTGGGTTTGTTGGTTCTAACACTACCAACACTCGATACTGAAGTGGCTTGAGTTTTAGGACTCTTGTACTGCTTCCCACGATCTCTATTAAAAAACCCAATTGAAGCAGTTGAATGGTTATATGAATCCCATGATTTCTTTGATGAAGAGTGATATGGTTTACTCATCGACCTCTTTCTCAAATCCCTAGCCTCAAAATTAGATTTTCTCTTTTTTTTTTGCCCAGTTCTTTAGCTTTTCAAGCTCTATCTACTAACACAACAAATTCTTTTAATTCTAAAATCCCAACTAGAAGTATGATGTCCTCGTTCAACCTGTCTTCGAATCGTTTACACATAATTGCCTTAGTGGAAACACATTCTCGAGCATATTTACTAAGTCTCACAAATTCCTTCTTGTATGGTCACAAACATTCAACCATGTTTCACTTCTAGAAATTCTTTGTGCTTTTGGTTGATAAACTACTGGCTTATGTTTTTCTTTCTGAACTCAGTTTGAAAGAATTCCTACGTGACTTATTCCCTCGGCACCATAGTTATCAAAGTATTCCACCACTAATATGCAATGTCTTTCAGAAGTGATACGGCGCATTTTACACATTCAGTTGGCGTGCAAGATAGTTCATCAAATACCCGGATCGTATTTTCAAGCTAAAACTAGGCTCTCTCAGGATCATCATCGACTGTAGCTCTAAACTCTTTAACCCCATATTTTTAAATTTTATCCAAAAGCGACTTACTCAAATGTAAAGGTTACAAACCTTGAGGAGCTACGGGACCGATTGGGGAATAGGTGGGGGTGGAGGTTGCTGAACAGCCAGATTTGTTTGGACAAACTCAGTAAACCACTCATTCATCATTTGGAAGAAAGCTTCTTTAACCTCTCCTCCCTAACTACTCGATATAGTTCTTGACTCAGATTGCGCTACTCTGTGAACAAAGGCTGGTGCATTACTCTCAACATCATCTGCCATTGCTCGATTGGGATCCATTACAATATAAAAACATGATTTAAACTGTCAGGAGATATCACACTATCACAGGTTATATATGGAATTTATAGCTAGACTCTCACATACGCAATGTTAGTCTTAGAATCAACTCAACCTGGCACTGATATCAATAAATATAACACCCCTAACTCATATCCATTGCCAAAATAGGGTTACAGAGCATTGCTGAACTTAACAATAAAACAATCATACATTTTTAATATCCAATAAAATGCATTCACAATCAACCACAATGTCCCTAAAACAAACCTATGAGGCTAAAAACATGCATTAGAAGTGGTTAGGGACTAAACCGATAACTCAGGAAATTTTTAGAATACTTCAAAAATTTTTACAAAATACAAGGGACATACGCCTGTGTCACAAGCCATGTGGACATTCAAGATGGGATCACATGGCCGTGCCGCAGCCCAAGTCCTACCACGTGTACCTCTCCAACTTGGGTCATAGGGCAAACACACACGCCCGTGTGACTAGCCCATGTGCCCTTCAAAATGGCCACACATGCCCGTGTGCTAAGCCATGGGCTTAGACGTGCCAAACCTTTAAGGTATACTAACTTATGCCACACGGCTAAGTCACACGCTCGTGTGCTGGGCCGTATGGAGAATACTAACTTGATTTCTAATTAAACACCGGGGACACATGGCCATGTCACCTGACCGTGTGTCACACACGGCTGAGACACACGCCCGTATCTTTACTGTATAGAAAAAAATAGGCTATTTAAAAAGCCATCTTTCTCACCCAAAATTTCATTCACCTACACCAAACCAAAAGGAATATAATATGGCATAAATAGGCATTCAAACCAATCTCAACCAAGCCAAATTCATGCTATTTCCATACTAAGAACTATATGACTCATCACATCATATTTTGCCAATTCAAATCATACTAAATTCACATTCACAAATCACTTAACTAATTAACCTCATATATGCCATTTTCGACCTAAAATTCATGATAATCTTTAAATTTCAACCATATAGTACTCAAATTACCAATTCACAACAAACATCACATAGCAATTATCAACCACATAACAAAAGGCCATTTGTACATATATATATACATCACAAAATATACCAAAATAAGTCATATCACATGGCTATACACAAAACCAAACATTCACCATTTACAAGCCAAATCAAATGGCTAAATCCATTACTAACATATAAACCAAAATGACAATAACTCCTATACATGCCATATAACCAAATACATAAGTTCAAAAGTACCAAAATGATAACTTGATAATGTGATGAGATCTCCGGCGACTCCCAAATCTGGGCAAACTTCGATAATCACTATAAAACACAGAAAAGTAAACAAAGCAAATATAAAGCTTAGTAAGTTCGTATGATTAAAGTAAAACTTACCATATATACACAATTTCAGCAATTAACATATCATAATATAACTCATATTGATTCACAAACCAATCACATGTTCATTCACAAGGTTAGATATGAAATTCACAAGTTTTTTCGATTCAGTGCTTGTACGATTCATGTATATACCTGTATCAACTTGTATCAACCTCATACTCATGCATATCCTTGATATACTCGTTGAACCATTTGGAATACTATCAATTACTCAGGAATCTCACACCTTAAGTGCCAATACATAGCCGAAGCTATCTCATATCTCATATAATGCTCACTCTTGAGCTATTAATGGGTCTTCTCACAAAAGCTGACGGTGATGTCGTAGCTACACGGTGCTGCTCACACAAGCTGACGAGAACCCATAACACATGCCGAATAACTCAGCCACCGGTAGGACGTGCGGACCAGCATCCAAACACATAAGCCCTAATGACAGGTCATTTGTATCCTAATCAATTCCTAAGGCTCAACCGGGATTTCACATTATTGAATCTTCATCGATATCCTTAAGGTCATATTCACAATTAAATTCAATAATAAAGTATTTAAAACACAATTATATAAATATTTATTAACATACAAACTTACCTCGATTCACAAAATGACGAAATGGATCGACTTGTCTAATACTTTATTTTTCCGCCAATCTTGATCCAATTTAGCTTATTTAATTATCATTCTATTCAATTTAGCCAAAAAATCACATTATGATAAAATTACACTTTAGCCCCTAATAGTTTAACATCTTTACAATTTAGTCCTTAGCAAGAAATTAAATCTCTACCCATGCTAGCCAAAATTTTCTTATTACCAAAGCAGCCCATATTTTTCATTTATTTCACATTTCTACCACAAAATTTCCAAATTTCACAAATAAATCCCTAATTGACAATTTTACCAAAAATCACTTTTATCTAACAACAACCATACATTTTCCATCATCAAACATCAAAATACACATACATTCATCAATGGAAAAACCTTAAACCTTTAACAGTTTTGCAAATGAGTCCCTGGGCAAGCTAGATCAAGTTACAACAACTCCAAAAACATAGAAATAATTAAAAAAGGATGAAATCACACTTATATGCACAAGGAGACTTGATCGAACCACGAAACCCTATCAATGGATTTTCTCCCTTCTAAATTTGGTTAAACAAATGAAGAAGAAAGATGATAGCTTTCTTTTCTTTCTTTAATTTTGATTTATTTTATCAATTACTTATTTACCCTTTACTTAAACATTAAAACATACATAAATAATGTCCATAAATGTCCACTTAAGCAACAAATGGTCTAATTACCACATAAATCCCTCAGTTATTTAATTTCATAGCCATTTAGTACCTTTAGTTAATAGAACTCAAGTTTTGCAATGTACGCGATTTAGTCTTTTTTATCAAAGTAAGGATTCAAACGGTAAAATTTCTTACCAAAATTTTCACACAATCATACTACAATGTTGTAGACATTAAAATAATAACAAAATAAATATTTTGAAATCAGATTTGTAGTCCCGAAACCATTGTTCTAATTTGACTAAAAATGAGCTGTTACATTACTCATGCATTGCCACAGCATTTTCAATATTCATCAGTTACACATTTTTTTCACATTAATATTCCTTTTGTTTACCACTGCATTCTTGTATAACATTATTATAATAACTTGACCATTTGTATACCTAATCCGATCCCTGTGTAGACGTTCTCAGTTAGCACTTTATTACTTGATTCTATGTGTATACTTGAACAATCTGATATCATATTCAGACGCAACAAGTTTTTGGCACCGTTGCTGGGGATCAACAATTTGGTGTAATTTGGTTTGGTTATTTTACTTAATTCCATTATTTTTTAACTTGATTTAATTTAATTTCTACAGGTTTGCCATCAGTGCATGAGAAGAGGCATTCCTGCTAATAAAGAGTATTCTTTTGACTTAGAGATCGAGAGAACTTTGTGAAGAAGGTGAAAAGAACTGAGAAAAATGGCTAGAAACAGGAATGATCCAGGTCTCAATGATAATCCAAATGGTTTTGGTTTCAATGATAATCCAAATGGTCAAGATGTTAATCCTTCTATTCACCTGGTGATAGATGACTGAGATAGACCAATCCAAGAGCATGTTGTTCCAATTTTGTATGACCTAAATCTAAGGATAGTTAGACCACAAATATAGCCTTAGCAGTTTGAACTGGAAGCAGTAATTTTTTAGATGTTGCAAACAGTAGGAAAGTTTGGTGGATTGCCAACTGAAGATCCAAGATTGCATTTAAGACTTTTTCTAGATGTTTTTGACTCATTTAGTCAACAGGGTATGTCTGAAGATGCCCTGAGACTTAAACTATTTCCATAGTCTTTAAGAGATTGTGTAAGTGCATGATTGAATGTTTTACTGTCGAAAATAGTGGCATCATAGAATTATCTTTGCCATATATTTTTCTGTGGTATAATCCTCCAAATATGAATGTCAAGCTTAGAAATGACATCAAATCCTTTTGGTAATTAGAGGATGAAGTGCTATGTGAAGCTTGGGAACGATTCAGAAATGTCCCATGCATGGATTTTAACACTAGACTAGATGGAGATATTCTATAATGGGTTTAATGCACATATGAGGATGGTAGTTGATGCCTCCACCAATGGTACCTTATTGGATAAATATTATAATGAAGCATATGAGATTTTGGAAAACATTGCCAATAATGATTACCAATATTCGACCACGAGTGTTTAGATGGGTAAGAAGGTTACTAGCACCATGGACCTCAATGTAATCACTTCATTAACAGCCCAAGTAACATCTTTACCTAATATGTTCAAAACAATGAAAAGGACCATTGTAGTTTAGGAGATAAAATCAACTTAACTATCGTGCATTTATTGTGGTGAAGACTATGTGTTTGATGAATGCCCATCATGGGTAATTTTAATCGGAGCAATAGCCCTTATTCCAACATCTATATTCTAGGGTGGAGGCAACATCCAAACTTTAGTTCGAATAATCAAAGTGAGGGGAATTTTAACCATGCTACAAGATATAATGCCAATAGTGAACTGTCTGGTTATAATCATCCTATGCCGAGGCAAATGTACAACAAGGTTAGGTATCATCATCTATTGAAGATTTTTTGAAAGAATATATGGCCAAGAATGATGTCTTAATTTAGAGTCAAGATACTTCCCTTTGAGCTCTTGAGAATCAAGTGGAGCAGATAGCAAATGCTTTAAATTCAAGGCCACGGGAGCTTTGCCAAGTGATGTTAAAAATTCAAGATCACAAGGGAAGGAGCAGTGCAAGGACATCACTTTTAGAAGCAGAACTCAGCTTGATGACATAGCTTAAGATGCGATAGCGAAAGAGGATAACTCAAATAACAACCATGTAAAGACCCTAGAGCCATCTAAAAAGTACACTATACCTGAAAAGGTAAACAACAGAATGTTGTAGCAAAATCATATCGTGTTACCAACAAGAATGCCACAGCAAAATAATATCAACAACCTAAAGGAAGACTGCCTTTACCTTTTCCTCAATGATTCCATAATTCTAAACAGGATGTTCAGTTTAAAAGATTTCTAGATATTTTAAAGCAACTCCATATCAACATACCGCTAGTAGAAACTTTGGAGCTAATGCCTAATTATGTGAAATTTATGAAAAATATATTGTCAAAGAAGTTCAGATTGGGAGAATTTGAGAATATTGCTCTCACTGAAGGTTGCACAACAATGTTGATGAATAAATTAACTCCAAAGTTGAAGGACCCAAAGAGTTTCACTATCGCATGTTTAATTGCAAATCATTATGTTGGTAAGGCGTTATGTGATTTAGGAGCAAGTATAAATTGAAGGCCTCTATCTATTTTCAAGAAGTTGGGAATTGGGAAGGCAAGACCCATAACAGTCATGCTATAGTTAGCTGATCGGTTTTACACAATAGGAAGGTAAAATTGAATACGTGTTGAAAAGAGTAGATAAGTTTATTTTTCTAGCTGGTTCTATTATTTTAGAATGTGAAGCTGACAAAGATGTACCGATTATCCTTAGAAGACTTTTTCTTACTACAGGTAGAACTTTAATCGATATGCAGGAAGATGAACTCACCATGAGGATGAATGATCAGAAAGTCATATTCAATGTATCTAATGCGCTGAAATGTGCTGATGAAAATGAAGAATGTCATGCAATTGACTTGATGGAAAATCAGTAGAGAAAGAGTTCATGAGATTTTGTCAGAATAATTTTGATAATGATGAAGATTCATTTAAGCGGAAACCCTTGTGCACTTTGCTGGAGCAAAATAAACCTTTCAATTTTGGTGAACAATGCTTGGTAGCTTATATATATCCATATAGAGCTGTTAATGTCAAGGACATGGAAATGAGGGACACATTTAAAGTTAATGGACAACGCTTGAAGGCACTAGTGGTGTGCTCATGTAGAGCGAGACAAACTGTCCATTGATATTCAAGATGTTTAACTTCAACATCTTGAAAATTCTTTTTATTTCATTTTGTTGATTTAAATTTCTCTTAGTTATGTCATTTCCTTCGTTTAATAAGTTGTAGAAGGGGAAGGGGTCAGTGATGCAGAGCCCGTTGAGACAAATCCTGCCAGTGAAGAGAATGCACCTAAAGCACCAAAGGAAGAACCACAGAAAATAGAGTTTATCAACATTGAGACTAATTGTTAGGATAAAGTGAAGCAAATCCCTCAGTTGCACCACCAGTAGACAGCACTGCGGCTTTTCCACCAAACTAATGACTGAACAAGATCGTGAGATCGATCAAATTATTGATGAACTCACCAAATTTGATAATGAAGTGGATGGTGTGTCACTCAATTTACTTAAAAGGCCGATACGTTATAAGATAACTGCATGAAAAACCACTTGCTACAATTAAAGTACCACCATTTAGTTCCAAGCTTAGGAAGTTTTTCTTCTTTTATTACATCTCATTATGTACATATATATATTCTTGCATTCATGATTCATATCTGTACATGCATTGAGGACAATGCATCTCTTAGGTTTGAGGGTATATTGTGCATCTATACTGCATTAGATATTTAGTTAAGCATGCATGTTTTAGTATTTTTGTTCATTTGCCATTCATTTTGCCATAGCACACATAACTACCAAAAAAATTGGTTTAGACTGTGATGAGTGTATTTTTTTCTGTGATGTTTAATGAGGTACTTAATTCTTCTATAAACATAGAAAGTTCTAACAGTGTAGTAGGTGACATTATCTTAGGATACTTTGCTTGCAAATTGACCCCTAAAATTAGGATGCCCTAATTCCAATTCCAATTGATCTATAGTAAGTTTCTTTTGATTAACTTAGAGATTCTTGAAGTTAAATTCAATACAATGGCAATACTCAACAATAAATAAAGTGGAAATGTTTAAGAAAATTCAAGGAAAAAATAATCTAAAAAATGCCATAAATACTCCAATGCTTAGAACTGCTAAGTAGGTCAACAAAATTTTGTTCACTCTATTTTGTTGTTGGTTAGAAAAGTAAGTTTGAGTAAGAGTGTGTAAAAAAAAGTAGTATAGGGGTATTCCACTATAGTAATAGGCTGAGTAGCTAAGGGGGGAGTGGTTTGCTCTATCTATCTTTTAGTCAAAAGCATTAGCTTCATGAGTGAGTATTCAAATCGTGACCTGATTGAGTATTCAACAATTTTGTGACAGCCCTAAAATGACCCTAGTCGGAAAGCGGTTTCGGGACCGCTAAACTAAGTCACCAAATTATTTGAATATGATATTTATTGTCTAAAATATGTGAATATGAATGTGTGAAAGTTTTGAGCTTCGATTTAGTCGATTGCATGTGAATTTAGTAATAGGACTTATGTGTGACACTTTTGAAATGTGATAGGTTAATCCATAAGGATCTATTAGTGCATGTAATCAAAAGGGTGGACTTGCATGTCAATTTCCCCCATTTAATTACTAGTGGCCAGCCATGACAAAGGGTGATGGGCAAAACATGTCATAAAACATGTTGTGCTAATGGTTTATGGGAGAAAGGATAAAATAATTTAATGGGAAGGTAAATGATGAAAAAAAAAAATGTGTGTGGTTGCCCCCCCTTCCATTGCCGTGAATTGAAGGAAGAAAACAAAAGAAAAAAAATGTTCATCTTCTTCTCCTACCTCTCTCAAGCCGAAACTAACCAAGAAATGGAAGAAAGCACACCTAAGGCATTCGGCCATCTTGTGTGGGGGGAATTAAGGTATGATATCATGTGATTCTTTTGGAATTTTTGTGAAGTTGAGTTTGTTTTGGTGCTCATAACATGACCCATGTGTTAATTTTTGAGTTTGTGTTGCAAGAAACATTTGGTTATGTCCTTATATGTCAAATTGATGATAAATTTTTGATATTTGGTGAATGAATATGGGTTTCGGTCATGGTAGATAACAAAGAATGTGGTTGTTGTTCTTGTTAATTTGGATGAATTTTGGTGGATAGGTGCTTGAATCAAACAAATGATCATGTGTGTACACTAGGTGCTAGTTGAGAAGAATCGGTCACTATATTGGAGGCCATTGCCGAATATGAGTTTAGTTATTGAGTTGATGGAATAAAAGAATGCTTAACGATGTGTCACAACAAATTATATGTTAAGCTAAGGTTGTTAAATTATCAATCTTTCTTCCTAGCCGAATATGTGTTTATAAAGTTGAGTTGTTAAATAGATTTTGAAGTTAGCCCATGCATTTATTTTTGAATTTAAGAAGAATGATACATTCGACTATGCTTTGATGTGCTTGGATTGTTGTTCATTGAGTAAATGATTGAGGAATGGTTAGAAGAATTTGAATGCTAAACTAGTTGATTTGTTTGATGATATATATATGTATTCGACAATGGGATAAAATGTGTATTAAGGTAAGTTTCGGGGTGATTATGCTTGTGATGTTGGGTTAATATTCGGCATTGAGTAATGTGGGGTAAGGTGATTAATTGGCTATGAAATTAGCTAAATTGAATAGGTATGTTTAATAATATGCTTAGTATAATGTATGATCTTATAACTCGGTTTGGTATTGAGATAAAGGTTAGATGTATGATTGGATTTTGGTATGTGTTAAATTGGTCAATCAAAGATTAAATGATATGTGATTGCCAAATGTGATTGTTAAGTGAATAATATTAGTTAAGTACTTAAGCAAATCTATTGTTTTACTTAAGCTTAAGAGTAAAGAGGATCAAAGTCGGATAGGGGGAAAGAGAAAGTAAACGAATAGCCGTGGACATCTAATCGTCGACCACTTCCGAGGTAAGTTTTAAGTGATTAAACGTTGAGTAAATTCAATCATAATAGGACATAATGAGTTGATTTAATAAGATATGATGTGGCCATGATATGTCTTAAACTCAAATGGTAAGTTCATATGTGTTTGGACTTGGAAAGTTAAGAGCAAATTGTAATAATTTGCTTTGGACAGCAGCAGTAACGTGATTTTAGAAAATCACTATAAATTGTTGCTGTGGAATTATAGGCCGAATAAAATATGTAATCAAGGCTTAATTAGTCTAGTTTCTTATAAAAGAGACCTTGTGAGCAAACAAATTTCCTATAAAGAGATATTTAAAGTTGTGTGAGACGGTGTCAGAATGACTCCGAAATCCCCTGTTCTGTTTTTATAAAATCATTATAAATTGTACAAAAATGGTTATAAGATAAAATTTATATGCTTAGACTCCTTAATGAGCCTAGTTTCAAATGAAATCAAATACAACACATTTTGAATTCTGTAAAATGAGAAATTTGATTCGTAGTGAAGAGTGGTCAGATTAGTCAAACAGTGAAACAGGGGAAACTTTAAGAAAAATCTGGTATTGATTGGCCAAACCTAAAATTCTGAACATTTTATGGATGGAAGATATACGAGTCTATATTCAGGGAAAATTAACGGCAAGTGATTTGGAGTTTTGTAGCTCCAGTTATAAATAATTTAGTGACTACTGCTCAGGAAAATAGCTCGTAGTGAATATGTGATTTTGTTGTAAACATGGATAAAACTTGTTTTAGTTACTCATAAGCTATTGATTAAACCCATACGTGAATTCTAAATCGTGATATTGTAAAACGATACATGAGTGTTAGATGGATCTTTGATATTAAAATTTGTGAAATTGTAAGTTTATGAGTATTCGAATATGAAATGATAGTATGGCGTGAAATTGAATTATTCATTGGGAAATGATTAATGTAGATTCGGCCAAGACAATGTGTATACATGATAGTATATGTGATATGTGAAGTATATTTGGATAATTGTGATGTGAATGTATATATATGTGATAAGGCCTAATGGCCGATGTGATAAATGTGAAAGTGTATATATGTGATAAGGCCGAATGGCCAATGTGATGAATGTGAAAGTGTATATATATGTGATAAGGCCTAATGGCCGATGTGATGAATGTGAAAGTGTATATATATGTGATAAGGCCTAATGGCCGATGTGATGAATGTGAAAGTGTATATATGTGATAAGGCCTAATAGCCGATGTGATGAATGTGAAAGTGTATATATGTGATGAGGCCTAATGGCCGATGTGATGATGTGAAAGTGTATATATGTGATAAGGCCTAACAGCCGATGTGATGAATGTGAAAGTGTATATATGTGATGAGGCCTAATGGCCGATGTGATGAATGTGAAAGTGTATATATGTGACAGAGCCGAGGGGCCAACGTGATGGATGTGAAAGTGTATAAATGTGATAAGTCCCGAAGGGCAATTGTGTCAGTACTATATCCGGGTTAAAACCCCACAGGCTTTATGCGAGAGTATTATCCTGATTAATGTCCGTAGGCTTCGTGCTCGTACTATATCCGAGCTTTAAAGACCCGAAGGCTAAATGCTAGGATTCAAGTAAGACTTTGATATTGAGTATCTGCATTAAGTTACCATCAAATAAGTATTATGTATTCAAGATGTTCAGGTACGTATTACTTACTCATCGGTGGAGTGATTTCGAGGTGAATTATCAGTATCAAAGAGGTAGGTAAATGTGATTAATATTATAACTCCAAATGTGAGAATGTGCTTTGGAAATATTTGACCATCTAGGTCATTATTATTCGAAAGTATATATGTGGCAGCCAAGTGTTGCGTTTAATGATATTATAGATCGAGATGAAGCTCTAGATTAACTTCATCGAACAGTTGAAATGAATGACCAATAATAGTGATTGAGAACACTTTGTCTTGCTTAAAACTTACTAAGCATTAAATGCTTACTCCGTTATTTGAATCTCTGTTTTATAGATTTTGGTTCGTCAGCTATCGGACTCGGGATTATTGAAGTTGAAGTCGCCCACACTATCAAAGCCCTTTTGGTACACTTTTGGTTGAACTCTGAAAATGGCATGTATAGGACTACCCTTTTGTAGTGGGTCATGGACCCTTTGGATTTGTATAATTTTGGATAGCCATGCGAAAATGACTTATATATGTTTGAGCATAATGTTATAATCATTTGGTATGGATATGGTTATTGAGAGGTGTGGATATGCTTAACAAGGATTGGCCATGGGAATGGTTAATCACTATCATAATTTGTGCTATTTATGCTAAAAGGGCTAGTTGAATCATGGAAACTATGAAATAGGTAAAGTCTACCTTAAAGGCAGATGCTGACAGCAGCAGTGATGTAGATTTGGAAAATCACTAAAAATAGTAGGAATAGAATTAAATAGTGAATAAATTATTTAAATGAACCTTGATGAATCCACTTTCATATGGAAGAAACGAAATGGTCATATGAGTGGTATGTTAAGAGATAATTAGGTTTTCGTGAGACAGGGCCAGAACGGTTTCTGGATTCCTTGTTCCGACTTTGGAAATTCATTATAAATTAACCAGAGATAATTAGGAGCCATGCCATATATGTATAGATTCCTATTTGAGTCTAGTTTCTATAGAAACAAACTACATCAGCATTGAAGCCCTGTACAGGGAGATATCCAAATCGTAATGCATGAAGGTCAGTGTAGTCGCACCCTGTAACAGGGGAGACTTTAACTAATAAACTGTACTAATTTGCCCGACCAAAAATTCTATAAAAAAATATGTAGATGGAAATATGAGTCTAGTTTCAGGGAAAAATTATGAAACTAATTTTCAAGTTTTAGAACTCAAGATATGATTTTTAAGGTGACAGTGACACAGTTAGCCAACTGCCTGGAAATTTTTAAATTGGACTGCAAAGAAGTGATTTAAGTCTGCAAACCCCTCGTGTCCGACTCCGGCGACAGACTCGGGTACGGGGTGTTACAAATTTAGTGTATGCTCCATTGTAATTGACGAGTCAAATAATCATGTTACAAGCTAGCTCCCCTAGTGAAAATAAATAGGCATAATAAATGGATATGTATGTATTTGCATATGTATAAGGCTAGAGAGAAAAAAAAAAGAAAAGGAAAACTGAGTTAGTTAAAAGATGAACTAAGTAAATTAGGAGGTACTTGCTATAGTGAAAATTGCATGAATACGTAGGATTTTTCTTTCTTTTAAGGTAATATTTTTTGCACTGCCTTTACTAAATAAGCTTATGAAACTTGATCAAATTTTTAGACATAGAAGATTGCTGAGAATTGAAGTACAAAGTGCTCTCTTAAGGGTCTCACAATGCAAATGTGATTATGTTGCAATGGTAATTCTTACGTTCATGCATTCATGCATATCTTTCTTGAGAACAAGCAATAACTCAGGTTTAGGGGTGTGATAACTCTTGAAGAGAATTATATTTCATGCCTTTAGACCTAGCTAATTGCCTATATTTAAGTAAATTTAGTTGCATTTTAGGACATTTCATTCGTAATTTTCATTACATTACATTAAGAAGATTGGACGGTGATTAAATGTTATTATATGTTACTTTTACTTGTTTGCGGGAAGGATTTGTTTTGTAGTAATTGGTAGGTGCAAGATGTGGAGAAAGAAATGAAGGTTTGTCATGGCAAAAAGTTGGACAGTTTACGAACACAAATGACGTGGTAATTCCAAGAAGACCAAGTCAGCACTCAACGCCTAACAGTTTTACCCCAACTTTACTTATACCATAAAATCTACCTAAAATGAGGAAAAAAGATCATGAGATCAAGGGCTGGTAACCACCTACCCTAAAGGAAGGGATTTTAAACAAAAAAAATAAATTCTAAACAAGATGAGAAGATATCCTGGGTTGTTGGATTTACCAAAGGAAACCCTTAATGGTGAACAAGGGTGGAGATCCATAGATGAAACTAGAGGGTAGCGGTTGAGGAGAGACGAAAAGAGGAAGACGAAGGCAGTCCCTTTTAGCCACCACAGGACACTATGCCACTGGAGTGTGAACTGGACACGCGAAAGTTGTCTTCCATTTGATATGTGATATTCGTGACAGGTTTTAAATATTTATAATGAATCGTTCTTGAAACTAACTATTATCACGATAAAGGCAAGCGTACCTATCGAATAGTAGTATAGTTTTAGCAAGATCGGATTGTCAAACCCAAAGGAACTAAAAGTACTAGTAATGACTGTCTTTCTATTATCTAGCCTAAGAATAATGGGGTTTGTTTTAACTAACTAATTAACTAAACTAAGAAATCACAAAAAATAGAATTGGGGAATTACTTTTTGGAAAAACAATTGAATCAAGACAATACCAAAGGAAAAATCCACCTAGACTTCACTGGTTATTTGACTCTGAATCGGACGATTTATTCATTTGACTTGATCCGTAAAAATTCATAAGTTATATTATTATCCCTCTTGAGACTAACAACGTCTAACCCTAGGTTGAATAATTGAAATCTCTTTCTAATTAACTCCCTAAGGTTGCATTAACTCGATCTATGGATCCCCTTATTAGGCTTCACCCTAATCCGGCAAAACTTGTCACTATATCTCTAGGCGCGCAATCAACTCCACTTAATTATGACAAATGTACTCTTATACAGGGTCTATTCCTCCTCTGAATAAGAGCTTAACTTGAATCAATATCCTAGAATATCAAGACAAGAATTAAGAACAAGCCAAATATTTATCATACAATTCAGATAATAATAACAAGATCTATCTTAGGTTTCATTCCCCTTAAGGTATTTAGAGGTTTTAGTTCATAAGTAAAAAGGTAAACATCTCAGAAGGATAACGAATACAAAACATAAAGAAAAACACAAAAATCCTGAAGGGAAATTGAGGGGAGATCTTCAATCTTGATGATGAATCTGGCTTCTGAGATGGATCAATCGGCTTTCCTTGAGTAGTTCCCTGCTTCCCTCTCCATGTGTCTCTTTTTCCTCCTCCTTTAGGGTGTATTTATAGGCTTTAGAATGCCTAAGAACCCTAAAAATTGGCCTTTCTCGAATTGGACTAAACTTGGGCTCTGCAGGGACATGCTCGTGTGTGATTGCTTAAGGTCGTGGTCAAGCTTGTTAAATAGGCACGGGCGTGTGGTCACCCGTGTGAGTCATGCTTCGATTCTGTCAATCTGCCAATTGACATGGCCGTGTGGTCTGCCCGTGTTGATTTCATACGTTGGCCCATTTTCTCCGTTTTTGGTCCATTTCTTGTTCCTTTCACTCTCCTATGCTCACCTAACTATAACATGAAATTAAGGCATTAGAAGCATCGAATTCACCAATTTTAAGGAAAAATCATCCATAAAATGTGCTAAGCATGGGATAAAAATATGTATGAATTACGGTTTATCAAATACCCCCACACTTAAGCATTTTCTTGTCCTCAAGCAAAATTCTCAACTCATAATCAAAATAAATTCTTCTCAACTTATAATTTCTATCGATAATATCTAAAAATAATCCATAGGTAATCATACATTGAAGATTCGACTGAAAGAATATCAAACTTTCAAACATTCCAAGTTGAGAATTTTATCATGAAAACATAGGTGTCTCCCCTCATTTAAGTAATTACCATTTATTCAAAATGTCACAGAGTTTCACATCCTCGCTAAAGATTCACTCAAATCACTCGAGGTGTTTAAGGACAATAATTGAAGCACTCAATAGTCAATAATGAAAAGTCATTACCATAGGCTTGCATTAAAATCATATCTCCATCACCATAAATTGAGATGAAACATCAATCAAAAGGTCTTTAGAGGGTTGTAACATGGCTTTGGTTAGAGGGTGTGGTCACAAGCTGAAAGAAAGGGTTAGAATCGAGATTGAATTGAAAAATTGCCTAGCTAGAAAAATGACTAGTCATCAATTGCGTACAACAGAGCTTTTTTTTTCTCAGAATATGGAATTTAACTTCTTTAGCTCAGAAGATCACTACTACTAATATGTATACATGTATATTTTTTTCAGAACAAGTCAAATTACAAAATAAAATAAAACATAGCTAAGCAATTATTCCAACTCAAATCTCGACAAAAATAGGGATCAAATTAATTTAGGGGATTTCAACAATAATGAGTTATGGATTAATATCGAGGGTAAATCAATGAATGAGTTGTTAGGCTCAAAGGTAGGCTTTTATGGAGTGAGTGGGTTAAACCTAAGTGTCTTTATCATTTTGACATATCAAATGGTGTGGTCTTGACATGCATAATCAAGCAAGTTCTAGAATAACAATACAATACTGACGCACTCATAATGAAAGTAAGCATGAAAGAAATAGTAGATGCTCTAAAGGCTCAAGATCTCACAAAAAATTATGGCTTTTGATGTTTAAACTTGTGGATTTCAATTCAAAATAATACCTAAACTTGGGGGAACAACTTAAAATTTTTTTTAATTCGTCAAAAATCAACTTATCATGCTTGATTCCATAATGTCTTAAAGTTTAAACAATCAATGCATAAATGCCTATGTTTTAATTCAAGATATATCAATAAACATTATAGACTAATTGGAATTCATTCTAATAATGATATGAGAAAATCGTATGAGAATAAAACAAAATTCAGGGATTTTTCTGATATAAAAATGAATACCCCCCACACTTAAGATGTACATTACCCTAAATGTACAAAGATATATATATAGAAAAGAATATAAAAATAAGATAGGGAGAGAAGTGAAACTTCCTGAGTGATGAATAAATTTTCTTGAACTGGAGTTTTGGAGAATAATCGGCGTGAGGGTGGAGGAGGATACTCCGGCGGTGGTAGAGGTTCATTAGTCCATAAGTCCTTTCCCAGTGGAGTTTCAAGTTCCTGAGTAATAGTGAGCTTTGGAGCTCTTTCTGATTGTGAGCAAATCAGGAATTCTTTAAGAGGTATACTGAAGCATAATTACTCTTAATGAAATAGCCGAAGAATAGAAATTGTAAAAACTCAGGATGAAATAGTATTAAAAGGAGATAAAATAAAAAAAGAATAATTTCAAAATATAGAGATAAAAATAAAATAAAATAAATAATAGGTGTTTATAGAGAAATTGGGGCACACGGCCATGGGGCACGCCCGTGTGCTCTAAGCTCAGCCCGTGTGTTTTGTATTTTTCAAAATTAGGCGCATTGGTGTACACGGCCATGTTGCACGGCCGTGTCGATCTCCATTCGCTTCTCCCATGCTCGTGTAGGAAGGCGCACGCCCGTGTTTTATCTACAGGTTTTGTAACAGCCCTAATTTGACCCCAGTCGGAAAGTGATTTCGGGACCACAAAACCGAGTCATAAAAATAATTAAATGTTATATTCTATGCTTATTATATGTGGAAGTGCAGTGTGAAAATTTCATGCTTTGATTTTTTTCATTTGTATGTGAAATTTAATAAATAGGACTTATGTGATAAATTTTGAAAATGTGTTAGGTTAAATTTTAGTAGCCTATTAATGCATGGTAAAAAAAAATGGACTTGCATGTCAAATTATCCACTTTTGAGATAGTGGCTGGCCATGTTGTTATTTAATACAAAATATAAGTATTTTTCTATTAGTATTATTGCAACTAAATGGTTTTATATTATAAAATAATAATAATTAAAATAGAAAAGGGGTGAAGAAAACAAAGTGTTCATCTTTGTTTCTTCTTAGCCGATTGTTAAGAGAGAAAAGGGAGCAAGAACCATTCGGTCATCTTAGGCTTGAAATAAGGTAAGAATTCATGTTAGTTCTTGAATTTTTAGCATATTTTAGGTTAGTTACTAAGTTCCTTACTTAGCCCATGTCAAAATATTGAATTTGTGTGATGAATTGAGCATTCGGCCATGGAAGAAATTGAAGGGGATAGATTGTTGTCTTTATGTTTTAATGAATAATTGTTGATGAGTGAAGTTTGAGCTAGCTAATATTTAATTCGCTAGTATTTATATGTGTATTAGCCGAATTTGAACTTGAATAATGATTTTAGCAAATGTTGTGTATTAAAATGTTAGAATATGAGTAATTGCCGAATGTGAACTTAGGTAATAGTTGAGTAATGTTTGTGTTTTAAAATGATGGAATGAAATGGATGTAATGACAATGTATGTGATTGTGTCTTACATTGGGATGATTAGTTAATTAGGCACGGTTGATAAAAAAACAATTGATGATTATGTTATATGAATGATTTTATTAATATGCCTTGTTTGAGGTACGATAATAAAAGACTAAAATGTTAGGTTTGTGCCTTAATTGTGGTTCGACAAGTATGCATATTAGGTCATATATGTGAGTAAGGGTAAAACCATCGTAAATTATCGATAAGCGTGGGCTATGTATGGAACCATCTTATAATTGCTAATTTGAACGGTTGGGTGTGAATCATTGAGCATGATGTATTGTATTGAGATTATGCTTAAGTGAAATTATAGATATGTGATGAAATTGATTTGGTGATATACATGTTTAAATAATATGAATGCAAAGAATGTGTGAAAGAGTAATTTTTGTAATAAACCTGCATGGGACAGCAACAGTAATGTGAATTTGGAAAATCACCATAAATTGTGGGAGTTGAGTTAGAATCTGAATAAATTATGTAATTAAAGCTTAATGAGTCTAGTTTCAAATGAAATCAATGAGAACATATTTTGGAATTCTGTACAATGAGAAATTTGATTCATAGTGAAGAGTGTTCAGATTAGTCAAACAGTGAAACAGGGGAAATTTTAAGAAAAATCTGGTATTGATTGGCCAAACCAAAAATTCTGAAAATTTTATGGATAAAAGATATATGAGTCTAATTTCAGAGAAATTTTACGGCGATTGATTTGAAGTTTTGTAGCTCCAGTTATAAATAATTTAGTGACTATTGCTCAGGAAGACAGCTTATTGTGAATTTGTGATTATGTGGTAAAAATTGATAAAAAATTGTTAATGAGTTGCTTAATGTTTTCTTATAAACTTACTATGATCTATATGTGTGAAATTCGAATATATATATTATATTTTTTAACTAATGCTTGAATAGTCGAATAATGACTAGTTTAAAATTTTTGAATTTAAGCTCAAGAGCATAGAGGGGCAAATTCGGATAAGGGAAAAGAGAAAGTAGTTGAATAGTAGTTGAATAGCCGATCCGAGACTGTTCAAAAATATTCGAGGTAAGTTTTAAGTAGTTATATATATAATATTATTCAAAAAAAACATGACTGATTATGAGAATTAAGTGTTACTTGTCATATATGTACATGGCCGAATGGCAATTTGTATTGGAAGTAAAAAGTGATATCTTCTCATGATCAAATGATACTGTTAGAATAAAATGAGTAAGACTTTTCGTGTAAACTATTATGTATTTAAATGTGAGTGATGAAATGAGATAAAAGTGAATGAAGTATAGGATGATATATTCGAATGATGATTGTACCTAAATTGGTGTGATTGTGTTGTATAAAACTTGTTGATTTGAATATTGTACAGTACTATTCGGGCCTTTGAGCCTAGTAGGCTATAATGCTGGTGAGATACTATTCGGGCCTTTGAGCCTAGCAGGCTATAATGCAGGAGAGATAATATTCGGGCCTTTGAGCCTAGCAAGCTATACTGCCGGTGAGATAATATTCGAGCCTTTGAGCCTAGCAGGCAAAATACCAGTGAATGAATTCGGGTTTTTAAACCTAGCAGGCTGCATGCCGGTGATTTGATAAAAGTCTAAAATTAAAATACCTCGTGTTAGAACGACGAATGAATACATTCAATACGTTAAGTTGGCCAGGTACGTATTATGTATTTATATGTGAGTATGATTTAAATTGAATCATAAGAGTATAATTTGATACATATGTGAATACATGATATATTTATATCTATGATTATGATACATTCGGTCAAGGTGTGAATGTATGTGAAAATGTTCGATTTATTTATGCCATATGAATTCAGATTAAGTGTAATTAGAATGCTAAGTGTGCATTATATGCTTGTGTATATTCGGCCAATGGTAATAAATATATAGGAAATGACCTTTTGAGAATTGGATAATTGATATATAATTGAGTTTATTTGATGCATTGCTTAAAACTTACTAAGCTTATGAAAGCTTACTCCTTTTGTTATATTTCTTTGTTTTATAGATTGTTGATTCTAGTTACCTGCTCGGGGAGGGGATTGTCAGCAACTCGTCACACTATCTGTCTTTTTTGGTACTGCTATATTTTGGAACTAGTATGGCATGTATAGAATAGACTTAAGTGAATGTTATTTTGAGATTTTTTTGTATGTATACCATGTGAATATAGCAACTTTTGAATGTCAATATAAGTTGAATTTCTATCTTTGATGGTGTTTGGCTATAAGTATAACTGCTAATTAAATTATGTAACTGTGTATGTGCTAATGTTGAAATTCGAATTAGTAATTCTTCATAATCCATTTCGGCGATGGATACGGGTTATAGGGTTGTTACATTTTATTAGTATCAGAGCTATGGTTTAGTCGATTCTAGGACTAACGTAGCGTGTGTAAGTCTAGCTATACATGCCGTAAAGTGTTAATATGATAGTGTGATGATTTCTGACAATTGAAACATGTTTTTCATATAGTAATGAATTTTGATCCCGATCGAGCAGTAGCTGATGATGTAAAGAGCATAGCGCCTGCTCCCGCGTTAGGGACAGCGTCGTTGGACTCTCAACCAAATGCTAGTAACCAAAATGATGAGGCCAAACAAGCCTTCTATGCTATGATGAACAATTGGTTTACTCAGTATATTCGGAATAATCCGGCTGTTTCACATCCTCCACCCCCGACTAATACAACCCCTGCACCTGTGGTACCTCCTTTAGTTGACCTGTTGTATAACGCCCCGTAACCGAGACCGTCGCCGGAGTCGAACACGAGGTATTAACAGACTTAATTCATTACTTAAAAAGCTTAAACAATTTATTTTTAAAATTTCTAGTCAAGCTAGCAATCTGCGTCACAGTCGCTTAAAAATTCATATCTTGAGTTCTGAAACTCGAAATCCAATTCCGTAAATTTTCTCTGAAACTAGACTCATATGTCTATTTAATAAATGTTTTCTAGAAATTTTTGGTCAAGCCAATTAGTACATTTTATTAGTTAAAGTATCCCCTATTTCAGGGTTTGACTGCTCTGACCTCTATATATTACGAATCAGATATCTCTCTGTACCGAATTTCAATGACTATGAAGTTTCTTTATATTAAAACTATACTCAATAAGGAATCTTTACATATAAAGCATGACTTCTAATTATTTTTTTACAATTTATGATGAATTTTTAAATTCAGAACAAGGGATCTAGAAATCACTCTGGCCCTGTTTCACAAAAATTTAAATATCTCATAAAATATAATTTATATACCTGTTTTGTTCAATCCATATGAAAATATACTAATTAAGCTTCAATTTCATAACTTACTCATCATTTAATTCGATTTATACTATTTTTAGTGATTTTTCAAATTTACATCACTGCTGCTGTCAGATTCTGTTTTATGGCAAATTTCACTTTACTAAGGATTTTCATGGACTAAATAGCATTTTAAACATACATAACATCAAATATGACTTAGATTGGCCATTCCAATGGCTAATCATTTACAAACCCTTTTCTTACCAAACCATAGCCATATCATAAGATCAATTACACAAAGTGAGTGTTTTGCCATAAATGCCATATTCAAAATACACAAGCCATTTTACCAATTTAAGCCTTCGGATAGTGTGAACGAGTCTTCGACCTATCCCGATTCTCAAGCCGGCTTGTCAAAACTACAATGAAAGAAAAGGAGGGAGTAAGCACAAATGCTTATTAAGTTCACATGCAAATAGCAAGTAACATAATCACACAATCTCACATAAAACATCATTTGCATAAACAACACCAAGACATTCATGTTTCATTTACATTTAATATCTTTCTACGATTTCATCATACCAAGTTTTCAACCCGAGGGTTTAAGCACATACCTGTCAAATTTTCTCATTTACCACGCTTACCAACATGTCACCTTCGTTTTAGGCCTTCTTCTTATTCATGTAAGATTCACCCGTTGAACACATCGGAATATAATTCGAATACGCGGATCTCATGAACATAAGAACCATACCCGCAGCTAGACAAACTCAATAGCCTGTGGAACTTATGTAACCAAGCTACCATGTAACCCGTCCATAAGTGAACTCGGACTCAACTCAACGAGCTCGGGCGTTCGCATCCATAAGTGAACTCGGACTCAACTCAACGAGCTTGGATGCCTAGTTACATCTCACGAACTCAGACTCAACTCAACGAGTTCGGAACTCAACCATCCTAGTGACATGTCACTTGTATTCTAATCTATTCCCAAGGTTCAAACGGGCGTTTTCCTCGATCACACATCTTTGCCGTCTTCCACGGAATATCGAAATCGATACTTCGGTGATAGTTCATACTCATCAAGTAATTCACATAATTACATATTATTCAACAATAACCACAAAGCATAATATTTCATGATAATAATCAGCATCATATCATATAAACAACATTAAATTGCTTAAAATGACAATTATGTTACTACATTTACACATGAACTTACCTCGGTACAAAATTATTAGCAATCGAGCCTATTCTTCGTAAACTTTGTTTTTCCCTCGATCGCGACTTGAATCTCATTTCTCTTGATCTATAATGCCAAATTAATCTTATTTAATACATACATTCATCAAAACAGCATTTAATACGAACTTTGGCAAAATTACATTTTTGCCCCTAAACTTTTGCATAATTACACTTTTGCCCCTAGGCTCGGGAATTAAACTTCATCCCTTATTCTTATGTTTTATGACATGATGATTATTTTTCCCTTCTATGGCAACATCAAATTCACACTCTAACATGTACTTATGACTATTAGGTATTTTTACCGATTAAGCCCTTTTACTCGTTTTCGGTTAAAACCGAGTGGTACAAGTTGCTTAACATAATTTAAAACCTCATATTCAATCATAAAACACCAAAATACACAAATTTCACTTATGGGTATTTTTCCAAATATGAACCCTAGGTTGAATTATTGCTAGCATAAGCTTAATCGAGCTATCGGGATTCCAAAAACGTAAAGAACATTAAAAACGGGGTTGGAATCACTTACTATGGAGCTTGGAAGCTTGAAAAAAACCCTAACTATGGAGAACCCTTGAAATTTCGGCCAAATAAAGAAGATGGACAAAAATTGGCTTTTAATTTTGTTTTTAATTCATTTTAATAACTAAATGACCAAAATGCCCTTACTACTAAACTTCCAAAAATTCCATCCATGTCCAATTTTTTTCCATAGACTTAGAAATTGGTCAAATTGCTATTTAAGACCTCCTCATTAATATTCCAAAACAATTTCATACTAAAAACTCCTAGAATGCAAGTTTTGCAAATTATTCGATTTAGCCCCTAATTTCAATTTAAGCACTTTAGGCATAGGATTTCATCACAAAATTTTCACACAATCATGCAATCATATCATAAACATCAAAATAATTATAAAATAATTATTTCTATCTCAGATTTGTGGTCACAAAACCACTATTCCGATTAGGCCCTAATTCGGGATATTACACGTTGAGGTTGAACAAGCCCCCGATTGATAGAATTCAAAAGCACGGGGCTACTGAGTTCAAGGCTACTGACAGTGATGATGCCGAGCATGCTGAGTTTTGGCTCGATAATACCATTCGTGTGTTTGATGAATTATCGTGCACACCCGATGAATGCTTAAAATGTGCTGTATCTTTGTTACGCGATTTTGCCTACTATTGGTGGAATACTTTGGTTTTAGTGGTGCCGAGAGAACGGGTTACTTTGGAATTCTTTCAAACCAAGTTTCGCAAGAAATATATTAGTCAAAGATTCATCGATCAAAAACAGAAAGAATTTCTTGAGCTTAAACAGGGTTCTATGTCAGTTACCGATTATGAGCAAAAGTTTGTCAGACTTAGTAGATATGCTCGGGAATGTGTTTCGTCTGAGGCTATCATGTGTAAACGCTTCAAGGATGGGTTGAATGAAGACATCAAACTGTTGGTGGGTATTCTGGAAATCAAAGAGTTTGTAGTGCTTGTCGAGTGAGCTTGTAAAGCCGAAGAGCTCAGTAAAGAGAAAAGAAAAGCTGATGATGGAGCTAGAGAGTTCTGTAAAAGATCTTCGGGAAAATCCTTTCATCAGTCATTGAAGAAATTTAGAGATGACTCAGGCATATCTAAGAATACTTCAGGTTTTTCCAGACGGGACCGTGATCGACCCCCTGTGAGTACGCGAGCAACCTCGGTTGCCAGTGTCAGAAATGATCGTCAGGACAGATCTGAGTGCAAGCATTGTGGTAAATGGTATTCAAGAAGCTGTAGATTTCATGACCACTCTTGTTTCAAGTGTGGATCAGCTGATCACTTTATCAGAGACTGTCCGAAATTAGCTAAACAGAATACTGATCCGAGTGGGAGACCTAGTAACACTGCAACACGAGGTAGACCACCTAGACATACGGGTAATGCTAGTGGAAATCAGAGAGGGACCAAAGATACTACTGTACGTTCGGAGGCTCGTGCTCCTTCTAAAGCATATACTATATGTGCGCGCGAGGATGCTTCTTTGCAAGATGTTATTACCGGTACTTTCACTCTTTTTGATACTGATGTTATTGCTTTGATTGATCCCGGTTCTACTCATTCATATGTGTGTGAAACCTTGGCATCCGATAAGACTCTACCTGTTGAGTCTACTGAGTTTGTGATTCGAGTGTCGAATCCTTTGGGCCGTTATGTGCTAGTTGATAAAGTATGTAAGAAATGTCCCCTAATGATCCAAGATTCTTGCTTTCCTCCTGATTTAATGTTATTACCATTTGACGAGTTTGATGTCATTCTCAGTATAGATTGGTTAACTGTGCATGATGTAGTAGTGAATTGCAAGCGAAAGACAATTGATTTGAGGTGTTCAAATAATGAAATAATTCGAGTTGAGTCTACCGATTTCAATGGATCACCGACAGTGATATCCTCGATGTTGGCTCAAAAATATGTGAAAAACGGGTGTGAAGCATACCTTGCGTACGTACTGGATAGTAAAGAATCAGAAAAGAAACACGAGACTGTGCCCGTGGTTTATGAATATCCGGATGTGTTTCCCGAGGAATTACCTGGACTACCACCTGTTCGGGAGTTAGAGTTTGGTATTGAACTAGTATCAGGGACTACACCTATTTCGATAGCTCCGTATCGTATGGCACCAACCGAATTAAAAGAATTGAAATCTTAGTTGCAAGAGTTGAAAGATAGAGGTTTTGTTCGATCGAGTTTTTCTCCCTGGAGTGCAGCAGTGCTGTTTGTGAAAAAGAAAGATGGAACCATGTGAATGTGCATTGATTATCGTCAGCTCAATAGGGTAACTATAAAGAATAAATATCCGTTGCCACGAATCGACGATTTGTTTGATCAACTAAAAGGAGCCTCAGTATTTTCAAAGATAAACTTGAGATTGGGTTATTATCAGTTGCGAGTTAGAGACTCTGACGTGCCTAAAACTACTTTCAGAATGAGGTACGGACATTATGAGTTCCTAGTTATGCCGTTTGGGCTCACTAATGCCCCTACTATTTTCATGGATTTAATGAATAGAATTTTCAGACAGTATTTGGATCGGTTTGTAGTTGTGTTTACAGATGACATTTTGATCTATTCACATGATGAAATTGAACATGCCGAGCACTTGAAGTTAGTATTCCAGATTTTGAGAGACAAGCAATTATATGCGAAGTTCAGTAAATGTGTGTTCTGGTTGAGAGTAGTCAGGTTTTTGAGGCGTATTGTATCTGCATCGGGCATCCGAGTTGATCCGAGTAAAATTTCAGCGATACTCGATTGGAAACCTCCGAGAAATGTTTCGGAAGTTTGAAGCTTTTTGGGACTTGTCGAGTACTACAGACGGTTTGTGAAAGGTTTCTCGATGATAGTAACACCGATGAAAAAGTTGCTTCAGAAAGATATCAAATTTGAGTGGTCAGAAAAGTGCCAGAAAAGTTTTGATCAATTGAAAACTCTTTTGACCGAAGCCCCAGTTTAGTTCAGCCAGAATCCGGTAAAGAATTTGTGATCTACAGTGATGCGTCTCTGAATGGTTTGGGCTGTGTATTGATGCAAGAGGGTAGAGTAGTAGCGTACGCTTCAAGACAATTGAAGCCACATGAGAAAAATCATCCGACTCATGATCTCGAGTTAGCTGCTATTGTTTTCGCTTTGAAAATTTTGCGCCACTACTTGTTCGGGGAAAAGTGCCATGTGTATTCCGATCACAAAAGTCTCAATTACTTGATGACTCAGAGAGATTTGTATTTGAGACAAAGATGTTGGCTAGAATTATTGAAAGATTACGAGCTTGTCATTGATTACCATCCGAAAAAGGCTAATATGGTTGCTAATGCTTTAAGCAGTAAATCACTATTTGTTTTGCGAGCAATGAATGTGCACCTATCTGTGTCCGCTGATGATGTGTTAGTAGCAGAGTTAAAAGCAAAACCGTTATTGATACAACAAACCTGTGAAGCTCAAAAAGTTGATGATGATTTAGTGGCAAAGCGAGCATTATGTGTTTTGAAAGAGGATTCAGAGTTTTTGATTGATAGCAATGATTGTTTGAGATTCAGAAATCGATTATGTGTTCCGAGAAATTCAGAGCTTGTTTCAATGATTTTGAGTGAGGCTCATAGTAGCTGAATGTCAGTTCACCTGGGTAGTACAAAAATGTACAACAATCTGAAACGTCAATATTGGTGGCATGGTATGAAACGAGATATTTCTGACTTTGTTTCGAAGTGTTTGATATGTCAACAAGTGAAAGCGGAACATCAAGTGCCTTCGGGATTACTTCAGCCGATCATGATACCCGAATGGAAATGGGATCGAGTCACGATGGATTTTGTATCTGGGTTGCCATTGTCACCAAGCAAGAAAGATGCGATCTGGGTTGTTATTGATAGATTGACAAATTCGGCTCATTTTATTCCCGTACGTACGGATTATCCACTTGATAAGTTAGCCGAACTGTATGTTTCTTAGATTGTAAGATTACACAGGGTACCTACTTCTATTGTGTCGGATAGAGATCCGAGATTCACATCGCGGTTTTGAAAGAAATTGCAAGAAGCATTGGGTACTAAGTTGCATTTTAGCACCGCTTTTCATCCCCAGACTGATGGTCAATCTGAGCGAATTATTCAAATACTCGAGGATATGTTGAGATGTTGCATCCTTGAGTTTAGTATTTCGTGGGAACGATATTTTCCTTTGGTTGAATTCACATATAACAATAGTTTTCAATCGAGCATCAAGATGGCACCTTACGAGGCTTTGTATGGTCGTAAATGTTGTACACCTTTGTTTTGGACCGAACTTAGTGAGAATAAGATTTATGGAGTCGATTTGATTAAAGAAGCTGAACAGAAAGTAAAAGTGATCCGTGAAAGTCTGAAAGCAGCATCAGACCGTCAGAAATCATATGCAGACTTGAAACAGAAAGATATAGAGTATCAGGTCGGAGACAAAGTGTTTCTTAAAGTTTCACCGTGGAAAAAGATACTCAGATTTGGCCGTAAAGGCAAATTGAGCCCGAGATTTATCGGACAATACGAAATTTTAGAACGGATTGGGCCGGTTGCCTATAGACTACTTTCGCCACCTGAACTTGAAAAGATTCACAACGTTTTTCATGTTTCGATGCTCCGTCGATACAGATCCGATCCTTGTCATGTGATTAATCCATCAGAGATTGAAATTCAGTCTGATTTGAGTTATGAAGAGGAACCGGTTCGTATTTTGGCTCGTGAAGTAAAAGAACTACGAAATAAGAAAATTTCATTAGTGAAAGTACTGTGGCTCAAACACGGGGTTGAAGAAGTGACTTGGGAGCTAGAGGACTCAATGAAAGAACGTTATCCTAACCTTTTCCCTGGTAAGATTTTCGGGGACGAAAATTTCTAAGCGGGGGAGAGTTGTGACAGCCCTAATTTGACCCCAGTCGGAAAGTGGTTTTGGGACCACAAAACTGAGTCATAAAAATAATTAAATGTTATATTTTATGCTTATTATATGTGGAAGTGCATGTGTGAAAATTTCATGCTTTGATTTTTGTCATTTGTATGTGAAATTTAATAAATAGGACTTATGTGAGAAATTTTGAAAATGTGTTAGGTTAAATTGTAGTAGCCTATTAATGCATGGTAAAAAAAAAAAGTGGACTTGCATGTCAAATTATCCACTTTTGAGATAGTGGCCGGCCATGTTGTTATTATGCTTTGATTTTCTATTAGTATTATTGCAACTAAATGGCTTTATATTATAAAATAATAATAATTAAAATAGAAAAGGGGTGAAGAAAAAAAAGTGTTCATCTTTGTTTCTTCTTATCCGATTGTTAAGAGAGAAAAGGGAGCAAGAACCATTCGGTCATCTTAGGCTTGAAATAAGGTAAGAATTCATGTTAGTTCTTGAATTTTTAGCATATTTTAAGTTAGTTACTAAGTTCCTTACTTAGCCCATGTCAAAATATTGAATTTGTGTGATGAATTGAGCATTCGGCCATGGAAGAAATTGAAGGGGATAGATTGTTGTCTTTATGTTTTAATGAATAATTGTTGATGAGTGAAGTTTGAGCTAGCTAATATTTAATTTGCAAGTATTTATATGTGTATTAGCCGAATTTGAACTTGAATAATGATTTGAGCAAATGTTGTGTATTAAAATGTTAGAATATGAGTAATTGCCGAATGTGATCTTAGGTAATAGTTGAGTAATGTTTGTGTTTTAAAATGATGGAATGAAATGGATGTAATGACAATGTATGTGATTGTGTCTTACATTGGGATGATTAGTTAATTAGGTACGGTTGATAAAAAAACAAATGATGATTATGTTATATGAATGATTTTATTAATATGCCTTGTTTGAGGTACGATAATAAAAGACTAAAATGTTAGGTTTGTGCCTTAATTGTGGTTCGACAAGTATGCATATTAGGTCATATATGTGAGTAAGGGTAAAACCATCGTAAATTATCGATAAGCGTGGGCTATGTGTGGAGCCATCTTATAATTTCTAATTAGAACGGTTGGGTGCGAATCATTGAGCATGATGTATTGTATTGAGATTATGCTTAAGTGAAATTATAGATATGTGATGAAATTGATTTGGTGATATACATGTTTAAATAATATGAATGCAAAGAATGTGTGAAAGAGTAATTTTTGTAATAAACCTGCTTGGGACAGCAGTAGTAATGTGATTTTGGAAAATCACCATAAATTGTGGGAGTTGAGTTAGAATCTGAATAAATTATGTAATTAAATCTTAATGAGTCTAGTTTTAAATGAAATCAACGAGAACATATTTTGAATTCTGTACAATGAGAAATTTGATTCGTAGTGAAGAGTGGGCAGATTAGTCAAACAGTGAAACAGGAGAAACTTTAAGAAAAATCTGGTATTGATTGACCAAACCAAAAATTCTGAAAATTTTATGGATAAAAGATATATGAGTCTAACTTTAGGGAAATTTTACGGCAATTGATTTGGAGTTTCATAGCTCTAGTTATAAATATTTTAGTGACTGTTGCTCAGGAAGACAGCTTATTGTGAATTTGTGATTATGTGGTAAACATTGATAAAAATTTGTTAATGAGTTCCTTAATGTTTTCTTATAAACTTACTATGATCTATATGTGTGAAAGTCGAATATATATTATATATTTTTGAAGTAATGCTTGAATAGTCGAATAATGACTAGTTTAAAATTTTTGAATTTAAGCTCAAGAGCATAGAGGGGCAAATTCGAATAAGGGAAAAGAGAAAGTAGTTGAATAGCCGATCCGAGACTGTTCGAAAATATTTGAGGTAAGTTTTAAGTAGTTATATATATAATATTATTCGAAAATGACATGACTGATTATGAGAATTAAGTGTTACTTGTCATATATGTACATGGTCGAATGGCAATTTGTATTGGAAGTAAAAGGTGATATGTTTTCATGATCAAATGATAGTGTTAGAAGAAAATGAGTAAGATTTCTCGTGTAAACTATTATGCATTTAAATGTGAGTGATGAAATGAGATAAAAGTGAATGAAGTATAGGATGATATATTCGAATGATGATTGTACCTAAATTGGTGTGATTGTGTTGTATAAAACTTGTTGATTTGAATATTGTACAGTACTATTCGGGCCTTTGAGCCTAGCAGGCTATAACGCCGGTGAGATACTCTTCGGGCCTTTGAGCCTAGCAGGCTATAATGCTGGTGAGATATTATTCGGGCCTTTGAGCCTAGCAGGCTATAATGCAGGTGAGATAATATTCGGGCCTTTGAGCCTAGCAGGCTATAATGCCAGTGAGATATTATTCGGGCCTTGAGCCTAGCAGGTGAAATGCCGGTGAATGAATTTAGGTTTTTAAACCTAGCAGGCTGAATGCCGGTGATTTGATAAAAGTCTAAAATTAAAATACCTCGTGTTAGAACAACGAATGAATACATTCAATACGTTAAGTTGGCCAGGTACGTATTATGTATTTATATGTGAGTATGATTTAAATTGAATCATAAGAGTATAATTTGATACATATGTGAATACATGATATATTTATATCTATGATTATGATACATTCGGTTAAGGTGTGAATGTATGTGAAAATGTTCGATTTATTTATGCCATATGAATTCAGATTAAGTGTAATTAGAATGCTAAGTGTGCATTATATGCTTGTGTATATTCGGCCAATGGTAATAAATATATAGGAAATGACCTTTTGAGAATTGGATAATTGATGTATAATTGAGTTTATTTGATGCATTGCTTAAAACTTACTAAGCTTATGAAAGCTTACTACTTTTGTTATATTTCTTTGTTTTATAGATTGTTGATTCCAGTTACCTGCTCGGGGAGGGGATTGTCAGCAACTCGTCACACTATCTGTCTTTTTGGTACTGCTATATTTTGGAACTAGTATGGCATGTATAGAATAGACTTAAGTGAATGTTATTTTGAGATGTAATTCTTCATAACCCATTCCAGCGATGGATACGAGTTATAGGTTGTTACAGGTTTAACCATGGTTTCAAAACACGGGCGTGTTGCACACCCGTGTTATTTTGGCAGTTTTGCCCACGGCTATGTCGCACGGCCGTGGCTACTTATCGTATCCTGTGTTGGGGAAGAAATTTTTTGCCCTGTTTTCACACGGCCGTATCGTACGGCCGTGTTTCATCCCGTGGTATGTGCACGGCCTACGGCACGCCCATGTGCCTGGCCGTGTGGTTCTGAAAAGCCTGTGCTCAATGATTTGGTTAGTATGTTAGATTTTAAAAACTAAAATTTAAAGAAAGTAATATTGTTAGTGCTCCGGTTGCCTCCTGAGAAGCGTTTATTTATAGTCTAAGCTCGACTTACCTATCCATTGAATGGTCATGGTGGTTCGAGGAGTTTATACTCTTTATTCCTACTGTGAATCTCATCAAAATAAGGTTTTAGGCGGGTATTGTTTACCTTAAAAGTGTCAAACTTGGGATGATTTACCTCGACTGTACCAAATGGGAAAATGCTAAGTACCGTAAGAGGGATTTCTTCATTCAGTTTGGCAGTGATAATGTGAGGATTTGTAGCATCTAATAAAACTTTATCTCCAACCTTGAGTTGATTTGGAAAGGTATTGAGCTTGTTCTGGCGTAGTTTTGGTTTATCGTGTGTTTTCGGTTTATGTGTTTGTCATTCATCTAGCTCCTCGATTTGTAACCTTCGTTCTTCACGAATAGAGCCTCTACTATTGCTTGAAAATGGCTCATGTACTTCCTTCAAACTTATTTCTTGCAAGGAGGTTGCACCATATTGTCAGTTTTAGTAGAATGGTTTAGACAATCACCTTCAATTTTCGATGTGTTGCCGGAATTGCGAGCTTGAAAGGTGATTGTGTCGTCTCTCACACGAAGTGTGAGCTCACCTGTGCCAACATCAATAATCGTTCTAGTAGTTGCTAAAAAAGGCCTTCCTAAAATCAAAGGGGTGTTGCTATCCTCCTCTATGTCTAGAACAACGAAGTCAACGGGAAATATAAATTTATCGATTTTAACTAACACATCTTCAATAATACCCCTAGGAAATCTTAGAGCTTTATCTGCTAATTGAATGCTCATCCTAGTCTGTTTGGGTTTCTCAAGGCCTAGTTGTTTAAACATTTGGTAAGGCATGACGCTAATACTAGCCCCTAAATTAGCTAATGCATGATTAACATCTAAACTACCAATTAAGCAAGGAATTGTAAAACTCCCTGGATCTTTCAATTTGTTAGGTAGTTTATTTTGTAGAATAACTGAGCAAACTGCGTTTAGCTTCACATGTGAAGCCTCGTCTAACTTCCTCTTATTTCCTAAAAGCTCCTTTAAAAATTTCGTTGCGTTTGGCATCTTTGATAGAGCTTCAATAAATGGTAAGTTAATATGTAATTTTTTAAAAAGTTTAAGGAATTTTCCGAATCGTTCATCTGAACGGTCTTTCCTTGTTGCATTAGGGTATGGCACACGAGGTTTGTATTCTATACTTACCGATTTTTGCTCATTGTAGTCTACCTCACCTTTACCTTTGCTTATCTCAGTTTCTTGCCTTAGTTCTGGTTCAGGTGTGACTATCCCTTCCTCAGCTTGACTAGTAACCGCGTTGAGTTGCTTCCTTGGGTTAGATTCTGTATTGCTTGTCAAGCTACCTTGTGGTCGTTCAGAAATCAACTTGGCAAGCTGTCCAATCTGAGTTTCGAGCCCTTGGATCGATGCTTGTTGATTTTTGAGTGCTGTCTCAGTATTCTGAAAACGAGTTTCTGACACTGAGATGAATTTGGTTAGCATCTCCTCAAGGTTCGGCTTCTTTTCTTGCTAGTAAACTGGTTGTTGAAAGCCCGGAGGATGGTGTGGCCTTTGATTTCCTTGAACGCCCCATGAGAAATTGGGATGGTTCCTCCAACCTACAGTATAAGTGTTACTATATGGGTTATTTTAGGATCTAGAGTTATTGTTACCCATATATTGGACTTGTTCCTCTTCAATGCTAGGGTTGAAGGGTTGATACTCTGTGCATTCTCCTCCTTCATTCGAATCGCACCTCATCACTAGATGTACCTAAGTAGAACCACACAAACCGTCAATCTTTTTATTTAAGAGTTCTACTTGGTTAGATAGTATAGTAACCGCATCGAGGTTGAAAACACTGGCTGCTTTCCTCGGCTTTGTTCTCATAACTTGCCACTGATAGTTATTCAGTGACATCTTCTCAATAAATTCGTAAGCGGCCTCAGGTGTTTTATTATTGATAGTTCTTCCAGCGGCTGCATCAATCATCTGCCAAGTCGAAGGATTCAAGCCATTATGAAATGTTTGAACCTATAGCCAAAGCGGTAACCCATGGTAAGGGCACCTTCTCAAAAGGTCCTTGTATCTCTACCATGCATCGTAGAGTGTTTCTAAATCCATCTGCACAAAAGAAGAGATATCATTACATAATTTGGCTGTTTTAGCAAGTGGAAAATATTTTAATAAAAATTTTCCGGTCATTTGTTCCCAAGTAGTGATTGACCCTTGTGGTAACGAGTTCAACCATTGTTTAGCCTTATTCCTTAACGAAAAGGAAAACAGCCGAAGATGTATGTCATCATTAGAAATGCCATTGATTTTAAATGTATCAAAAATTTCTAGGAAATTTGCCAAGTGAGCGTTGGGATCCTCATCCTGCAAACCATCAAACTGAACAAACTATTGTATCATTTGAATTGTGTTAGGTTTCAGTTCAAAATTGTTTGCAGCAATAGCAGGTCTAACTATACTTGACTCAATTCCTGTTAAATTAGGTTTAGCATAATCATACATAGTGCACGGAGCAGGATTTTTATTAACAGCAATTGCAGGAGGTAGCAGATTTTCTTGGTTTTCAGCCATCTCTGCGGTTGGGGTTTGAATATCATCCTCTTGCTCGTTCTCTGTGTATCTTAAGTTTTGCCTTATTTATCTTTGGTTTTTGTGAACTGTGTGATTGATCTCACTATCAAAAAGTAATGGTCCTGACGGGTTTCTTCTAGTCATAAACTATAAAAAACCTGTCAGAAGAAAATAAATGAAGAATTAGAAAAGAAAATAAAAATTTAAATTGCAATAAAAGTAAAATGGCTAAAGTAATAAAAATCGAGTGTTCCTAATATCTTAGTTCCCCAGCAACGGTGCCAAAAACTTGATGCGTGATATTCGTGACAGGTTTTAAATATTTATAATGAATCATTCTTGAAACTAAGTATTATCACGATAAAGGCAAGTGTACCTATCGAACAGTAGTATAGTTTTAGCAATACCGGATTGTCGAACCCAAAGGAACTAAAAGTACTAGTAATGACTATCTTTTTATTATCTAGCCTAAGAATAATGGGGTTTGTTTTAACTAACTAATTAACTAAACTAAGAAATCATAGAAAATAGAATTGGGGAATTACTTTTTGGAATTGAATCAAGACAATACCTAAGGAAAAATCCACCTAGACTTCACTTGTTATTTGACTCTGAATCGGACGATTTATTCATTTGACTTGATCCGTAGAAATCCCTAAGTTATATTATTATCCCTCTCGAGACTAACAACATCTAACCCTAGGTTGAATAATTGAAATCTCTTTCTAATTAACTCCCTAGGGTTGCATTAACTCGATCTATGGATCCCCTTATTAGGTTTCACCCTAATCCGGCAAAATCTTATCACCCTATCTTTAGACGTGCAATCAACTCCGCTTAATTATGACAAATGTACTCTTAGACAGGGTCTATTCCTCCTTTGAATAAGAGCTTAACTTGAATCAATATCCTAGAATATCAAGACAAGAATTAAGAACAGATAATTAAGAACAAGCCAAATATTTATCATACAATTCAGATAATAATAACAAGATTTGTCTTACGTTTCATTCCCCTTAGGTATTTAGGGGTTTTAGTTCATAACTAAAAAGGTAAACATCTCAGAAGAATAATGAATACAAAACATAAAGAAAAACCCAAAACTCCTGAAGGGAAATTGAGGGGAGATCTTCAGTCTTGATGATGAATTCGGTTTCTGAGATGGATCAATCGGCTTTCCTTGAGCAGTTCCCTACTTCCCTCTCCGTGTGCCTCTTTTTCCTCCTCCTCTAGGGTGTATTTATAGGCTTTAGAATGCCTAAGAACCCTCAAATTTGGCCTTTTCTGAATTGGACTAAACTTGGGCTCGGTAGGGACACGCCCGTGTGCAATTGCTTAAGGCCGTGGTCAAGCCTGTTAAATAGGCATGGGCGTGTGGTCCACCCGTGTGAGTCGTGTTTCGATTCTGCCAAATTGACACAACCGTGTGGTCTTCCCGTGTAAGAAGGTCCAGGCCATGTTGATTTCATACGTTGGCCCATTTTCTCCGTTTTTGGCCCGTTTCTCGTTCCTTTCACTCTCCTATGCTCACCTAAGTGTAAAACATGAAATTAAGGCATTAGGAGTATCGAATTCACCAATTTTAAGGAAAAATCATCCATAAAATGTGCTAAGCATGGGATAAAAATATGTATGAATTACAGTTTATCACCCATCGGTATTCTATTTTTTCTTAACTATTTTTCTGTGAATGGATTTGATGAAAACGATGTTGGATGATATTTTGGTTTTGAATTTTATTTGCAAACCCATGAGCTAAATCTTATAGGATTGGGATTACATGATGAAACCTTTATTTTCTTTAATGATTGAAGCATAGATCTGAATTAATTTACTGTTTCATTCAATTTTTTTTTATTTCTAAATTGTATGCATGCAATTCCTAGACATAGACGATTGTGCAGCAAGCCTAAACTAATTTCATTATGAAAAGGTTGGATTAGTTGGACCGAAATTGAATGATATGAGCAAGTACTCGATGGATACTTGTAGTAGACTCTAGACATAGAGTAGCGTTCATACAGAAGGTAGCAGTGTGGGGTACCATATTAAAGGCTTATAGACATGGGCAAGGTAACTTTAGGTTTTTTCTCTCGAAAGAATCAGATCACTTTAGAACTCTTTTGAGTAGTAGATTGATTACGACTTTGACGAGACATTTCTGATAGTAAGGGTAGATTCTTAGTAATTTCAACCTTTCATATCAACATCGTGTATCCCTTATCCCTTACCGTAGTATCTTTGCCACTACATCCTTAATTGTTTATTTGTTCAGTTACACATTATTCATATAATCATTTTTGTAATTGCCATTACATTTTTACTGTTGCATTGCCATAAAATTTTCAATTATTCATCAATTACACATTTTGTTCGTATTAATATTCCTTTTGTTTAACAGTGCATTCTTATAATTATTTTGCTATAACATTAATCTAACTTTATTATAATAACTTGACCATTTGTATATCTAATCCGATCCTTGTGGAGACGATCTCACTTATGACTTTATTACTTGATTCGATGTGTATACTTGTACAAGTCACATATCTTATTCAGATGTGACAACAACCTACATGACAGCTTGTCTGCAAATATTGGTGGCTTCATCCACATTGGAGTGCTTGGATGGATGAGTTCTGGAGAACTCTTTTTGTGACAGCCCAAAATTGAACCTAGTCGGGAAGTGGTTTCGGGACCGTTAAACCGAGTCACCGAAATGTTTGAATGTGATATTTATTGTCTAGAATATGTAACTATGAATGTGTGAAAATTTCAAGCTTCGATTTAGTCGATTGCATGTGAATTAAGTCAATAGGACTTATGTGAGAAAATTTTAAAATGTGATAGGTCAATGCGTAAGGACCTATTAGTGCATGTGGGAAAAAAAGGGGGGACTTGCATGTCAAATTCCCCCTCCTAATAAGTAGTGGCCGGCCATGCTATGGGTGGAAACATGTTGGGAACATGTTGGCCTAGTGAGGTATGTAGGATAAAATATAATAAGAAGTATGGGGAAATAAAGAAATGGAAAAAGGAAAGGATGTGTGTAATTGTTTCTTCCCCTCCCCATTGCCGTGAAAGTAAGAAGGAAAAACAAAAAAAAAGTGTCCATCTTTCTTCATTTCCCCTTGGCCGAATGTTCTAAGGAAGAAAGAAAAAACAAGTTGTGTTTTTTTTGGTTCTTCTTGGCCGGATTGAAAGAAAGAATTGGGGCAAAAACATTCGGTCACTTGAAGCTTGAGAAGGGGGGATGGGTGAAGAAAACTAAGTGTTCATCTTTGTTTCTTCTAAGCCGAATGTGAAGGAAGAATAGGGGAGAAACACCACTCAGTCATCCTAGGCTTAAACTAAGGTAAAAAGTTTATGTTAAAATTTGATTTTGGGAATGAATAAAGCTTTCGGCCATAGTAGTCAATAAAGAATATGGCTGTTGTTTCATATTAATTTGGACGAATCATGGTGGATGGGCGTTTGAGCCAAACAAATGATCATATGTATGCATTAGATGCTAAGTAGAAAGAATCGGCTATCATGTTGGATGCTATTGCCGAATATGAACTTGGTTATATTTGAGTAATGTATGTGTTTTGAATTGACGGCATGAAAAGAAGGCTTAAAATGTGTTATAAACAAATTATATGTTAAACTAAGGTTTGCTAAATTACCATTTTTCCTTGCCGAATATGTGCTTAATTAAAGAAGAGTTTGTGTTGAATGTTTAAATAATTTAGATAATTATTAATCTAAGTCTAAGCTAGGTAAAGTAAATGATTGTGGCTTAATTGTTTTAGGGCAAGTGGCTATTATGGTGAAATGCAAATTCGGTCATGGAATTTAATGTATTTCTTATTGAATTTTGATAAATTTTGTTATAAGAAATATTAAGGATGAAATTGAGTTGGCTATTTAAATGTCATTAATTTTTGGTATTAAGTTGAATTGGAAAGTTGATAAATGTGTAAATATGACTTAGGGCTTATATAAGCATTCGGCATTAGCTAAGGAGTGAGAATTTGATAGTTGATGTATATGTAAATGGGTAGTGTTAATTGAATGTGATTTATTTGGTGATAATCGTAGTGGTTAAACTAGTTAAATTATTGATTTAGCTCAAGGAGTTAAAGGAGGTGAATCGAGCAAAGGCAAAGAAAAGGTCATCGAGTAGCCGAGTTGGAACCGTCTTACCCAACACGAGGTAAGTCGTTAAGCATGTAGTTGGTATTATTTCAAATGGTCATAATGTTTATGTATTGATGCTGAATGGAATGAATAAATATACATATATATATGCATGTACGTATGTGATGATGAAATTGTTGAATGAAAAGAAAAGAGGTAAGATGTACTGAGTTGTTGATCTCGGCACTAAACGTGCGGGTATAACCATTTATGACCATGAGATTGGCGCTAAGTGCGCAGGATTAAATTGTACTGCACTAAGTGTGCGATTTGACTATGTTGCACTAAGTGTGCGAAACGAATATGATGCACTAAGTGTGCGAATTGACCATGCGGCACTAAGTGTGCGAGTTTGACTATGTAGCACTAAGTGTGCGATTTGATTACGTAGCACTAAGTGTGCGAGTTGATTATATAGCACTGAGTGTGCGGACTCAATATACATTCGTGAATCATTATGGACACTATGTGTGCGACACTATTGAGTCGATCGCGGACAGCGGATCGGGTAAGTGTCTTGAGTACATGGCTAATAGGTGCTATGCTTATACTTGGTGTTGAGCCCGGTAAGTTTGAACCTATGTGACAAATATACTTGAAGTCACGTACATAAAATCTATCGTAGGATGGGTGAAAGGCCGTTTAGTCGTTTGATTGTAACGAAAATAAATTGATTTATGAAAATGCTTCAATGTCCTATTGATGAGTATATGGAATGTGAATGCATGAATTGATATGAAATTGAATCGATAGGTGGGAGGAACTATGGTATGGTTCGGTATGGATGGAGTAAATTGTCTCGTTCCATTTTGTTTCCTCTTGTGATAATGTTATTGATGGATGGTAGTACATTGCTTATGACTTACTGAGTTATAAACTCACTCGGTGTTTCCTTGTCACCAATTATAGGTTGCTTGGACTCATCTATTTTTGCGGGGTCAGGTCGTCAACGAAGTCATCACACCGGATAGCAAGTTTTGGTACTTTCTTCTTAGTTGGCTTAGAAGAACATTTTGGCATGTATAAGCTATTACGTTGTGTTTGAACTTTGGCATGTAAACTTTAAGCCATGCGAAAATGGCACGAATGTTCGATTGAGTTGGATCAAGGGTAGGCACGAAATGGACCTAGTTACTTTCATAACAGATGCTGGCAGCAGCAGTGTCATGAGATTGAAAAATCACTAAAAATAGTAGGAGTGGAATTAATTGATGAATAAATTATGTAATCGAAGCTCGATGAGTCTGTTTTCATGAGGAAGTAACGAAAAGATCATATGGGCAGTATATTAAGAGATAATCAGATTTTTGTGGGACAGGGCCAGAACGGTTTCTGGATTCCCTGCTCCGACTTTGGAAATTCATTATAAATTAACCAGAGATAATTATGGGTCGTACCATATATGTATAGATTCCTCTCTGAGTCTAGTTTTCATAGAAACAAACGGCATCAGTATTGAAGCCCCGTGCAGGGAGATATTCAAGTCGTAATGGGCAAAGGTCAGTGTAGTCGACCCCTGCAACATGGGAGACTTTGACTAATAAACTGTACTAATTGGCCCGACCAAAAATTCTAGAAAAAAATACATAGATGGGAACATGAGTCTAGTTTCTGGGAAAAATTACAAAACTGATTTTCGAGTTACGAAACTCAAGATATGATTTTTAAAACGACTAGTACACAGATTGGGCAGTGTCTGGAAAATAAATTTTTAAGGGGTTAAAGTCAGTTAACACCTCGTGTTCGACTCCGGTGTCGGTTTCGGGTTCGGGGTGTTACATTTGATTGGTATCAGAGCTATGGTTTAGTCGGTTCTAGGACTACCATAGCGCGTATGAGTCTAGCTATACATGCCGAATGTTAATGTTTAAATGTGTGATGACTTCTGACGGTTGAAATGTTTTTGTTTTGATTTGTAAATGGACCCCGGTGAAGAAAGAACTCTAGCGGATGACGTTGAGAGCGTAGCGGCTGCTCCTGCACAAGGGACGCCGCCTGTTGAACCTCAGTCATCTGCGAATAATCAAGGTGAGGGGGCTAAACAAGCCTTCTTTACCATGATGAATGAGTGGGTCGCGCAATATGCCCGAACCAACCCGGCTGTCCAACAATTCCCAAATTTGAATAATCCACCCCAAGAGCCTGTAATGCCATCAGTCGCTGATCCTGTGAGGCTGAGTAAGCCACCTGTAGACTTGATTAGGTAGCGTGGGGCCGAGGAGTTCAAGGCCATAGTAACTGATGATGCCGAAAGGGCCGAGTTCTGGCTTGATAACACCATTCGGGTGTTCGATGAATTGTCATGCACACCTGACGGATGTCTAAAATGTGCTGTATCTTTGTTGCGAGACTCAGCCTACTATTGGTGGAGGACATTGATTTCCATAGTCCCGAACGAGCAAGTAACTTGGGACTTCTTTCAAACGGAATTCCGAAAGAAATTTATTAGCCAACGGTTCATTGATCAGAAGCGTAAGGAGTTCTTGGAACTCAAGTAAGGCCGTATGACTGTATCTGAATACGAACATGAATTCGTAAGACTCAGTAGGTATGCCCGGGAGTGTGTAGCTGATGAGGTTGCTATGTGCAAAAGGTTCGAGGAAGGATTGAATGAAGATTTAAAGCTACTAATGGGTATTTTGGAAATAAAAGAATTCGTAACACTAGTCGAACGAGCCTGCAAGGCGGAAGAACTTGGAAAGGAGAAGAGGAAGGCTGAATTTGAAGCTAGAGATTATCGTAAAAGATCGACGGGTAAAGCTCCGTTCTCAGCTGTAAAGAAGTTCAGGGAGGACATTAATAAGTCGAGGGCGACTGCGGGAATTTCCATCAGGGCAAGACCATCGATGGGCTCCCGAGCTACTTCGGTAGCTAGTGTGGGCAATAATCGTCACGAGAAACCTGAATGTCCCCAATGTGGAAGACGACACCTAGGTGAATGTTGGGGCCAGTCTACTAGCAGGGCCTGTTACGGATGCGGTTCGAAGGACCACTTCATTAGAGATTGCACGGAGTTGGATGAGAAGAATAAGATTCAAGGTGCAAGACCTAGTGGAGTGACATCTAGAGGTAGACCACCGAGAATTTTAGGAGGCAGGGGTGGTAGTCAGAGGGGGGCCTCTGATTTGGCCGATCGAGCCGAGAACCGTACTCCTGCTAGAACATATGCCATTCGCGCACGAGAGGAGGCATCCTCCCCCGACGTCATCACTGGTACCTTCACTCTCTTTGATACTAATGTGATTGCATTGATTGACCCTGGTTCTACTCATTCATATGTATGCGAAACCTTAGCAACCAGTAAGACTCTACCTGTTGAGTCTACTGAGCTCGTAATTCGAGTATCAAACCCTTTGGGTCAATGCGTACTTGTTGATAAAGTGTGTAAGAGATGCCCTCTAATAATTCGAGAATCCTGTTTTCCGGCCGATTTGATGCTTTTGCCGTTCGACGAGTTTGATGTTATTCTTGGTTTGGATTAGTTAACCGCGCATGATGCGGTTGTGAATTGCAAAAGCAAGACTATCGATTTGAGGTGCGCAAATAACGAAATAATCTGAGTTGAGTCTGCGGACTTAAGGGGGGTTGCCAGCTGTAATATCAGCAATGTTGGCCCAGAAATATGTAAGGAAAGGGTGCGAAGCATACCTCGCGTATGTACTTGATGACAAGGAGTTAGAAAAGAAACCCGAATCAGTGCCGGTGGTTTGTGAATACCCGGATGTTTTTCCTGAAGAGTTACCGGGTTTGCCACCTGTTCGGGAGGTAGAGTTTGGTATTGAGCTTGTACCTGGAACTACGCCAATTTCAATCGCTCCGTATCGTATGGCACTAACCGAGTTAAAAGAGTTGAAAGCTCAGTTGCAAGAATTGACGGATAGAGGTTTCGCTCGACCGAGTTTCTCACCTTGGGGTGCACCAGTATTGTTCGTGAAAAAGAAAGACGGAACCATTAGGTTGTGCATTGACTATCGTCAACTGAATAAAGTGACGATAAAAGAATAAGTATCCGTTACCGCGTATTGATGATCTGTTCGATCAATTAAAGGGAGCATCGGTGTTTTCAAAGATAGATTTGAGATCGGGTTATTATCAGTTGCGGATTCGAGATTCGGACGTACCCAAAACTGCTTTCAGAACGAGGTACGGTCACTACGAGTTCTTAGTGATGCCGTTTGGGCTCACTAATGCCCCTGCGGTGTTTATGGATTTGATGAATCGGATCTTCAGGCCGTATTTGGATCGGTTCGTAGTTGTGTTTATTGATGACATCTTGGTCTATTCAAGAGATGAGACCGAACATGCTGAGCATCTGAGGCTAGTGTTGCAAATTTTGCGGGATAAGCAGTTATATGCTAAGTTCAGTAAGTGTGAGTTCTGGTTAAGAGAGGTTAGCTTCTTGGGTCATGTGGTATCCGCATCGGGTATTCGAGTTGACCCGAGCAAAATTTCAGCCATACTTATCTGGAAGCCTCCGAGAAATGTTACCGAAGTCCGGAGCTTTCTAGGGCTCGCCGGTTATTACCGACGAATTGTCAAAGGTTTCTCGATGATAGCCACACCAATGACGAAGCTACTTCAAAAGGATGTTAAGTTCGAATGGACGGAGAAATGTCAGAAAAGCTTCGATCAACTGAAAACTCATTTGACTAAAGCTCCAATTTTGGTGCAACCCGAATCGGGTAAAGAGTTTGTCATTTATAGTGACGCATCCCTACTTGGGTTGGGTTGCGTATTGATGCAAGAAGGTCGAGTTGTGGCCTATGCGTCGAGACAATTGAAGCCACACGAGAGAAATTATCCGACCCATGATCTCGAACTAGCCGCCATTGTGTTTGCATTGAAAATATGGCGACATTATTTGTTTGGTGAGAAGTGCCATGTGTTTTCGGATCACAAAAGTCTCAAATACTTGATGACTCAACGAGACTTGAATCTGCGACAAAGACGTTGGCTTGAGTTGTTGAAAGATTACGAGCTTGTCATTGATTACCACCCGGGAAAGGCTAATGTGGTTGCGGACGCCTTAAGCCGGAAATCACTGTTTGCTTTGCGAGCGATGAATGTACACTTGTCTGTTCTACCTGACAATGTGTTAGTAGCTGAATTAAAAGCCAAACCATTACTGACTCATCAAATTCGTGAAGCTCAGAAGGTCGATGATGAATTGGTTGCAAAACGAGCTGAGTGTGTTCCGAACAAGGAATCGGAGTTTCAGATTAATGATGATGGTTGTTTGAGGTTTAGAAGTCGTTTGTGTGTTCCAAGGAATTCGGAACTCATTCCGATGATTCTGAACGAAGCCCATTGTAGCCGAATGTCAATTCACCTCGGGAGCACGAAAATGTACAACGACTTGAAACGTCGGTTTTGGTGGCGTGGTATGAAACGAGACATCTCTGACTTTGTTTTGAGATGTTTAATATGTCAACAAGTGAAAGCGGAACATCAAGTGCCTTCAGGGTTACTTCAGCCGATCATGATACCCGAGTGGAAATGGGACCGAGTCACAATGGACTTTGTGTCCGGACTGCCATTGTCCGCAAGTAAGAAGGATACGATTTGGGTTGTTGTTGATAGGCTGACTAAGTCGGCTCACTTTATCCCCGTGCGTACGGATCTTTCATTGGATAAACTAGCCGAATTGTATGTCTCTCAGATTGTGAGATTACATGGAGTACCTATTTCTATCGTGTCGGATAGAGATCCGAGATTCACCTCACGATTTTGGAAGAAATTGCAAGAAGCTTTGGGTACCAAGCTGCATTTTAGCACCGCTTTTCACCCCCAAACCGATGGACAATCCGAGCGGATAATTCAGATACTCGAGGATATGCTGAGATGCTGCATCCTTGAGTTTAGTGGTTCATGGGAACGGTATGTACCTTTGATTGAATTCGCTTACAACAATAGTTTTCAATCAAGTATTAAGATGGCACCTTATGAGGCTTTGTACGGTCGTAAATGCCGTACGCCATTGTTTTGGACCGAGCTTGGTGAAAGTAAAATTTTCGGAGTTGATTTGATTAAAGATGCCGAACAAAAAGTAAAGGTGATCCGCGAAAGTCTAAAGGCAGCCACGGATCGTCAGAAATCGTATGCGGATTTGAAACGAAAAGACATTGAATATCAGGCGGGAGATAAAGTGTTTCTTAAAGTTTCGCCTTGGAAAAAGGTACTCAGATTTGGCCGAAAGGGCAAGTTGAGTCCGAGATTCATTGGGCCATACGAAATATCCGAACGAGTCGGTCCAGTTGCGTATCGATTGATTTTACCCCATGAACTTGAAAAGATTCACGATGTCTTTCATGTTTCAATGCTTCGACGTTATAGATCCGATCCGTCACATGTGATTAATCCCTCAGAAGTTGAAATTCAATCTGACTTGAGCTATGAAGAAGAACCGATTCGTATCCTAGCTCGTGAAGTGAAAGAGTTGCGAAATAAAAGGGTTCCGTTGGTTAAGGTGTTGTGGCTCAAACACGGGATCGAGGAAGCAACCTGGGAACCCGAGAGCTCGATGAAAGAACGATATCCAAACCTATTTACCGGTAAGATTTTTGAGGACGAAAATTTCTTAAGTGGGGGAGAGTTGTGACAGCCCAAAATTGACCCTAGTCGGGAAGTGGTTTCGGGACCGTTAAACCGAGTCACCGAAATGTTTGAATGTGATATTTATTGTCTAGAATATGTAACTATGAATGTGTGAAAATTTCAAGCTTCGATTTAGTCGATTGCATGTGAATTAAGTCAATAGGACTTATGTGAGAAAATTTTAAAATGTGATAGGTCAATGCGTAAGGACCTATTAGTGCATGTGGGAAAAAAAGGGGGGACTTGCATGTCAAATTCCCCCTCCTAATAAGTAGTGGCCGGCCATGCTATGGGTGGAAACATGTTGGGAACATGTTGGCCTAGTGAGGTATGTAGGATAAAATATAATAAGAAGTATGGGGAAATAAAGAAATGGAAAAAGGAAAGGATGTGTGTAATTGTTTCTTCCCCTCCCCATTGCCGTGAAAGTAAGAAGGAAAAACAAAAAAAAAAAGTGTCCATCTTTCTTCATTTCCCCTTGGCCGAATGTTCTAAGGAAGAAAGAAAAAACAAGTTGTGTTTTTTTTGGTTCTTCTTGGCCGGATTGAAAGAAAGAATTGGGGCAAAAACATTCGGTCACTTGAAGCTTGAGAAGGGGGGGGATGGGTGAAGAAAACTAAGTGTTCATCTTTGTTTCTTCTAAGCCGAATGTGAAGGAAGAATAGGGGAGAAACACCACTCGGTCATCCTAGGCTTAAACTAAGGTAAAAAGTTTATGTTAAAATTTGATTTTGGGAATGAATAAAGCTTTCGGCCATAGTAGTCAATAAAGAATATGGCTGTTGTTTCATATTAATTTGGACGAATCATGGTGGATGGGCGTTTGAGCCAAACAAATGATCATATGTATGCATTAGATGCTAAGTAGAAAGAATCGGCTATCATGTTGGATGCTATTGCCGAATATGAACTTGGTTATATTTGAGTAATGTATGTGTTTTGAGTTGACGGCATGAAAAGAAGGCTTAAAATGTGTTATAAACAAATTATATGTTAAACTAAGGTTTGCTAAGTTACCATTTTTCCTTGCCGAATATGTGCTTAATTAAAGAAGAGTTTGTGTTGAATGTTTAAATAATTTAGATAATTATTAATCTAAGTCTAAGCTAGGTAAAGTAAATGATTGTGACTTAATTGTTTTAGGGCAAGTGGCTATTATGGTGAGATGCAAATTCGGTCATGGAATTTAATGTATTTCTTATTGAATTTTGATAAATTTTGTTATAAGAAATATTAAGGATGAAATTGAGTTGGCTATTTAAATGTCATTAATTTTTGGTATTAAGTTGAATTGGAAAGTTGATAAATGTGTAAATATGACTTAGGGCTTATATAAGCATTCGGCATTAGCTAAGGAGTGAGAATTTGATAGTTGATGTATATGTAAATGGGTAGTGTTAATTGAATGTGATTTATTTGGTGATAATCGTAGTGGTTAAACTAGTTAAATTATTGATTTAGCTCAAGGAGTTAAAGGAGGTGAATCGAGCAAAGGCAAAGAAAAGGTCATCGAGTAGCCGAGTTGGAACCGTCTTACCCAACACGAGGTAAGTCGTTAAGCATGTAGTTGGTATTATTTCAAATGGTCATAATGTTTATGTATTGATGCTGAATGGAATGAATAAATATACATATATATATGCATGTACGTATGTGATGATGAAATTGTTGAATGAAAAAAAAAGAGGTAAGATGTACTGAGTTGTTGATCTCGGCACTAAACGTGCGGGTATAACCATTTATGACCATGAGATTGGCGCTAAGTGCGCGGGATTAAATTGTACAGCACTAAGTGTGCGATTTGACTATGTTGCACTAAGTGTGCGAAACGAATATGATGCACTAAGTGTGCGAATTGACCATGCGGCACTAAGTGTGCGAGTTTGACTATGTAGCACTAAGTGTGCGATTTGATTACGTAGCACTAAGTGTGCGAGTTGATTATATAGCACTGAGTGTGCGGACTCAATATACATTCGTGAATCATTATGGACACTATGTGTGCGACACTATTGAGTCGATCGCGGACAGCGGATCGGGTAAGTGTCTTGAGTACATGGCTAATAGGTGCTATGCTTATACTTGGTGTTGAGCCCGGTAAGTTTGAACCTATGTGACAAATATACTTGAAGTCACGTACATAAAATTTATCGTAGGATGGGTGAAAGGCCGTTTAGTCGTTTGATTGTAACGAAAATAAATTGATTTATGAAAATGCTTCAATGTCCTATTGATGAGTATATGGAATGTGAATGCATGAATTGATATGAAATTGAATCGATAGGTGGGAGGAACTATGGTATGGTTCGGTATGGATGGAGTAAATTGTCTCGTTCCATTTTGTTTCCTCTTGTGATAATGTTATTGATGGATGGTAGTACATTGCTTATGACTTACTGAGTTATAAACTCACTCGGTGTTTCCTTGTCACCCATTATAGGTTGCTTGGACTCATCTATTTTTGCGGGGTCAGGTCGTCATCGAAGTCATCACACCGGATAGCAAGTTTTGGTACTTTCTTCTTAGTTGGCTTAGAAGAACATTTTGGCATGTATAAGCTATTACGTTGTGTTTGAACTTTGGCATGTAAACTTTAAGCCATGCGAAAATGTCAAGAATGTTCGATTGAGTTGGATCAAGGGTAGGCACGAAATGGACCTAGTTACTTTCGTAACAGATGCTGGCAGCAGCAGTGTCATGAGATTGAAAAATCACTAAAAATAGTAGGAGTGGAATTAATTGATGAATAAATTATGTAATCGAAGCTCGATGAGTCTGTTTTCATGAGGAAGTAACGAAAAGATCATATGGGCAGTATATTAAGAGATAATCAGATTTTTGTGGGACAGGGCCAGAACGGTTTCTGGATTCCCTGCTCCGACTTTGGAAATTCATTATAAATTAACCAGAGATAATTATGGGTCGTACCATATATGTATAGATTCCTCTATGAGTCTAGTTTTCATAGAAACAAACGGCATCAGTATTGAAGCCCCGTGCAGGGAGATATTCAAGTCGTAATGGGCAAAGGTCAGTGTAGTCGACCCCTGCAACATGGGAGACTTTGACTAATAAACTGTACTAATTGGCCCGACCAAAAATTCTAGAAAAAAATACATAGATGGGCATATGAGTCTAGTTTCTGGGAAAAATTACAAAACAGATTTTCGAGTTACGAAACTCAAGATATGATTTTTAAAACGACTAGTACACAGATTGGGCAGTGTCTGGAAAATAAATTTTATAAGGGGTTAAAGTCAGTTAACACCTCGTGTTTGACTCCGGTGTCGGTTTCGGGTTCGGGGTGTTACACTTTTTGGAGTGTAGCGATAATGAGTAGATGTTTTATAAAAACTTGCATAATTGTTTTATAAAAATTGCACTGCCATGACTATGTGGATTAAACTTGATTATGTTAGATGATGAATATGTGTTTATTTGTTATTTAACTTTTTTTATTTAATTTGATAAAAGACCCACACTGTACTTTAAAAGCTCACCCTGTTAGTTTTGTAACACCATGTTTTTGGTAAAATCAGAATAGTGGCTTCTGGACCACAATCAAATTCCGGAAAGGAAAGTTATTTTAATATTATTTAATTATTTATAGTATGATAATAATGTCGTATGAAAATTTCATAAAGAAATTTTTACCGATTATATGTTTAATTTAATAAAGAACCAAATTGCACAAAGTGCAAAAGTTGAGTTCTAATAGCTAAAAGGATTAAATAGCTATGGAATTCAAAATTTGAGGTCCTTAAATGGTAAATAGACCATTAAAAATGCTTAGTTGTTAAGGATGATGATTCATCCATGGAAAATAAAATAAAGAAAATGATGAAATTGGAATGTGAAAAAATAAAAATAAAAATGATAAATGATAAAAAATGAAAATATCATCAATTTATCATCTTCTTCCCTAAAAATACAAAGAAACCTTAGGAAAGAGAAAACAAGTTTTCTTGGCTTAATTGGGTAAGTAATCTTTTCCCGTTTTTAGTAATTTTTATATTTCTGATATCAGAATAGCTTAAGCTATCTATTTTGGGGATTAATTTGTAAAGATATCAAAGTATAGAAATTTTTCCATGGATGTAAATGCTGAAATTTTGAAATTTAAAGTAGAAAATGAAAGGTTGTTGACAGATAAACAACTTTTGTAAAGTGAATTTTGATGAAATAATAATTTTAAGACTAAATTCTAAATTTTTATAAAATACATGGGTTGTAAATGTTACATGTAAAATTTGGCTAGGCTTAGAATAAGGATTAAATTGCATGAATTTCATTTTTCGAGCCTAGGGACAAAATCGTCATTAATTAAAAGTTGAGGGGAAAAATGATGATTTTGCCTAAGATGTAAATTGGACTAAATTGAGTATGAATTGTATTAAATTGATGTTAAATTTACTCATATAGATCTGGATAGACCACATTCGGAGTTAGAGTGAGGAAAAGAGAAGTGTTGAATTAGTAGATTTTACGTACACAATTATTGAGGTAAGTTCGTGTGACTAAATTGTGTTTATTTTCATGCTTGAATTGAGTGTGGTATGTGTTTATATGATTTATATAAATGTTAAAAATATATGAAATAATCACATGATCAATAATGCCCACAAAATGTTAAGTTTTGTTTGAATAACAAAATTCGATGGATTTCCCATATTGAATGTGGTACTGCATATGTTGCAAATAGAATATAGCTCGAATGAGCAATCTTGTTATAAGCCCTCTCGAGCATCCTGTTATATTGTTCTTGCGAGCATCCTGATCGGTAGTGATCCTGTATGTGTTGTGCACTACCGCAGCTCTTTGTGAGTGTCCTGTTACACAATTCAATCGGTTGTGATCCAGCATTTATTGTAGACACAAACGCAGCTATTCATAAGTGTCCTGATATAGGCTCTTATGAGCTTCCTGACATGGCTCACTTGAACTTCCTCCTAAGTATCCAGAGATCCTATTACATGGCTCTTTGCGAGCATTCCTAATATGCTCTTCGTGAGCTTTCTAATTAAAAGTTCTTTATGAAGTTCCTGTTATAGACTCTTATGAGTTTCCTGGTATAGCCCATATAAGCTTCTTGTTACATGGCTCATATGAGTATCTTGATATATAGCTCGAGAGTGTGCTTCTTGATTATGTGCCCTTATGGGTACCCTTGAACATGAATTGACAAATTTCTGATTTTTACACTTCGAGTGTACTACCTGTATATCCATTGATATTTCAAATAAATTCAACGGGCAAAATCCTAACATGAGAAAATATGAACATGAAATGAATTAATATACGTATCTGCCTGAAATACATGAAAATGATGATACATGATATATGGGAGTACGAGATGATGATTTATGAACATGGAAATTGTTTGATGAATATGTTTATCTATGATTATAGACTTGTACATCTCGAGTACAAGTATACTTTCCGTGTTTTCATCGATATTTTAAATAGTTCAACGGGTAAAATTTTGATATGAAACAATTTGAATTGTGACAAAATATTATGGGTACGTACTTGAATTACATGGACATGAATTTATTCAATATTTGAATACTTGATGTGGAAAGTACAAGCATATGGAAAAAGGATTATTATTATTGAGCTCATACAAGTTTATTGATATTCATAAGAAATATATATGACTAACATGCTTTGTACATGCTACATGAACACATGGTGAGAGAAGTATTTGAACATATAAATGATATCAGTTGATATATTAAAGCATGGTATGCTTGATACACAAATGTGGAACATGCTTAATGGCTTTGTTCATCTATAATCTGGTATATGCTAGAAATACATGAAACTGATATTACAAAACATGTTGAAATGTGAGATGGATGGTACATGTGTATAAAATTTTCTTGATGATTATGTAAATTTGTGATTATGAAATATTATATGGATTACAGTGATTAACATGTTGATGATGATATGTGTTTAGGCACTTGGCCAACACGACTTGGCAATGAAATGTATGTTTACCTTATGTTTAAAATGGTGGTAAGTTAAATTTTCGGTTATACGAACTTACTAAGCTTAAAAGCTTACTCTATTTTTAATTTCCCTATTTTAAAGGAATTCAGAAGCTTGTTGGGTTGGAAGCTTGGCGGAGATATTTCACACTATCCATCGACCCATTAGGTGCAAATGGTAAAATTAATTCTAGTTATAATGGCATGTATAGGTTAATTTGGCCAATGTTGGCATGATAATGCTTTGGTTGTAACTAGCCATTGGAATGGCAAGTATTAAACATATTTTGATGAAATTGTGTAGGGCCTTATTATGTTTGATGTGTTTGAAATGGTTATGTGATTAAAAGCATATAAACCTAATGATAAATGGCTTTAAGTAAGCATAAATGAGAAAATATACTTATATGTATATATATGTGTATTTAATAAGTTTAAACACTTGAACATAGGTAATGATAAGTCAAGCATAAGACTCGGCTTTAGCTTGATTTGAATGTTTTAAATTGACTTGGGAATGTATTAAAATGTCAATGTAAGTGGAAGACATATTTGGGTGAGAAATAAGGCTTAGAAATGGCTTTATTTTGTCCTTATAGGCAGAGACACGGCCGTGTGTCTCAGCCGTGTGTGACACACGACCATACGTACAGGCGTGTGGTTTGGCCGTGTATCCCCTACATCTTAAAAATTAAGAAATAGAATACTCAGGTATTATCACATGGGCAACGACACGGGCATGTGTCTCAGCCTTGTGTGTCGCACGGCCCAGTACACGGGCATGTGTCTTTGCCGTGTGACTCCTGCACCAAATTATTGAAAATTAAATTGTCTATACATCCTAGCACACAGGCGTGTGGCTGGCCGTGTAACCAAAGTCAGAGAGTTACACGGGTAGGGAAACGGTCGTGTCATTTGGCCGTGTGTCCCCTATACCTAGAAAAATTCTATGAGTTTCCGATTTAGTCCCAACTTACTTGTAATGCATATTTGAGGCCTCGAGGGCTCTTATAAGGGACTTAATGATTGATTTCTGATATGAATATTGTATAAATGTGAATGTTTGTTATCTGATTTGTAATCTATGGTAATGCTCCGTAACCCTGTTCCAATGACAAATTTGGGTTAGGTGTGTTACAAGTTTTGAACCTTCAAGTAATACAAAAATTAGGGCTTGGACTCCTCATTCGGAGAAGCACCTTGGATAGATATTTTAATAATGGGTTTTCAAACTATTTTTGGATGATATTTTTGGCTTTGGATTGTTTAATTGGGTTGTTTATTTAATTTTTAATTTTAAATTGTCATGTAACACCCCAAACCCGACCTAGAGCGTCGTTCGTTGTCGTTAATAGTTTGTTTCTAAAATTAAAACCTTTTGTATGGGGTTAGCAAATCATCTCATCACAAATGTTTGCCAAAATATTTTCCTTTGGAATATTAATTCAACTTAAATCGCGAAAGCATTTTGAAAACCGTGAATATTTTGAAAACTCGAGTTTTCCTAAACTAGTAGTTTAATATAAGAAATCAAAAGCCCACTTAAAACTTAAACCCACTATGGCCTTATTACATAATCCAAAACCCAATATGAAGTTTAAAATAAATAAAGTGAAGTTGCAGATCCACTGCAATCGTTTGGCCACCTCCGAGTCCCTCGCGACTCCAAATCGTCTAAGTCTGGGTATTACCTGCACAGTTAGGCAGAAAGGGTGAGTTTGGGAAAACTCAGTGTGTAATCTCTTAAAAATACAAATGGTCAGGTATACGGTATGCAGAAACAGACTGGGCCTGAGCCCATTACAGAAACAGTATCAGGTGGGCCTTAGCCCAATAACAGAATCAAGTGGGCCTAAGCCCAATACAGAATCAGTATCAGATGCAGATATGCCGACAGATTCCCAACCTAATCCAACCAACACACCATGTAGGGATAAAATCAACCCATCCAGCCAACACACCAAGCTTAGCACCGGTTGCGGCACTAATTCAACAGAACGGCTCAACATCGTAGATAGAACGACTAAAGGTCGTAAATATCGCAGCAACGCTACCAGTTAACAGAACGGCTATAAGCCATAAGTATCACAGAAAGGCTGAAAGCCTTGTACAGAACGGCTACAAGCCGTACACTTCCTCCGTCAATAATAACCCAACCCCATGCAGTATGTCATGTCATAAATATTGCGTGTATGCAAAATTATACTCAGTACAATCATATATGTAAATCATAAGCACATCAGTCAAACGGAACATAAGAGCATAATCATCATTCTACCATACAAGGGTATTACGGTCATTTTTCCCTACAGGGGCATTACGATCATTTTATAAACCGGGGGTATTTATGACCCATTAAATGGTCCTCCGTCTCCTCGAGTGACTTAAGTAACCTAAACAGACATAACGATGCAAATGGGCCTAAGGCTCATTTACTAGGCCCAAGTGAGCCCACACGCTCGTGTGGCCATTTAGCCCAAATTTAGATATGGTTATGTGACCTACATAGCCCAGTCCAATAATTATCACAAGTTGCAGAATTAATCCGTGTGGGGCCCATGAGCCCATTGGACCCACACGGCCCATCTAGGCCCAACATCGCCCAGAACTACCTACGTCGTGTACGCGACATGACAAGTCTATCTACGTCCCACTTAACAGTGAAGTTTACCCACGCGGGTCCACAGGCCCATACGGCCCATGAGATCGCTCATGGTGGCCTTCCTCAACGTACACCCACATTTTGTGGGCTCAATTTACCCCACGAGCGATCGCACACTCGTGAGGCCTCAAATGCAAAAGTTTTGGCTTTTCGGCTTTTGCCAACTTCCAAAAAAGAAGGGCGTGAATACACACCTGTTTATGAGAACGCGTCGAAGTCCATGATCACCATCCTTGGTTAAGCAGGTATGAAATAATCCCTCCTAAAACCAATGATCACCAACTCATCTGTTAGCTTCCCGATGTGGGATTACCTTCAACCATTAGGAAAATTCTTATCTTTTTATGACTACTTGAACCACAGAGTTCCAGTCCAACTCCATCTCCTACACAGCTCAAACAGCAAAATAAATACTCCATTGCACATCCCAAGACTTGAACCTTAGACCTCACAGTTACACAACACGCCACCTTGCCACTATACCACAAGGCTCTTTGTGTCACCATTTTAGCCTCAAGTAATTATCAGGTCTATAGGCCAAAGTCTAGATTCCTTTAAAAGAAAAACCAAAATAAATTGCAAGAGCCAAGACTTGAACCCAGGCTCCCTTGCAACCTTAATGACGCCAACCACTAGACCACATGCTTCCTTGTGACATTTATTTAACACAATAATTTTGCTAAAGCCAAAATTTTTGCTAAAGCGCAGGTTTGAACCTAGGACTTTTCCAACTCCTCTCAAGACCCTTAGCCACTTGAGCAGACATTTAATTGTGTTATTTCCTTGCACAATTAAATACTTATATACAACCTCCTTACAGACCTATACTCAAGGCCCAATACTTCTATGCCCAAATTCGAGACGTTACATGTCATGCATGCATGCTCGATGAATTTACAAATATTTTATATCTTTTTAATCATTTTTTATATTAATTTTATTTTACTTGATTTTATACAAGTCTATAACTTTGTGATTTTCTAAATATTTTTAAAAGACTGCTACGAAAGATTTTTATCAAAATTATTTTTAAAGGAAATAATTAAGAATAATACGAAACCTTTACTTAAATGATTTATGATGAGATTCTTTGGCATTATAATAAACTTCACAAATATTCATGTTTTAAATAATTGTTTTTCAAAAACAATTATTGACATTTGAAATTTTTGAGTTTCGTAAAAAGAATTGAAATCTAGCTACTTTAACAAATAAATGTTTTCAATGATTTTAGTGTGACTTCCGAGATTCGGCCATAAAGTTTAGGCTAGGTTTGGGGTGTTACATTTACGTTGTCCTGTTGTAACATTTTAGTCATCGAGCCATTATTTTTCATTAACGGTGTAACGGTAAGCTGATATGGCACGTTAAATCATCATTTCAAATAAAAATTTAGGTTAAATTATACAATCGGTCCCTATATTTTTTCATTTTGAGAAATTTAATTTTTTTTCTTTTATGTTCTTTTAATTTTCTTTTTTTTTTCCTTTTTTTTTCATTCCCTTCTGCTTCTCCCTCTGTTTTCCTCCCTTCTCTATTTATTTTAATATAGTTTTTCTATGTTTTTCATTTATTAAAACTAGTTCCTATACTTTTATTTTTTTAAAAATTTTCTCGCTCTTTTCATATTCTTCACTGTAGAAACATAATCTTTGTCTACCTAATAAACCAAGTTCTTGCTTCTTTCACATGATTCCTAAATCGAATTTTGCTCAAAACCGCATATCAATTATTCTTAATCAAATCTCAATTTTAATATAACCTAATTTTGAAACTAAAATTGGATCTAACTAATCAATATAAAAAATCATATCCTTAATCAAATCTAAACAAAAATTGAATTTTTTATATTCCAAACAATTTTTTTTGTTAGCCTATTTTCTCCATTTTTGGCCCGTTTCTTGTTCCTTTCACTCTCTTATGCTCACCTATGTATAAAACATGAAATTAAGGCATTAGGAGCGTCGAATTCACCAATTTTAAGGAAAAATCATCCATAAAATGTGCTAAGCATAGGATAGAAATATGTATAAATTACGGTTTATCAATAGGCATCACTCGTAATTTATTGCAAGTTGAATTTGATTTCTAATAAACTCATCTTAGATTAATAAATGAGTTGCAGAATTTTATTCAACTCATTTTAGTTTAAAATTTGAGTTAATGAACTTTGTTTAAGTTATGCTTCTCTTAAATAATCTAGTTGCTGGAATAATTTAATGATGCATGTTTTTTTAAGTTTTAAGTTCATTTATTTAAGTTAAGTGTTTAATTTGTTTCATGTGTTTAAATGTGATTAATATGTCTATTTTAATGTGTTTAATTGCAGGTGTCTTTTCAGCTGGAAACCGTTACATTGACGGGCTGTTACAAATTGATTAATGTGACTTTTCAAGAGAATTTCAGTTACATACAACGAGGAGTATTATTCTTCATTAAAAGGAGCTATTATCATCAATTAAAGGGAACATTACACATCTTTAAATTCGGCAGCAGCCTTTTCCATCTTCCATAACCGGTTTTTGATTAAATGATCACTTCATGAGCTAATTTTCCATTAAAGTTGCTAGTGTCCATTCAGTTGACCAAGGAGACTTCAAAAGTTTTCCCTAAACATTCAAGTCCATTGATTCAGCTGAATTGAAGTGTATTGAAGGGTGGAGTTACTTAGTTCAAAACTTCAAGAGTTTTTTAGCTTTATTTCAACTCATTATTAGCTCATTAAGATGATCATATGTGACCATTCGGCTAGACCTCTTTGGTACTATAAATATGTGTAATCAGCCTATTGAAAAGAGCATTTTTGCTGAATTTATGTTAAACTTGAGTTTTTTGAGTTATCCAATTCACTTTGTTCTTTTGGAACTGATCTGACTTATCAAGCTTTGCTTGTAGCATCTATCTTTTCCTTGTTAAACCGAACTTATCACTTTTCTAAGTGTGGCGTTCAACCTTACCTCTAGTTCCTATCTTGCATAGATAGCGAGTCAAGGTTTTTATCAACCTATCCCTTATCATTTCCACAGATTTCAACCTAAGTGCTTGTCTAGGTTTCGGGTCAACAATCTAATATTGTTGGTTCACTCTTAAGCTTTAGCTAAATCCAATTCTTTAATTCCATAATCATTTTGAAACCATTCCGTTTGAGCCTATCTTTCATAATTTCAAGCCACTTTTGCCAACCGTTCAGATTTACTCAAATTCATGATTGGGAAAACTAAACGACTCGAATCATCACCGAAACGAGTTCGTATCAGACCAATTTTCAAATGGGAAAATACCCATCGAGTACTCAAGTTGAGGTTAGATTACGTTGGAAAGAGTCTAATGAGATAGCTCGTTGTTATATGCTGGCAAGTGTGACTAGTACTCTGTATAAGCAACTGGAGAGATGTAAGATTGCTAAAGAGATTCTAGATAAGCTAGAAGATATGTTCAGAGGCCAAGTTATCTTGGTTTCGACGATCTTTCTTTCATAACTAGTTTGATGAATGCCCAACAAGAACCGGACACTCCGGTCAAAAACCATATGATCACTCTTATGGGCTATTTTGTTGAGGCTACGAAAAATGAGGCTAATCTGGATCAAAACACTCAAATTATGATGTGTTCAAAAGCTTGTCAAAAGGTTTTGTTGGTTTTGGGGCAACATATAACCTTAGCAACAAAAACCTTACGCTTACGCAACTCACGAAGGAGTTATAATCCAAAGAGTTGATGTTGAACAACAGTCAGTTGGTCCGAAAAGCAGAAGCAATGGAAAGCTCCCTAAGAAAGGCAAGGCTAAAGTATCTGGACCACCACAAGTATGAGTGCTATGAGATATGCTTGATAACTTGCCATGATTGATTGAGATAGTATGCATTCATTTAACTATAGATATTGTGTTAACTTGTGGCAATATTTGAGTACTCATTGAGCATGAAAAAGCTCAAACTCTCTTATGTAAATTATGAAGAGATATAGTTGAAACAAAGAGGAGAAATTAGCTACCAAGTGATCCAAAGCAAGGCAAATTATCTTGAATATGTGTTGTGTTTTCTACTTCAATAAGGAAGGCAATATGTGACCAAAACTGAGGGTTATATAATTTACTAATTACTGGTTATAATGGACTCTTTAAGGATTGTTTTAAGGATTTTATATCTAGTTTGTGATTGATTGTTTGATTGGATTTAGTGATTGAATATGCATGACATGTTTGTTGAATATGCATGATGAATGGTATGTATGTCTACTAGTGAAATGTTGTTATATATACTCGAATGGTATGATAAACATTTGGAAAAGTTTTAAATGTCATATTGGTATCAAATGCACCTATTTTCACTTAGAAATGCATGAGCTACAAATTTGACATGTTAAGTAATTGAATTGTGACTTTAGGATTGCATCCTATTATAGCAATTTACTTGAGATGTCAAAGTATGTTAATGCATGATATAGAGTATTTTAGCATGATTTATATTATCTATGTATGTTATATGATATGTTAGAATAGGGCAATTGGCATGAAAATAGAAAATGGTAGGTGTGTAGTGTTTAAACTTGAAAAGTGCAGATTTTTGGGCTAAAATTGCAGCCGTCATCTCAACATCATTTGGATGTCGCCTCGACGTGGAATCGTCATTGTGACGTTCTTTGTCACGTCGCCCTGATGAGAGACCCCTTCCAGAGCTCGTCTTGACATGCTGCATCGCGTCGTCTCGACGTGGCGCTTGACTTGTTCGAGGCATAGTTTCATAGCTTTGTAATTTAGTCCTTACATTTTAGTGATGCAATTGGAGTCTAAAATGTTAACAAAATTATTTGAAATTTTGCATGAGTGAGTTTTATATGCTTAATTTCATAAATCTTTTTTTAATTTTATAAAAATAAATTTCATAAAATTTTGAAAACTTCATGATTTAGTCTTTAAACCTTCATCTCGAAATTAAAAGAGATTTTCTTGTCATTTTGAATTGGTTCTTTCAAATATTGTCTTAAAGTAAATTTTACAATCTATATGTATAGTGAAGTTAGGAATTTATGAATGTTTCGTGTGATGCATGTTAAATGACATATTTACCCTTGATGTAGTTTTGATCAGAGTAGCACTACGAAAGCATCATTTTGGGTTTGCGCGTTAATTTAAACTAAATGTTTGACATTTAAGCATGCATTTCATGGTGTGATTGGTGGTTTTATGGAGTGTTTGGAGGTCGGTAAGGAGAGTCACGTAAATCGCTAATATGAAATTTCGAATTTGGGTTGGTCTATCCCGATTAGGTTTAGGGCACCACATTTCTACCAATAATCTAAGTCATCTACAAAATCCTTTAACCTTAAACCTTAATTATCATTTTAAACCCTAAATATTAAATTAAACATTAAACCCCAAATTAAAACCTAAATCAAATTTAATTAAACCATAGCCCTCACTATCACCCCTAATACCCAAACAAAAAATGTAACAACAATCATACCAATACCCCACATTATTCATTAAGCCCAAAATCAAACTTTAAACCCCCTTGTATCATCTCATTTCATCAATACCCAAACAAAAAATGTAACAACAATCATACCAATACCCCACATTATTCATTCTTTCTTCCTTTTCCTCTCTATTTCTTTTACTTTCTTTAACAACCCAATTATTACAATACGTGCACGAGGACTCATCAGATTATCAAACCAAGCAAAGAAGTGGAAATATCTCCGATCACCATAGTTTTGACACCCAAAGAACCTTCTTCCGAGATTATCGTTTGACCAAGATGTCCATAATGCTACCAGAATTCCACAGTAGCATATTGAGTTGGCATGTGCTTCATCCATTTTTGTCTTTCTTCTTTGCCTTGAATTCATGATAGAAAGAAAACAAAACAAAAAAAATAGGGATTTTACCACTAAGGGCCTTTTTATAAATGGTAAAAATTTTTAGTTAATGTTAAATGTTTTTTTTTTTAAATTACTTTAATGACCTGTAAAAATATTCACACAATTGGTATAGTGGTTAGAAATACGTGGCATCCTAATCAACTTTCTGTTCAAATTTTAAGGGAAAAGTGACCAAAACAAGAATACTCCCGGTTTAGACCCTAGTGAGAATAGTGATTTCAGGACCACAAATCTGAGTCAAAAAAATATTTTTATATTATTTTCTGTACTTATAATATGTGAATTGATATGTGTGAAATTTTCGTGATTTAATTTTACCGTTTGTGTGCTTAATTTGCAAAAAGGACTAAATCACAAAAACTGCAAAATTGTCCTTCTATTTGATTAATGGCCGAATTAATGTGTCTTTATTATTAAGAGGTCCTTATATGGTTATTTGACCATGGCATGCATTAAATGACTTAGATGGACATTAGATAATGGTTTATTAATGTTATAATGCAAGGGTAAAATGGTAAACTAGTTAATAATATAGATTAAATAAAATAAAGGCATAATTATTCATCATCTTTGCTGAAAATACAAAAGAAAAAGGAAAGAAAAGCTTGCTAGGGTTCGGCTATGGTTTTGGCTTAATTAGGGTATGTGTTTTTGTTTGGTTTTTGATAATTTCTATGTTTTTGTAATCGTTATCAAATGTTTTATCAAGCCCATGTCTGCATTTAAGAAATTGATAAAGATTTTGAGTTGAGCCATTTATGAAATTGTGAGCTTTGTGATGTTAATTGATGAAAAATGAAAGACATGTGTTAGATTAATGTGTTTCGTATTTGAATTTTTGATGAATTTGACTAATTTGGGCTAAATTATGAAAATGGGATTTTGAGGGACTAAAGTATGAAATAAATGAAATATATGGGCTTATATGAGCTAGAAGAAAATTCGGATTAGCATGTGTAATATGAAATTATGTGATTTTATGATTAGGGACTAAAATATCAAAATATGAAAATATGAAGGCTAATTTGTAAAATTTCCTGATTATATGTTTTTAGATTGAATTGAATGATTTGGTAAATAAAGGAGTTAAATTTGAATGTCAATAGATCAAGAACAAAAGAAAACGGAATTAAATTGGGGAAAGTCGAAAGTAGTTGAATATTCGTTTGTTTTCGTTCATTCTCGTACAAGGTAAGCCGATATAAAAATAAATGTGTTTTGAATTGAATTATTATTGCTTATATGCTATTTAATAGTGATGAATGGTTATTTGAGTTGAATATGAGAAATCTGAGAAAGTTCCGATAATGTGACAACGTCTGAAAAGCACCATATGAACAATAGGAATAGTTAGAATACATATGTCATGACATAGGATTTCGATATATGATTTCGTGTAAGACCACGTTTGGGACATTGTCATCGATTTGAGATTTACATGTAAGACCATGCCTGGGACATCAGCATCGTATTTGATTTTGTGTAAGACCCTGTCTGGGATAGTGGCATCGATATTTGATTACATGTAAGACCATGTCTGGAACGTTGGCATTGTACGAGTTTTCTGAGTTATCCGCGTATCCTATTTGATTCTGTATGGTTCAACGGGCATTCCAAGAAACGAATGACTATGTGAATGTGTATCCAATTCAAGTACATTTGAAATGTATATCATGTTTGAGAATGAAAGGTAAGTATATGTACATTTGTGGACATATGATATATGTATGAATTATTATGAGAATGAGATGTGTTATATGTAAGTGAATTATGATCAAATGAATTATATGAGACATATGGATATGTGATTGTATTTTGCCATGAGTTACATGAATAAATTAGTTTAGAATTGTGTTATGTGGTAAGTTTATTTGTATATGACTTACTAAGCTTTTGAAAGCTTACTTTTCGTGTTTTTCAATTGTTTTATAGATTATCAAAGCTACCAGAAGCTCGGGATTGTCGAGGATCATCACCACACTATCGAACTCTATTTTGGTACCTTTTGAAAATATGAATATTTAAGTATGGCATATATAGGCTAGAAGTATTTGAATATGATTTGTGAAGTGTATATCATGCCATGTGATATGGCTTGATTAAAGTTGCAATTTAGTTTTGGTTTTCGTATATAAGTTGTGTTAAGAAATGATATGTTTTAATGTGCATAAATGGCCTAGTGAGAAATGGTCAATTTAGTAAGTTAGTTATGTGAATTAGCTATGGTAATGGTATGATTTTGATATGAGAATGGATGTAAAAAAATTGGGATAGTGACATGTATGAATGAATGATTTTTAGTATATGAATTTGGTATGCTTTGATATGAAATTGATTGGTGACATTGTGGATTGAAATACACATGTTTGAGTATGGTTTTGATTGCCTTTTTGGTCATGAATTGTGCTTTGGTTGAAGCTTATAGGGATGACCCTTAAGGGTGGCAAATTAGCTTTGCAAATAGCCTATTTTTGTCCACACGGGCAGAAACATGGGTGTGTATCTCAACCGTGTGCGACATATGGTCATGTTACACGGCCGTGTGTCCCCTAGGGTACCCTTCGATTTAAAGTCAGTCTCGAGCACGGCCGAGACACACGGGCTTGTGGTTAGTCGTGTGACTCAAGTCAGTTTCGACCACGACCAAGGCACATGGACATGTCTCCGGCTGTGTGGTACAAGTCAGTGTGTATGCCCTGTTTTACCACGGCCTAGACACAGGGCGTGTCTAATGCTGTGTGAGGCATACGGCTTGTTCATAGAGGTGTGTGATATTTGAAATGTTGAAAATTTTTCTAATTTTCTAAAATTTTTATATGTTATCAACTTAGTTCCGAATGCATGATTAAAGCCTTGTATGCTTGATTTAAGTACATATTGAATGTGATTGAATGATATGGATTGAGATAAGATGTTATTAGATAAATGATAATTCTAAATTGAGTTATAAGTCCAGTAATGCCTCTTAACCTATTCCGGCGGCAGTTATGGGTCTGGGGTGTTACATTTTATTGGTATTAGAGCTACGATTTAGTCGATTCTAAGACTAACGTAGTATATGTGAGTCTAAGTATACATGCTATATTTATAAACTGCGATAGTGTGATGAATCCTGACAGTTAAAAATGTGTTTTTATATAGTAAATGGATCCTGAACGATCAGTAGCTGACGATGTTGAGAGTAATACTCCCACTCCCGCTTAAGGGGTAGTGCAATCCGATTTTAGACCTGTTACTAGTAGCCACGAGGGAGAGGCTAAGCAAGCCTTTTTCCAAATGATGAATGATTGGTTCATTCAGTATATTAGAACAAATCTGGCTGTTTCACAACCTTCACCTTCGTCTAATCCTCCACAAGTCCATGTCATGCCACAAGTGAATCTGATTCAGTTGAATAAGCCTCCGGTTGATAAAATTAGAAAATATGAGGCTGAAGAGTTTTGAGCTACTACTGATGATTATGCCAAGAGAGCTAAGTTTTGGCTCGAGAATACAATATGGGTGTTTGATAAAATGTCATGTACTCCTGATGAATGTCTTAAATACGTCGTTTCACTTTTGAGAGAAACAGCATACCATTGGTGGAAAACGTTGATATCAGTGGTTCCGAAAGAATGAGTCACTTGGGAGTTCTTTCAAACAGAGTTTAGAAAGAAGTACATCAGTCAAAGATTCATCGATCAGAAACACAAAAAGTTTCTTAAGTTGAAACAGAGCCGTATGTCTGTTACGGAATATGAGAGATAATTCGTTAGATTGAGCCAGTATGCACAAGAATGTGTCTCGACTGAAGCAATTATGTGTAAGAGATTCGAAGATGGCTTGAATAAAGACATCAAGTTGTTAGTCGGGATTCTAGAAATAAAAGAATTTGTAGTGCCTATTGAACGAGCGTGTAAAGCTGAAGAGCTTGGCAAAGAGAAAAGAAAAGCCAACTCAAAAGTTAAAGATGCGAGAAAAATATCCGCAAGTAAATCATTTCAGTCTGCGTCAAAGAAATTCTGAGATGATTATAGCCGTTCAAAAGTTAATGTGGGAAATTCGAGTAGAGATCGTGCTAAATCATATTCGAAGTCTAGAGCTCCAGCTACTTCAGTTGCAAGTGTTGGAAATATCCAATATCGACCTGAGTGCAGAAACTATGGTAAAAGACATCCAGGGAGTTGTAGATTGAATGATCAAGCTTGCTTTAAATGTGAATCTTTAGATCATTTTATCTAAGACTGTCCCGAGTCTGTTGAACAAGAGCACAAAATCTGAGATCGAGTAACATGGCAGCTCGAAGATGACCACCCAGAAACACGGGTAATGTGAGTAGTATCCAAAGAATGACTAAAGACACAGCTATTAGATCTGAGGCTCGCACACCTGCCAGAGCTTATGCTATTCGCGCTCGCGAAGAAGCTTCGTCTCCAGATGTTATTACTGGTACTTTCACTCTCTATGATATTAGTGTTATTGCATTGATTGATCCTGGATTAACTCATTCTTATGTATGTGAGACTTTAATATACAACAAGACTTTTCCTGTAGAGTCTACTGAATTTGTGATTAGAGTATCGAACCCCTTAGGCAGATGTGTTCTGGTTGACAAAGTATGCAAGAATTGTCCGTTGATGTTTTGAGATTTTTGCTTTTCGGTTGATCTGATGTTATTGCCTTTTGATGAGTTTGATATAATTCTGGGCATGTATTGACAAACTTTGCATGATGCTATTGTAAACTGCAAACAAAAGGCTATTGATTTGCGATGCCAAAATGATGAGATTATTCATATTGAGTCTAATTATTTGAATGGCTTGCCATCAGTGATTTCGTCGATGTTGGCTCAGAAATATGTAAGAAAGGGTTATGAAGCTTACTTTGCTTTTGTATTAGATATTTAAGTGACAGAAAAGAAAACTGAATCAGTACCTATTGTCTATAAATTCCCTGATGTGTTTCCTAAAGAACTTCTGGGATTACCTCTATAACATCCCGAATTAGGGCCTAGTCGGAACAGTGGTTTCAAGACCACAAATTTGACTTAAAAAAATTATTTTTATTATATTTTTATGGTCTATGATTTCACGGAATGATTTCGTGAAAATTTCATTCGAAAATTTCGACGTTTGGGCACTCAATTTGGTCAAAAGGATTAAATTGTAAAAAGTGTAACAGTTGAGTTCTACATGTTAGAGGTGTCTAATTGTTATGAAATTTTAAATGGGAGGTCCTTAAATGGTAATTAGACAGACCATTGTATAACTTTTTGGACAAAAATTGCCTTGGTTGGGTAAATTTTGAAAGAATAGTAAAAAGGGCATTTTGGTCATGTAAGGGTAAAATGAATTAAAAGACAAATTTTAAAACCCAAATGTGTCCCTTTCTTCTTGCTTTAGCTGAATGTACCAAGAGCAACTATGCTTAGGGTTTGGCCAAGCTTCCAAGCTCAATAGTAAGTGATTCTGAGCTCCATTTTTAACATTCTATGCTTTTTTGAAGTCCCGGTAACATGCTCTAGCTATTTCTACCATTTATTTGAGCTAGGGTTTGTGTTTAAAAATTTTCCCATGAATTATATATATGTATTTTGATGTTTAATGGTAGAATATGAAGGCTCATTGTGTAATAAATGATTTTTACTAAGTGGTTTTTGATGAAAACGTCTGAAAGGACCGTTTTATAAATATTGTAAAACTAGTCATAAAAGGGTGATTTAGTGGAAATTAGGGGCTTCCATAGTTATGAAAATAATTCATCTAGGCTTTAAATGTAAGGAAATTGAATAAAAATCATTTTACGAGCATTGGGGCAAAAGTGCAAATATGTAAAAGTTTAGGTGTCAAAATGCAAATTTGTAAAAATATGATTTTTGGACCCATATGAATAATGTGACTAATTAGTAGGCTAAATGTGATATTATAGATCAAGGAAAACAAGATTCGGGCTTACAACAAGGTTGAACAAGGTTAAGCACAAACTCGAAATAAATAGTCGTACTCGAAACCGAGGTAAGTTCATATGTCAATGATAATGCAATGATATTAATGTTCATACTTGAACTTAAATTGTGTGTTAGCATTGTGTAATGGATATTTATTTAGTTGATATAAAGATTATATATTGTAACAAATGCCTAACTATAATTGTATGTAATACCATGTTTATTTCATGAACTAATCTCTAAATAAACATGGAAATGTGTTGAATAGGATGTACATTGCATGATCAGCTATGCATAATGAGATACTTGATGAAAAGAGAAAAATCTCGGTTGAATAAAAAGGGAAATCCGATGGATAAACCATGGCTTACATGACTTGAGATCCTACATGTGTTGCAAAAAAGGATTTAGCCCGGACAAGTAATCCGTTGATCTCAAATATAGAAAAGGATCTAGCCCGGACAGGTGTTCCTTGAGTGATTGAACCTCCCAAAGAATATGTGTGCATTAAGAATTTAGCCCGGACGGGTAATCCGATTAGGATCTGAATTTAGCCTGGACTGGTAATTTAGATCCGATTTCATTTGAGTATATGTCGTTGTAGGGGATTTAGTCTGGACTGGTAATCCTGACAATACTTTATGAGTTTATATTATGGGGAATTTAGCCTGGACTGGTAATCCCGCCGTAAGATGTGAGGTTCGCGAGAGTGCGTACATAAGATGATCACCTGTATGACTTGATGGTAAATGGATTATCCATCGAGATTTTCGAGAAATTCAACAGGTATTATAATGAATAACACGATGAAAGTCCCGAGATGAGCATGGTGATAAAGGTAAAGTTAATCAATACGCTATGGATATATACAGGTACGTACATTATACTCATAAGTGATGCCTTATTGAAATGTGATAAATGATGAGTAAGCGAATTCATGCACATGTATGTGTATAAATGATGAACAAGTGAAAAGATTTGAAAGACGAACCATCTTTATACTTATGATTATGAATTGTGTTGCAATATCATGTTAACTTACATTGTGTAATTGAATATGGGATTTATGAAATAATGAGTCCATGATCAATGTGACAATGAAATTATATAGCTATTGTGATTTTGCACCGAAACAATGTTCAATAGCAGCAATAGCCCGAATTTGAAAAATCACCATAAATGGTGGAAGTCTAATTAGAGGATAAATAATATATGAAATTAAAGCTTAATGAGTCTAGTTTCATGCAAAGGAAACGATGTAAGCAAAAGAATTATGTGTTATGAGATATTTAAATTCTTGTGAGATATAGTTAGAGTGATTCCAGACTCCCCTGTATTAAATTTGGAAAATCACTAGAAATTTTAAAAAAATAATTATGAGTTAAAATTAATATTAATGAAATTCTTAATGAGTATATTTTCAAGAGAAAGAGATAGGAACATTATCCGAATCTCATACTATGTGATATTTGATTTTTAGTAAATAGAGGTCGAAGCTGTTAGACAACAAAATAGGGGAGAGTTTAAAGAATAAACTGTACTTATTGGCTAGACCAAAAATTCTAGAAATTTTATGATAAGAAGATATATGAGTCTAGTTTTAGGGAAAATTAACATATCTTAATTTAGAGTCCTGTAGCTAGATATATAAATAGTTTATCAACTATGACTCAAGTAGACAGCTTGACCAGAATATGAATAAAAGTGTAATTATAGTTGTTTTACCTAAGGAAACATGTGGTTATAATGCTTATTATTTTCATATGGACTTACTAAGCGTAAAGCTTACTCCCCATTCCATTTCTTCTGGTGTCCTCAGGTCAGCTTGGGGTTGGAGATCGTCAGAGGCAACCTCACACAATCAAGCTACCATCTTTGAAATATTGTTGAAACTTAATTTCTTCAAGTGAGTGGCATGTATAAGGACTTAATTATGGATATGTGATTTTATGTTTTTGCCAAGATGTTGGCTTATATTAATTCATTATATATAGCCATGAGATGTGGCTTATAATGATTTTGGCTTGTAAGCCTATTTGTCCATGATATGTATTAATGTCTTGTGATGTGGTTATGTGATTATGCTTGTTCACTATGTATGAGAAGTATATGGCACTTGTACATGATGAATGCCCCAGGACCATTCGAGATGGTTGTGGCCATAGAGTGAATGTGTGGCATGGTAGTAAGATGATAATGATTGAACATGGACAATTGTTGAATGTGTAGATATTAAGTGTTGGGTAATAAAAACATGTATGACAACATGCAAATTATTTAATTGAATTTCACCAAAGGTTGATTAAACATTAAATTGATGTTATAATTGATGGTTATGATGTGTAAAAGTATGGGGGAAAATAAGGTCAACATAAGGCTTGGAAAATGGCCTAAGTGTTAGCTACACGGGCAAAGACACGACCATGTGTCTCAACCGTGTGGAGGACACATCCTAGTACACGGGCGTGTGGCCTGGTCGTATGGTATAAATTATTTTACTGACGTCATAAATAAAGAGTTAACGGGCTGAGGATACGGGCGTGTCCCAAGCCACACGGGCGTGTCCCAAGCCACACGGCCCACCCACACGAGCGTGTGACTCTCCAAAGAAAGAAAATTTATTAAGTTGCCCAAAGTTTATCGAATGTTTTCGGTTTTGTCCTGAACCACCCCGATGTATGTTTTAGGCCTCGAAGGCATGTGTTTGAAAAGTTTCAATTTTAGGTGAAATTTGGTGACCCAATTTTGTATGTTTGTGAATGTTTAAGTCCGGTAACGCCTCGAACCCTGTCCTGGAGTTGGATATAGGTGAGGGCTGTTACATTTAGTGGTATCAGAGCTATGATTTAGTCAGTTCTCGGACTAACCTAGCATATGTATGAGAGTTCAGCCATACATGCCACCGATCTGTGATAGTGTGATGTCTCCCGACGCGCATGAGAGCCATTTTGTTTAGATAAAGGTACTCTCCAACTGAGCTACACCGACTATGTTAAATGTGATGCTAAAATATTCGAGTAAAGTATAGTCATGATGAACTGAACCTTGGAAAGGTACGAATGAGGATTCATGGAATGTGTATTTGGTGGAATGAGCTTCTCTATGATTAATAGATAATTCTATGATGTAAATTGTCTAATTGCTTGAGTAAATGCATGTGTTTCGATAACTTACTAAAGATGTAGATGGAATGAATATTCACGTGCTTTTATATAAAAGATTATGGTTGATAAGCTCGTATAGCTTAAGTAAATGTGTTAAATTGCTTGGACTGATTTATATTATTGTAATAATATGTCTAAATGATGGTGTACGAGGTAAAAGTATAGATTGTGATAAATTTATCTATGTTTTTTGGCCCATGTATGATATCATGTGCATGATTTGTATGATTAAATGAATAGATAAGTAAAGTTATCCAGAAAACATGGAATGAATGTATAAGTATACTTGTTAAAATGAGGTGACTGGAAAGTGGGCGTAAAATCAATATGATATTTAGTTTACCTCAATTGAATGACATGATTATGATGATGAAAGTTGTGTTACATGTATATGTAAATGAGAGTCGAGTCAAAGGCCCTATTGTGACAGCCTAAAATTGACCCTAGTCGGGAAGTGGTTTCGGGACCGCTAAACCGAGTCACCGAAAGGTTTGAATGTGATGTTTATTGTCTAGAATATGTAATCATGAATGTGTGAAAATTTCAAGCTTCGATTTAGTCGATTGCATGTGAATTTAGTCAATAGGACTTATATGAGAAAATTTTAAAATGTGATAGGTCAATGCATGAGGACCTATTAGTGCATGTGGAAGAAAAAGGGGACTTGCGTGTCAAAGTGCCCAATTCTTGATAAGTGGCCGGCCAAGCATGACTCCATTCCTCCAAGTTTATGTTGTTTATTATTTAATATTGGTAAGTAAATTAAAATAAATTAAAAAAAGGAATTAAAAAGGAAGAGATGAATAAAATAAGGAGGGAAGAGGGAGTGTTCATCTTTTTTTTCTTTGGCTATTGCCGTGAGTGAGGAGAAGGAAGGGAGATTTGGTTATTGGATTTTGGCTTGGAAGATGGCTAGAATGAGGTATGTATTGAATGATTCTTGAAAATCTATGCATGTTTGAGATGGTTAGTTCAAATTCTACTCATCCTATAGATTAGACTTAGGATTTTGAGGTTGAAATTCGGCCAAGAAGCTTGAAACTCTTAGTAGATGTGTTAATGTCATTAAAATGGATAGTAATGTAGGATATGGTGAGTGGTTAATTGCTTTTAACTTGAAAGTTGAGGTTAAAGGGGTTAAGTGATTGCCGAATCTAATTTAGGGGTGGAGGATTGTGTTCATGTTATATTGGATAGGTAGAGGTTGTAATGAGGTTGAAATTGTTGAATTGTTAGCTTGGTAACTAATGAAGTAATCGGCCATATGGGGTAAAAATGGGATGTTCATTTTAGTTGTTGTTTCATTTTTGTGAGAAATGGGTCAAGTATTCATGAGATGAAATTGTGTGATTAGATAAATTAAAGGTAATAGTATAGTTGATGAATATATATAGATATACATATTCGGCCATCACTTAGGAGCTTATGTGATGTTGAGTTAAGCTTTGCATATTCGGCTATATATATATATATACATATATATGTAAGCCCATTCGTGATACTACCTTAGGACTATGTATATATAACCGACAAAAGAATGGGAAAAACTAGTAAGGGTGAAGGCCGAATGAGCTATAGGTGGTGTGGATGACTTTTATACATGTGGGTGTGTGTGTATGCCATTTAGTTGGTGACATTCGGCATTTCTTAATTAACATTAGAGATGAGAGAATGAAATCGGCATGTGTGTTTGTGGAAATGCCGAATGTGAATTTGGATAATATTGAGTAATGTATGTGCTTTAAAATGATGGAATGGAGTGGATGCTTTAAATGTGTTACGAGCAATTATAAGTTAAATTAAGGGTTGCTAAGTTACCATTGTCATTGCCGAATATACAAACATACATATGCATGTGCAATTGAAGAATGAATGTTTAGCAAGATGGTTAAACTAGTTAAATTATTGATTTAGCTCAAGGAGTTAAAGGAGGTGAATCGAGCAAAGGCAAAGAAAAGGTTATCGAGTAGCCGAGTTGGAACCGTCTTACCCAACACGAGGTAAGTCATTAAGCATGTAGTTGGTATTATTTCAAATGGTCATAATGTTTATGTATTGATGCTGAATGGAATGAATAAATATACATATATATATGCATGTACGTATGTGATGATGAAATTGTTGAATGAAAAGAAAAGAGGTAAGATGTACTGAGTTGTTGATCTCGGCACTAAACGTGCGGGTATAACCATTTATGACCATGAGATTTGGCGCTAAGTGCGCGGGATTAAATTGTACAGCACTAAGTGTGCGATTTGACTATGTTGCACTAAGTGTGCAAAATGAATATGATGCACTAAGTGTGCGAATTGACCATGCGGCACTAAGTGTGCGAGTTTGACTATGTAGCACTAAGTGTGCGATTTGATTACGTAGCACTAAGTGTGCGAGTTGATTATATAGCACTGAGTGTGCGGACTCAATATACATTCGTGAATCATTATGGACACTATGTGTGCGACACTATTGAGTCGATCGCGGACAGCGGATCGGGTAAGTGTCTTGAGTACATGGCTAATAGGTGCTATGCTTATACTTGGTGTTGAGCTCGGTAAGTTTGAACCTATGTGACAAATATACTTGAAGTCACGTACATAAAATTTATCGTAGGATGGGTGAAAGGCCGTTTAGTCGTTGATTGTAACGAAAATAAATTGATTTATGAAAATGCTTCAATGTCCTATTGATGAGTATATGGAATGTGAATGCATGAATTGATATGAAATTGAATCGATAGGTTGGAGGAACTATGGTATGGTTCGGTATGGATGGAGTAAATTGTCTCGTTCCATTTTGTTTCCTCTTGTGATAATGTTATGGATGGATGGTAGTGCATTGCTTATGACTTACTGAGTTATAAACTCACTCGGTGTTTCCTTGTCACCCATTATAGGTTGCTTGGACTCATCTATTTTTGCGGGGTCAGGCCGTCATCGAAGTCATCACACCGGATAGCAAGTTTTGGTACTTTCTTCTTAGTTGGCTTAGAAGAACATTTTGGCATGTATAAGCTATTACGTTGTGTTTGTACTTTGGCATGTAAACTTTAAGCCATGCGAAAATGGCACGAATGTTCGATTGAGTTGGATCAAGGGTAGGCATGAAATGGACCTAGTTACTTTCGTAACAGATGCTGGCAGCAGCAGTGTCATGAGATTGAAAAATCACTAAAAATAGTAGGAGTGGAATTAATTGATGAATAAATTATGTAATCGAAGCTCGATGAGTCTGTTTTCATGAGGAAGTAACGAAAAGATCATATGGGCAGTATATTAAGAGATAATCAGATTTTTGTGGGACAGGGCCAGAACGGTTTCTGGATTCCCTACTCCGACTTTGGAAATTCATTATAAATTAACCAGAGATAATTAGGGGTCGTACCATATATGTATAGATTCCTCCCTGAGTCTAGTTTTCATAGAAACAAACGGCATCAGTATTGAAGCCCCGTGCAGGGAGATATTCAAGTTGTAATGGGCAAAGGTCAGTGTAGTCGACCCCTGCAACTTGGGAGACTTTGACTAATAAACTGTACTAATTGGCCCGACCAAAAATTCTAGAAAAAATTACATAGATGGGCACATGAGTCTAGTTTCTGGGAAAAATTACGAAACTGATTTTCGAGTTACGAAACTCAAGATATGATTTTTAAAACGACTAGTACACAGATTGGGCAGTGTCTGGAAAATAAATTTTATAAGGGGTTAAAGTCAGTTAACACCTCGTGTTCGACTCCGGTGTCGGTTTCGGGTTCGGGTGTTACATTTGATTGGTATCAGAGCTATGGTTTAGTCGGTTCTAGGACTACCATAGCGCGTATGAGTCTAGCTATACATGCCGAATGTTAATGTTTAAATGTGTGATGACTTCTGACGGTTGAGATGTTTTTGTTTTGATTAGTAAATGGACCCCGGTGAGGAAAGAACCCTAGCGGATGACGTTGAGAGCGTAGCGGCTGCTCCTGCACAAGGGACGCCGCCTGTTGAACCTCAGTCATCTGCGAATAATCAAGGTGAGGGGCTAAACAAGCCTTCTTTACCATGATGAATGAGTGGGTCGCGCAATATGCCCGAACCAACCCGGCTGTCCAACAATTCCCAAATTTGAATAATCCACCCCAAGAGCCTGTAATGCCATCAGTCGCTGATCCTGTGAGGCTGAGTAAGCCACCTGTAGACTTGATTAGGAAGCGTGGGGCCGAGGAGTTCAAGGCCATAGTAACTGATGATGCCGAAAGGGCCGAGTTCTGGCTTGATAACACCATTCGGGTGTTCGATGAATTGTCATGCACACCCGACGAATGTCTAAAATGTGCTGTATCTTTGTTGCGAGACTCAGCCTACTATTGGTGGAGGACCTTGATTTCCATAGTCCCGAACGAGCGAGTAACTTGGGACTTCTTTCAAACGGAATTCCGGAAGAAATTTATTAGCCAACGGTTCATTGATCAGAAGCGTAAGGAGTTCTTGGAACTCAAGCAAGGCCGTATGACTGTATCTGAATACGAACATGAATTCGTAAGACTCAGTAGGTATGCCCGGAAGTGTGTAGCTGATGAGGTTGCTATGTGCAAAAGATTCGAGGAAGGATTGAATGAAGATTTAAAGCTACTAATGGTATTTTGGAAATAAAAGAATTCGTAACACTAGTCGAACGAGCCTGCAAGGCGGAAGAACTTGGAAAGGAGAAGAGGAAGGCTGAATTTGAAGCTAGAGATTATCGTAAAAGATCGACGGGTAAAGCTCCGTTCTCAGCTGTAAAGAAGTTCAGGGAGACATTAATAAGTCGAGGGCGACTGCGGGAATTTCCATCAGGGCAAGACCATCGATGGGCTCCCGAGCTACTTCGGTAGCTAGTGTGGGCAATAATCGTCACGAGAAACCTGAATGTCCCCAATGTGGAAGACGACACCTAGGTGAATGTTGGGGCAAGTCTACTAGCAGGGCCTGTTACAGATGCGGTTCGAAGGACCACTTCATTAGAGATTGCACGGAGCTGGATGAGAAGAGTAAGATTCAAGGTGCAAGACCTAGTGGAGTGACATCTAGAGGTAGACCACCGAGAATATTAGGAGGCAGGGGTGGTAGTCAGAGGGGGCCTCTGATACGGCCGATCGAGCCGAGAACCGTACTCCTGCTAGAGCATATGCCATTCGCGCACGAGAGGAGGCATCCTCCCCTGACGTCATCACTGGTACCTTCACTCTCTTTGATACTAATGTGATTGCATTGATTGACCCTGGTTCTACTCATTCATATGTATGTGAAACCTTAGCAACCAGTAAGACTCTACCTGTTGAGTCTACTGAGCTCGTAATTCGAGTATCAAACCCTTTGGGTCAATGCGTACTTGTTGATAAAGTGTGTAAGAGATGCCCTCTAATAATCCGAGAATCCTGTTTTCCGGCCGATTTGATGCTTTTGTCGTTCGACGAGTTTGATGTTATTCTTGGTTTGGATTGGTTAACCGCGCATGATGCGGTTGTGAATTGCAAAAGCAAGACTATCGATTTGAGGTGCGCAAATAACGAAATAATCCGAGTTGAGTCTGCGGACTTAAGGGGTTGCCAGCTGTAATATCAGCAATGTTGGCCCAGAAATATGTAAGGAAAGGTGCGAAGCATACCTCGCTATGTACTTGATGACAAGAGTTAGAAAAGAAACCCGAATCGGTGCCGGTGGTTTGAATACCCGGATGTTTTCCTGAAGAGTTACCGGGTTGCCACCTGTTCGGAGGTAGAGTTGGCATTGAGCTTGTACCTGGAACTACGCCAATTTCGATCGCTCCGTATCGTATGGCACTAACCGAGTTAAAGAGTTGAAGCTCAGTTGCAAGAATTGACGATAGAGGTTTCGCTCGACCGAGTTCTCACCTTGGGGTGCACCAGTATTGTTCGTGAAAAAGAAGGACGGAACCATGAGGTTGTGCATTGACTATCGTCAATGAATAAAGTGACGATAAAGAATAAGTATCCGTTACCGCGTATTGATGATCTGTTCGATCAATTAAAGGGAGCATCGGTGTTTTCAAAGATAGATTTGAGATCGGGTTATTATCAGTTGCGGATTCGAGATTCGGATGTACCCAAAACTGCTTTCAGAACGAGGTACGGTCACTACGAGTTCTTAGTGATGTCGTTTGGGCTCACTAATGCCCTGCGGTGTTTATGGATTGATGAATCTGATCTTTAGGCCGTATTTGGATCGGTTCGTAGTTGTGTTTATTGATGACATCTTGGTCTATTCAAGAGATGAGACCGAACATGCTGAGCATCTGAGGCTAGTGTTGCAAATTTTGCGGGATAAGCAGTTATATGCTAAGTTCAGTAAGTGTGAGTTCTGGTTAAGAGAGGTTAGCTTCTTGGGTCATGTGGTATCCGCATCGAGTATTCGAGTTGACCCGAGCAAAATTTCAGCCATACTTAACTGGAAGCCTCCGAGAAATGTTACCGAAGTCCGGAGCTTTCTAGGGCTCGCCGGTTATTACCGACGATTTGTCAAAGGTTTCTCGATGATAGCCACACCAATGACGAAGCTACTTCAAAAGGATGTTAAGTTCGAATGGACGGAGAAATATCAGAAAAGCTTCGATCAACTGAAAACTCATTTGACTGAAGCTCCAATTTTGGTGCAACCCGAATCGGGTAAGAGTTTGCCATTTATAGTGACGCATCCCTACTTGGGTTGGGTTGCGTATTGATGCAAGAAGGTCGAGTTGTGGCCTATGCGTCGAGACAATTGAAGCCACACGAGAGAAATTATCCGACCCATGATCTCGAACTAGCCGCCATTGTGTTTGCATTGAAATATGGCGACATTATTTGTTTGGTGAGAAGTGCCATGTGTTTTCGGATCACAAAAGTCTCAAATATTTGATGACTCAACGAGACTTGAATCTGCGACAAGACGTTGGCTTGAGTTGTTGAAAGATTACGAGCTTGTCATTGATTACCACCCGGGAAAGGCTAATGTGGTTGCGGACGCCTTAAGCCGAAAATCACTGTTTGCTTTACGAGCGATAATGTACACTTGTCTGTTCTACCTGACAATGTGTTAGTAGCTGAATTAAAAGCCAAACCATTATTGACTCATCAAATTCGTGAAGCTCAGAAAGTCGATGATGAATTGGTTGCAAACGAGCTGAGTGTGTTCCGAACAAGGAATCGGAGTTCAGATTGATGATGATGGTTGTTTGAGGTTTAGAAGTCGTTTGTGTGTTCCAAGGAATTCGGAACTCATTCCGATGATTCTGAACGAAGCCCATTGTAGCCGAATGTCAATCACCCGGGGAGCACGAAAATGTACAACGACTTGAAACGTCGGTATTGGTGGCATGGTATGAAACGAGACATCTCCGACTTTGTTTCGAGATGTTTAATATGTCAACAAGTGAAAGCGGAACATCAAGTGCCTTCAGGGTTACTTCAGCCGATCATGATACCCGAGTGGAAATGGGACCGAGTCACAATGGACTTTGTGTCCGGACTGCCATTGTCCGCAAGTAAGAAGGATGCGATTTGGGTTGTTGTTGATAGGCTGACTAAGTCGGCCACTTTATCCCCGTGCGTACGGATCTTTCATTGGATAAACTAGCCGAACTGTATGTCTCTCAGATTGTGAGATTACATGGAGTACCTATTTCTATCGTGTCGGATAGAGTCCGAGATTCACCTCACGATTTTGGAAGAAATTGCAAAAGCTTTGGGTACCAAGCTGCATTTTAGCACCGCTTTTCACCCCCAAACCGATGGTCATCCGAGCGGATAATTCAGATACTCGAGGATATGCTGAGATGCTGCATCCTTGAGTTTAGTGGTTCATGGGAATGGTATGTACCTTTGATTGAGTTTGCTTACAACAATAGTTTTCATCAAGTATTAAGATGGCACTTATGAGGCTTTGTACGGTCGTAAATGTCGTACGCCATTGTTTTGGACCGAGCTTGGTGAATGTAAAATTTTCGGAGTTGATTTGATTAAAGATGCCGAACAGAAGTAAAGGTAATCCGTGAAAGTCTGAAGGCAGCCACAGATCGTCAGAACTCGTATGCGGACTTGAAACGAAAGGACATTGAATATCAGGTGGGAGATAAAGTGTTTCTTAAAGTGTCACCTTGGAAGAAGGTACTCAGATTTGGCCGTAAAGGCAAGTTGAGCCCGAGATTCATTGGGCCATACGAAATATCCGAACGAGTCGGTCCAGTTGCGTATCGATTGATTTTACCCCATGAACTTGAAAAGATTCACGATGTCTTTCATGTTTCAATGCTTCGACGTTATAGATCCGATCCGTCACATGTGATTAATCCCTCAGAAGTTGAAATTCAATCTGACTTGAGCTATGAAGAAGAACCGATTCGTATCCTAGCTCGTGAGTGAAAGAGTTGCGAAATAAAAGGGTTCCGTTGGTTAAGGTGTTGTGGCTCAAACACGGGATCGAGGAAGGAACCTGGGAACCCGAGAGCTCGATGAAAGAACGATATCCAAACCTATTTACCGGGTAAGATTTTCGAGGACGAAAATTTTCTTAAGTGG